>NC_092177.1:23297620-23605120 GCF_045791955.1 Oncorhynchus clarkii lewisi
AGCCTACAATAGCATGTGTGGTAACAACCTACATCAGCCTACAGTAGTAGTGTGGTAACAACCTACATCAGTCTACAGTAGCAGAGTGGTGCTAACAAAATACATCAGCCTACAGTAGCAGTGTAGTAACAACCTATATCAGCCTACAGTAGCAGTGTGCTGGTAACAACCTACATCAGTCTACAGTAGCAGTGTGGTGCTAACAACCTACATCAGTCTACAGTAGCAGTGTCATGGTAACAACCTACAACAGCCTACAGTATCAGTGTGAAGGTAACAACCTACAACAGCCTACAGTAGCAGTGTGATGGTAACAATCTACATCAGCCTACAGTATCAGTGTGGTGTAACAACCTACATCAGCCTACAGTAGCAGTGTGGTAACAACCTAAATCAGCCTCCAATAGCAGTGTGGTAACAACCTACATCAGTCTACAGTAGCAGTGTGATGGTAACAACCTACATCAGCCTACAGTAGCAGTGTGGTAACAACCTACATCAGTCTACAGTAGCAGTGTGATGGTAACAACCTACATCAGCCTACAGTAGCAGTGTGATGGTGACAACCTACATCAGTCTACAGTAGAAATGTGGTGTAACAACCAACATTAGCCTCCAGTAGCAGTGTGATGGTAACAATCTACATCAGCCTACAGTAGCAGTGTGATGGTAACAACCTACATCAGCCTACAGTATCAGTGTGATGGTAACAACCTACATCAGCCTACAGTATCAGTGTGAAGGTAACAATCTACATCAGCCTACAGTATCAGTGTGATGGTAACAATCTACATCAGCCTACAGTATCAGTGTGATGGTAACAACCTACATCAGCCTACAGTAGCAGTGTGGTGCTAACCGCCTACAGTAGCTCTGTGGTGTGTTGTTGGACACAGTGGCAGACACTTCATAAGACAAACTAACATCTCTAGGGATATAAAGGTGTTTCAGCTTTAAAAACAACATTTCTTCTGTTAGGAAGGAGAATGTAAGGTGATCCAGAAAATGACGCCGACAGAGATGGTCTCTTCGCTTCGCGTTCTTCGGAATCTATGCAGTTTTTTGTTTTATTATTTCTTACATTGTTACCCCAGGAAATCTTAAGTCTTATTACATATAGCCGGGAGGAACTATTGGATTTGAAAGCAACGTCAACTCACCAACTTTACGACCAGGCATACGATTTTCCAGAAGCGGATCTTCTGTTTGGACCATCACCCAGGACAATGGATCGGATCCCAGTAGGCAACCCAAAACAACGACGCCGATGAAGGGGCAGACGGAGCGGCCTCCTGGTCAGGCTCCGTAGACGGGCACATTCTTCAACACTCCCGAGTATACTACTTGCCAATGTCCAGTCTCATGACAACAACGTAGACGAAATTCAAATAAGGGTTGCCTTCCAGAGAGACATCAGAGATTGCAACATTCTCTGTTTCACGGGAACATGGCTCACTCGGGATATGTTATCAGAGTCGGTACAGCCACCCGATTTCTTCACGCATCGCGCTGACAGAAACAAACATCTCTCTGGTAAGAAGGGCGGGGGTGTATGCCTTATGATTAACGAGTCGTGGTGTGATCATAACAACATACAGGAACTCAAGTCCTTTTGTTCGCCTGACCTAGAATTCCTTAAAATCAAATGCCGACCGCATTATCTACCAAGAGAAATCTCTTTGATTATAATCACAGCCGTGTATATCCCCCCCAAGCAGACACCTCGGAGGGCTTGAAAGAACTTCATTGGACTCTATGTAAACTGGAAACCATATATCCTGAGGCTGCATTTATTGTAGCTGGGGCTTTTAACAAGGCTAATCTGAAAACATCAGCATATCGAATGCGCGACCCGGGCTGGCAGAATTCTGGATCATTGCTACTCTAATTTCCGCAACGCATACAAAGCCCTCCCTCGTCCTCCTTTCGGCAAATCTGACCACGACTCCATTTTGTTGCTCCCAACCGATAGACAGAACCTAAAACAGAAAACGCCTGTGCTCAGGTCTGTTCAATGCTGGTCCAACCAATAGGATTACACTCTTCAAGATTGCTTTGATCACGTGGACTGGGATATGTTCTGGATAGCCTCAGACAACAACATTTATGTATACGCTGATTCGGTGAGTGAGTTTATTAGCAAGTGCATCGGTGATGTGTAAGAATGGTGCTCATCAGCATTTAACACCATAGTACCGTCCAAACTCGTCAGACCCTGGGTCTCGACCCCGCTCTGTGCAACTGGGCCCTGGACTTTCTGACGGGCTGCCCCCAGGTGGTGAGGGTAGGCAACAACATCTCCACCCCGCTGATCCTCAACACTGGGGCCCCACAAGGGTGCGTTTTCAGCCCTCTCCTGTACTCCCTGTTCACCATGACTGCGTGGCCATGCACACCAACTCAATCATCAAGTTTGCAGACGACACAACAGTGGTAGGCTTGATTACCAACAAAGACGAGACGGCCTACAGAGAGGAGGTGAGGGCCCTCGGAGTGTGGTGTCAGGAAAATAACCTCACACTCAACGTCAACAAAACAAAGGAGATGATTGTGGACTTCAGGAAACAGCAGAGGGAGCACCCCCCTATCCACATCGACGGGACAGTAGTGGAGAAGGTGGAACGTTTTAAGTTCCTCGGCATACACATCACGGACAAATTGAAATGGTCGACCCACAAAGACAGCGTGGTGAAGAAGGCAAAAGCACCTCTTCAAACTCAGGAGGCTGAAGAAATTTGGCTTGTCATCAAAAACATTCACAAACTTTTACAGATGCACAATCGAGAGCATCCTGTCGGGCTGTATCACCGCCTGGTATGGCAACTGCTCTGCCCACAACCGCAAAGCTCTCCAGAGGGTAGTGAGGTCTGCACAACACATCACAGAGGGCAAACTACCTGCCCTCCAGGACACCTATAGCACCCGATGTCACAGGATGGCCAAAAAGATCATCAAGGACAACAACCAACCGAGCCACTGCCTGTTCACCCCGCTATCATCCAGAAGCCGAGGTCAGTACAGGTGCATCAAAGCTGGGACCGAGAGACTGAAAAACAGCTTCTATCTCAAGGCCATCAGACTGATTAACAGCCATCACTAAAATTGAGTAGCTGCTGCCAACATACTGACTCAATCTCTAGCCACTTGAATAATTAAAAATTGGATGTAATAAATGTATCACTAGTCACTTTAAACAATGCCACTTTATATAATGTTTACATACCCTACATTACTCATCTCATATGTATATACTGTACTCTATGCCATCTACTGCATCTTGCCTATGCCGCACGGCCATCACTTATCATTATATTTATATGTACATATTCCTTATTCATTCCTTTACACTTGTGTGTGTATAAAGTAGTAGGTGGGAAATTGTTTGATTACTTGTTAGATATTACAGCACGGTCGGAACTAGAAGCACAAGCATTTTGCTACACTCGCATTAACATCTGCTAACCATGTGTATGTGACCAAAAAAAATAGATTTGATTTGTAACAGCTTGACTGTATAATCAATAGCTATGATTTGCATGTATATACTATGATGAGAATGTGTGGACAAGGTAACTATGAAATGTAAAGAACACACACGCATACAATTTAACACTTCTCATTACCTCGCTCTCTCTCTCGTTAGTTGGCAGTAGGTGTTGCGTGGCCCTCCACAGCACAGAGTCCAGTAGCTGATGGGATAGGACAGAACAGACTACAGTAACTCCACTACACTACATGTTGCCATGAGCAGTCAGGAAGACATGTCACAATGGTGAAATGAGCAACCAGGTGGAATTGTCTGGAAGTTTCAAGAAGCAAAATTATTCAACAAGATACACCCTGGCATATTGACCCTACATCCTTACAGAGTAGACACCTAACACACACACACACACACACACACACACACACACACACACACACACACACACACACACACACACACACACACACACACACACACACACACACACACACACACACAGAGTTAAACTTTAGACAGATGGGTTAGAGTGTCAAGACCCATCTCCTTAACCCCATGCCAACACCCTTAAACACACACACTCACACGATATGTTTGACACATTGCATAAGCCATCACTGAGCATATCTCTCCGATACGGAGTGTATTGGTAACCGTAGTGGATACTCTTCAGATGCAGTTCTAGGAAGTCTATTACCGACTAGATCTGAAGGCTTGTGGGGTATTTATTAAGGTATGAGAAACACAAAGCTTAGCTTCGTTCTTAGCTGTTAGGTTGTGGATGTTTTGCTAGTTGAAAGTGTTTAGGAGAAGGTTAGTTAGACTAAGCAACAAAAGATGCTGCAAAATAAAAAGTACCCATTTACCATACTCTTGATCCAAACTTCCAGGTAAAACTAAGAATAGGCTGTGAAGAGCCTCATTTCATAATTCCTGACAAGACACTTGTCCAATACACTGGATATAGGGATGGCGCATGCCAGGGTATATTCTGTCACCTAGCGACTACATCACTTCTCTTCCAACTTGCCTCTATTCTCTCTCTCCTTAGCAAATATCGCCACCCAATGTTCACTCTTCAAACTGAGTGATGTGCGGTGGAACTGAGGCTGCGACGATTCAGTCAGTACAGAACGGAGGCTGGGACGATTCAATCAGTACAGAACTGAGGCTGGGACGATTCCGTCAGTACAGAACTGAGGCTGGGACGATTCAGTCAGTATAGAACTGAGTCTGGGACGATTCCGTCAGTACAGAACTGAGGCTGGGACGATTCCGTCAGTACAGAACTGAGGCTGGGACGATTCAGTCAGTACAGAACTGAGGCTGGGACGATTCAGTCAGTACAGAACTGAGGCTGGGACGATTCAGTCAGTACAGAACTGAGGCTGGGACGATTCAGTCAGTACAGAACTGAGGCTGGGACGATTCAGTCTCAGGTAGTGCTCTCTCAGGTAGTGCAAAAAAATGCAGACCATTACAAGTGTGCTCGGACTAAATTAACAGCACGATTAGCCTACAACTGGGTTCATTGTAAAGGAATCTCCAGTCTTTCACTGTTGATCATGATTATTTTATAGTCTTAAAATATTTTATAGTCTTTAAATAGAAGCCTCATAACCTGTGCCTACAAGGAGGGATTCTCCCTCTGGCCTCTCCTCTCCCAGGCAGTCAGTAGTGGGCTGGAGCGGGATGCTCCTCAGTAGCTGTTGTGCAACTGGGGTTTTCTCCCTGACGTCAGCATAGGATCCCCGATACTCACTGCAGCGCTGCAGTGTCAACAGGGAGGACAGGTGGAGGAATGGGGGGATAAACCAAGGAGAGTTGGAGAGGAGGTGGGAGGAGGAATGGAGGAGGGAGACACAGGATGAAGGGATATTCCAAAGAGGGGAGAGAGACAGATGACGGAGCGGTTGAGATGGGGGAGGAGGCATACACCATGGAGGGGGTGAGCTGCTGAGCAGGGAAATTTATGAAGGAGAGTAGAGAAAGAGGTCCAGTTGCCAGGACCACAAATATAAATTCCATCTAGACTCCATTGCCCTAGAGCACACAAAAAATATACATACCTTGGCCTAAACGTCAGCGCCACAGGTAACTTCCACAAAGCTGTGAATGATCTGAGAGACACGGCAAGAAGGGCCTTCTATGCCATCAAAAGGAACATACATTTCAACATACCAATTAGGATCTGGCTAAAAATACTTGAATCAGTTGAAGAACCCATTGCCCACTATGGTTGTGAGGTCTGGGATCCGCTCACCAACCAATAATTCACAAAATGGGACAAACACCAAATTGAGACTCTGCATGCAGAATTCTGCAAAAAATATCCTCAGTGTACAACGTAAAACACAAAATAATGCATGCAGAGCAGAATTAGGCTGATACCTGCTAATTATCAAAATCCAGAAAAGAGCTGTTAAATTCTACAACCACCTAAAAGGGAGTGATTCCAAACCTTCCATAACAAAGCCATCACCTACAGAGAGATGAACCTGGAGAAGAGTCCCCTAAGCAAGCTGGTCCTGGGGCTCTGTTCAAACACAAACAGACCCCCAGGACAGCAACACAATTAGACCCAACCAAATCATGAGAAAACAACAAGATAATTACTTGACACATTGGAAAGAATTAACAAAAAAACAGAGCAAACTAGAATGCTATTTGGCCCTAAACAGAGAGTACACAGTGGCAGAATACCTGACCACTGTGACTGACCCAAAATTAAGGAAAGCTTTGACTATGTACAGACTCAGTGAGCATAGCCTTGCTATTGAGAAAGGTTGCCATAGGCAGACATGGCTCTCAAGAGAAGACAGGCTATGTGCTACTGCACACAACATGAGGTGGAAACTGAGCAGCACTTCCTAACTTCCTGCCAAATGTATGACCATATTAGAGACATATTTCCCTCAGATTACACCAGACCCACAAAGAATTTGAAAACAAACCCAATTTTGATAAACTCCCATATCTATTGGGTGAAATACCATAGAGTGCCATCACAGCATCAAGATGTGTGATGGCACGACATGTTTCCACAAGAAAAGGGCAACCAGTGAAGAACAAACATCATTGTAAATACAACCCATATTTATGTTTATTTAATTTCCCTTCCGTACTTTACTATTTGCACTTCATTACAACACTGTATATAGACATAATATGACATTTGAAATGTCTTTATTATTTTGGAACTTTTGTGAGTGTAATGTTTACTGTTCACTTTTGTTTGTTTTCTAATTCCCTTGCTTTGGCAATGTTAACATATGTTTCCCATGCCAATAAAGTCCTTTGAATTGAATTGAGAGAGAGAGAATGGCACGAGGGAGGTGTGTGTGAGAGAGAGGAGTGATAGTGACTTTTTCCCCCACACCCTTTCATCAACCCCCCTTAGAGGTGAGAGAACAGCAGGGGAGAAGCAGTGATGGTGCCTCGTCATCCTCCCCCTCATCACCACCTCCTCGCTGAAGAGAAAATAGTGGAATTCCCCCCCATCTACAGACTCATACAACACTCCTTCCATGGTCTCCAACTGCTCTTAAACGCTAGTAAAACCAAATGTATGCTTTCAACCGTTCGCTGCCCGCACCCGCCCGCCTGACTAGCATCACTGCCCTGGACTGTTCTGACCTAGAAAACGTAGACAACAACAAATACCTAGGTGTCTGGCTAGACTGTAAACTCTCCTTCCAGACTCATATTAAACATCTCCAATCCAAAATCAAATCTAGAAATCGGCTTTATATTTCACAACAATGCCTCCTTCACTCACACCGCCAAACTTACCCGAGTTAAACTGACTATCCTACCGATCCTCGCCGAAGTCGAGGATCGGTAGGATAGTCAGTTTAACTCGGGTAAGCCCCTTCTACCACCCACCACTGTGACCTTTATGCTCTTGTCACCTGGCCCTCGCTACATATTCATCGCCAGACCCACTAGCTCCAGGTCATCTATAAGTCTACGCTAGGTAAAGCTCCGCCTTATCTCAGCTCACTGGTCACGACACCCACCCGTAGCACCGCTCCAGCAGGTATATCTCACTGGTCATCCCCAAAGCCAACACCTCCTTTGGCCACCTTTCCTTCCAGGACTCTGCTGCCAGTGACTGGAACAAATTGCAAAAATCGCTGAAGCTGGAGACTTATATTTCCCACACTAACTTTAAACATCAGCTATCTGAGCAGCTAACCGATCGCTGCAGCTGTACATAGTCCATCTGTAAATAGTCCACCCAATCTACCTTCCTCATCCCCATATTGTTTTTATTTACTTTTCTGCTCTTTTGCACACCAGTATCTCTACTTGCACATCATCATCTGCTGATTTTTCACTCCAGTGTTAATCTGCTAAATTGTTATTACTTTGCTACTATGGCCTATTTATTGCCTACCTCCTCATGCCATTTGCACACACTGTATATAGACTTTCTATTTTCTATTGTGTCATTGACTGTACACTTCTTTACTCCATGTGTAACTCTGTGTGGTTGTTTGTGTTGCACTGCTTTGCTTTATCTTGGCCAGGTCGCAGTTGTAAATGAGAACTTGTTCTCCACTAGTCTACCTGGTTAAATAAAGGTGAAGAAAAATACAAAAACAAAACATCTTGCAGTCTCTCTCCTCCCTCCCCTGCTCTCTCACACACACTCTTTCTCTCTAACACAAAAAAATGATGTGTCACTCTCAGGCAATGGGGCATTCCTATCTCCAGTATCTATTGACTCCTGCCAGACAACCAGAGCTAAGGCATGACCTCAGGGGTTTTCAGTTTCAATCTGACCAAGATCAAAATTAACCAGTGTGTTTAGGTTCCCCATTTTCAGATTTAGTTGCTTGTTGCTTTTGGATGAAATCTTACACTCACAAAATATAAAGTTGATTCATTTCTCTGAAGCCAAGATCTATTTGTAATTGTAATAGTATGGTTCAAAATGTGTAGACTATTGAGAGGGTTAAGGGGTTTGCTGTGAGTAGAGTGCAGTTTGGGACTGTAGTTTCCTTAAATGTTTGTTACAAATACTTTGGTTGTGTCGCCCAGCTTAGATATTGTAGTCATCAACCAATGGTTGCATGCCACGTCCCCGACGGTGCCATCGGGCACCAGGTTGCTATAACATACCGTATGATGTAGTTAGGTGATGCGGAAAAAACTAATCCAGGTGTTATAAGATCTGATATGACTCAGCAACTGTCTCACACCCGGTATCAGGACAGGACAGGCAGCATTCCATTCCATGTACTGACACCTGTAGGTCAGGTGATACAAAAAGGAAGATGTGGATCACTAACATAAACATTGATTGGTCAAAATGAGAATTACATTATAAATGGGCCAATGGGGAAAAGTAGGTGGAAGGTGGGTATACTCTAGCCTGACAGCGAACCGAATGACACAAACATGAACGAGATGCCAAGTGTAGACACAAGCGTAACATTTTTGTTTTCAGTGGCAAACAAAAATCCACAATCGAACTTGGAAATGCCAAGCCTTCTGGAGCAACCTAAATGCGTTGTGATGGCTCACTTTCCGTAAGTATATAAATATACATTTCCTTTGATTCCTTTCTACCACTAGGCTACCATGGGGTAGCAGGGTAGCCTAGTGGTTAGAGCGTTGGACGTTCGAATCCCTGAGATGACAAGGTACAAATCTGTCGTTTTGCCGATGAACAGATAGTTAACTCAGAATTTGTTCTGAACTGACTTGCCTAGTTAAATAAAGATAAAAATAAATAAACAGAAAACCAGAAAAAAATGACAATATAGGTCGACACTACTTATTTTCTAAAATTAAAATTGTTTTGTGTCATAACCGGATTATAGCTCCCATCCAAACGTTGTGATGAATATATTTGCATGTCATAGTCATCAGTCAACTCCATGACACTCAAAAGTTACTTCAACCAGTGAATGCTAGCGATGGCTAGTTATGCTATATTTGCTACCAGTCTGTCTTAATGAGTGTTAGCATGCTAATAGCATAAGGTACGCAGTAGGTTGATAAAGATGAGCCAAATATGTTGTATGAGACATTTCAAAGAACATTCCCAACTAATGAGAAAACTGCATTTTTTTTTAAGAGAATGAATGTGATTGAACAGGGCAAACTCGGGCAGATTTTTACTGCTGTATTCCATTGACCACAGAAACCTCATGCTGGATGTGCTACAGCATCTGATATCATAAAGATTGTCGTTATGACCAATCCTATTGTATTCCTTGTATTTCTGAAAAATGTTTTACTAGATCAAATGTGTGTATGGTGGCACCTGCTACAGCTTGAGTAATGACAGCACTGGTGTTATCTTGAAAGTGGAAAAGATCTCTGAGTGACACAGCAGTTTAAAGGTACTACCGCCATCTTAGTAGCACTTTACATTACAGCACGGCATAAAGTGTTGGTGACATGGTTACTCATCATCAAAATAATGCTATTGTGAATTACAAAACATTGTTACTATACTATTACCATGTTATTACTGTAATGTCAAGTGCTACCAAGATGGCTGTAAAGCAACACATGTAAAGTGCTACCAAGATGGCTGTAAAGCAACACATGTAAAGTGCTACCAAGATGGCTGTAAAGCAACACATGTAAAGTGCTACCAAGATGGATGTAAAGCAACACATGTAAAGTGCTACCAAGATGGCTGTAAAGCAACACATGTAAAGTGCTACCAAGATGGCTGTAAAGCAACACATGTAAAGTGCTACCAAGATGGCTGTAAAGCAACACATGTAAAGTGCTACCAAGATGGCTGTAAAGCAACACATGTAAAGTGCTACCAAGATGGCTGTAAAGCAACACATGTAAAGTGCTACCAAGATGGCTGTAAAGCAACACATGTAAAGTGCTACCAAGATGGCTGTAAAGCAACACATGTAAAGTGCTACCAAGATGGATGTAAAGCAACACATGTAAAGTGCTACCAATATGGCTGTAAAGCAACACATGTAAAGTGCTACCAAGATGGCTGTAAAGCAACACATGTAAAGTGCTACCAAGATGGCTGTAAAGCAACACATGTAAAGTGCTACCAAGATGGCTGTAAAGCAACACATGTAAAGTGCTACCAAGATGGCTGTAAAGCAACACATGTAAAGTGCTACCAAGATGGCTGTAAAGCAACACATGTAAAGTGCTACCAAGATGGCTGTAAAGCAACACATGTAAAGTGCTACCAAGATGGCTGTAAAGCAACACATGTAAAGTGCTACCAAGATGGCTGTAAAGCAACACATGTAAAGTGCTACAGATAATGCATTTTAAACTATTACCACTCAGTACACAGTTATTTTTTATGACAGTATAAATTAACGACTTGTTACATTTATAACTGTTCTTTACGAAGGAAAAAATAGAAACCTGCTCAACCAGAAGGAGGGGGGCTACTCAGTGTTTGTGAGTTCCATTTGTAATAATGATGGATTTGTTTCTTCTTCATGTTTTTCTACAGTAAGAAGAGGCCCCTGTCTAAGGGGAGTGATGTGAACTCTCCCAGCAACACAGACAGTTCTTCTGATAGATGCCCTCCTGAGGAGGATGTGGCTGCTAAATCAACCAGATCCCAGAGTGAGGAGAATGAGAACCACCAATGGTATGACGCATTTGTGCCCTCCCACATTGGGAACAGACAATATTGGCAGTCTTGGCAGATGTGAATTCAGTTGATGAATTATGTAAGCAGGAAGTCAACCCACTGGGTGTGTTGATGTCATGTTGCTGAATCTACCTGGTTGTAACTCAAGTCTTCATTTACCTTGGCAAATCTGACCATAATTCTATCCTTCTGATTCCTGCTTACAAGCTCAAATCAAAGCAGGAAGCACCAGTGACTCGGGTCAATAAAAAAAGTGGTCAGATGAAGCAGATGCTAAACTACAGGACTGTTTTGCTAGCACATATGTTCCGGATTCTTCCGATGGCATTGAGGAGTACACCACATCAGTCACTGACTTTATCAATAAGAGCATCGAAGACGTCGTCCCCACAGTGACTGTATGTACATAACCCAACCAAAAGCCGATGTATGACGTTTAAACAGGTCCAAATTCACAAGGCCGCAGGGCCAGACAGATTACCAGAACGTGTACCGCGAGCATGTGCTGACAAACTGGCAAGTGTCTTCACTGACATTTTCAACCTCTTCCTGTCCGGGTCTGTAACACCAACATGTTTCAAGCAGAACACAATAGTCCCTGTACCCAAGAACACTAAGGTAACCTGCCTAAAAGACTACCGACCCATAGCACTCATGTCTGCAGCCATGAAGTGCTTTGAAAGGCTGGTCACTGCTCACATCAACACAATCATCCCAGAAACCCTAGACCCACTCCGATTTGCATACCGCCCCAACAGATCCACAGATGATGCAATCTCAATCGCACTCCACACTGTCCTTTCCCACCTGCCCTCAAAGCTCATCACTAAGCTAAGGAACCTTGGACCTAACCTAACCTAACCTAACCTAACCTAACAATATAGAGAATATGGAAAACAAACCTCCAATAATTAGTCATACCAAAGAGTTACTTCTTGAGGCAGTGAAAAAAATGTTGGAAAATGAAGTGCAATTACAAAATATAACATTTTCTATGTATTCGCTCAACTCTCCTTCGCAAATGATAGGTCATTGCTGATGACACAACAGTGGTAGGCCTGATCACCAACAACAATGAGACAGCCTATAGGGAGGAGGTCAGAGACCTGACGTGTGGTTAAAGGACAACAACCTCTCCCTCAACATGATCAAGACAAAGGAGATGATTGTGGACTACAGGAAAAGGAGGACCGAGCACGCCCCCATTCTCATCGACAAGGCTGTAGTGGAGCAGGTTGAGAGCTTCAAGTTCCTTGGTGTCCACATCACCAACAAACAAACATGGTCCAAGCACACCAAGACAAGAGGGCAAGACAAAACCTATTCCCCCTAAGAAGACTGATAAGTTTTGGCATGGGTCCTCAGATCCTCAAAAGGTTTTACAGCTGCACCATCCTGACGGGTTGCATCACTGCCTGGTATGGCAACTGCTCGGCCTCTGACCGCAAGACACTACAGAGGGTAGTGAATACAGCCCAGTACATCACCAGGGCGAAGCTTCCTGCCATCCAAGACCTCTATACCAGGCGGTGTCAGAGGAAGGCCCTAAAAATTATATAATAAAGACTCCAGCCACCCTAGTCATAGACTGTTCTCTCTGCTACAGCATGGTAAGCGGTACCGGAGCACCAAGTCTAGGTCCAAGAGGCTCCTAAATAGCTTCTACCTCCAAGCCATAAGAACAGCTAATCAAATGGCTACCCAGACTATTTGCATTGCCCCCCCCCCCCCCCCCCCCCCCCCCGAACACTGCTGCTACTCTCTATTATTATCTATGCAAAGTCACTTTAATATCTCTACCTACATGTACAATTTAAGAAACCCCGTTTTAAAAAACAAATATTTACAAATTGTATTTGAAAACATTTTTAAGTATTTCAAACTTAATAAATAGTTTTCAACAACTAATAGTTTGTGACATTGATGGTGAATAACATCATTATATTTCTCTGCAGTAAGAAGAGGCACCTATCACTGTCTGAGGGAGGGGATCCTGATGATGTGAACCCTTCCACCAACACAAACATTTTATCGAACGGAGGGCCTCCTGAGGAGGATATGGATGCCAATTCAACCAGTAAGGGGATTGAGATCCCGCAGAGGTATGATCTACATTTTCACAATATGCTTATTGGCATCAGGAGACAGAAAGCAATTAATTTTGAAATCTTGAAGCTGACATGCAACATTTGACACTGTACCAAAAGTGGACTAATATTAAACATACTAATTGTGGAGGACATGGATTTACACGTCAAATGTATAACAATAGAACGATATTGTTATACATTTGACGTGTAAATCCAGAGTCCATAGTTATTTTCTGAATCTTTACTAGAAGATTTTACTATCTTTAGCTCTCTTTGACCCCTCACGAACAGGTTACAAATTGCAAAACTAATTTTGCTATTTTCATTCCCCTTACAGAGGAAGCCCCAGTCCTGCAAACATCAACTTTCCAGACCAGTCAATGGACCTCCCAAATCAAGTTGAAAACAAATGACGTGATACATTTTACCTTCTACAAATAAAAGATTGCATTTATCTTAAAATGACATGGGCATTCTTCACTGGTGATGTGTTTGTTGCAATTCCGGAACCTAACAATATAGAGAATATGGAAAACAAACCTCCAATAATTATTCATACCAAAGAGTTACTTCTTGAGGAAACAAAAATAATGTTGGAAAATGAAGTGCAATTACAAAATATAAAATTTTCTATGTATTCGCTCAACTCTCCTTTGCAAATGATAGGTCATAAAATAACTGAATTAGCAGAACTGAACAAGTATGGCATAACAACGATTTTTACGGACTGTCTGACGGAAAACCAAAACATCCCAAAGCATTTTGAAAACATTTCTGAATTTCTTGATAAATACTACTCATTACAAACAAAGGGTTGCAAGCAAAAGTTTGATACGCAACATGCATGGGCATTTATAGAGTCACCTTGTGGTGGAGAACCGGTTTTTGTTGGTTTATTTAAATTAGACGATTGCAAGACGATGGGTAAGGGGAAACATTTAAATATTCATACCGAAAAGTTACTTCTTGAGGAAGTAAAACAAATATTGAAAAACAATGAGAAATTGCGAAATACTAAATTGTTTATCTATACGCTCAATTCTCCTTGTTTGCAAAATTCCGGTCATGATTCATGCATGGATTTACTCATTAAGGATTCAGCAGAACTGTACAAATCTTATGGTATAAAAACTATTGTTGGATACAGCAAATGGTACGGTTTGACTGGAAAGTTGACAACCTTTGTAGATCCATATATCAGCTCATTCAATGACTTTATTTTGATAATCAGTAGTCCTACTTATGAAAACTATTGTGACAAATTTGCCATTTTTAACACTGAGTATAACAATAAGAAAAGCCATGACTCTAAATCTAATTTTGAAGACAGAGAACTTACCAAGCAACTTTATATTTCGAGTAAACAATTTCTGCCCAACAACATTTCAGAAGTAGCTTTCAGATTGCAAACTCATAAAGACATCCATAGGCATGTGACAAATAAATTTATGTCAATTAGCAATTATCATTAAAAAAAATTGAAAACCGATAAGAAAAAAAGTCTTGACCTACATTTTTCCATACCCCATTTTAGAACTCTTAATCAATTCCAAAAAGTTGGAGAGTATCTAGCTGAAAAATTTGACTTGATAAAACACATTGGTAATAACTTAGATCGATCTAAAGTAAATTTCATAAAATGGTGGACTAAAACAATTGAGGACGAATATACTACTTTTCTTCGAGTTTCCATTAAGAAGCACAGTCCTCGATCACATCAAGATTAACACTGCAGAATATTTACAGTTTTGTCACTTACCACTAAGCCCTTTCCACAAACTATTTAATTAATACATGCAGCTTATTCATTTGAGGTTGTGAGCTAAAGATAATTTAATATATATATTTGAATAAATCAAATTGTCACGACTTCCTCCGAAGTCGGTCCCTCTCCTTGTTCGGGTGACGTTTGGCAGTCGACGTCACCAGTCTTCTAGCCATCGCCGATCCACCTTTCATTTTCCATTTGTTTTGTCTTGTCTTCTGTTACAGATACAGGTATCCTGAGTGTGTATCCTGTGTGTGTATTTCTTTTCACTCCTTCTGGTGGCAATCATCATTCCCCAATCAGTCATCAATCAGAAGACACACCTCCTCCTGTTTCCATTACCCAATCACATCCCCTTTCCCTTGGTTTAAAACCCATTCAGTTGTTTTCTCTGGAGCTCAATCTCTCTCTCTCTCTCTCTTTGAGCTCTCTTTGGTTTTTTCAACTACATGTCACTTTGTCTGTTATCCTGGGAGTATTGTTTTGTTATGGTGTTTGACTGTTTGTTTGATGGTGGGAAAAGGGGGTACCAAGCCAAGTCGCTCATGGGCATACATTACCTGTAGGAATACTTTGTCTAAGAACACTAGTTAGAACTGGGCGGACCACCCGCTGTATTTTTTGGTTAGTCAGTTAGCTGTATTGAAGTAGGCTAGTCTAGCTTAGGGGTGTTTTTGGATATTTGTTTCTTTCCTTGGGTCCAGCTCAGCCCCTTTTCCCACCCCCCTTTACTGTGTGTTTCAAAATAAACCATGAGTGTTTGACAGTAATTTAGTTGTCTGTGGTTTTTCATTCTCACTGTTACTTTTTCACTACTATACTTTGCATGAGTTATGTTACGGGTCTCGTTACCATCCCCCCTAGACTGCCGGGTCAAAGGGATTCGTAACATCTTCCCACACACCTGGTTTCAATTCCATCAATTATATGTGTATTTAACCCTCTGTTCCCCACATGTCCTTGTCTGGTATTGTTTATTGTAAGTGCACGTTATGTCTGGGGTTTTTGTTTTTGTTCACGGTGATTTTATTCATTAAACTGCGCTGTTGGAACACAGTCTTTGCTCTCCTGCGCCTGATTTCTCTACCGCTAGTACGCACGCCTTGCACTAATTGTATTGGTCACATACACATGGTAATGTGAGTGTAGCGAAATGCTTGTGCTTCTAGTTCCGATTATGCAGTAAATCTACCAGATTCCCAATAACTACCTTATACACACAAATGTAAAGGGATGAATATAATACACTATATACATATGATATATGAGTAATGTAGGATATGTAAACATTATTAAAGTGACTAGTTGTCACACCCTGACCATAGTTTGCTTTGTATGTTTTGTTTGGTCAGGGTGTGATCTGAGTGGGCATTCTATGTTGTGTGTCTAGTTTGTCTATTTCTATGTTTGGCCTGATATGGTTCTCAATCATATTTACCATATTTAGGTAGCCTGTTTTGTGTTGGATTTTGTGGGTGGTTGTTTCCTGTCTGTGTTTGCTGCACCAGATAGGGCTGTTTCGGTTTTTTCCACGTTTATTGTTTTATGTTCATGTTTAGTTTTCTTATTAAAAAACTTCAACAACACTGCGTTTTGGTCCGCCTCTCCTTCGCAGGAAGAAAGCAGTTACACTAGTGACACATTTAATATTTTTTTCACCCCAATTTCATGGTATCCAATTGGTAGTAGTTAGTCTTGTCTCATCACTGCAACTCCAGTATGGACTCGGGAGAGGCGAAGGTCGAGAGCCATGCGTCCTCCAAAACACAATCCAACCAAGCTGCACTGCTTCTTGACACACTGCCCATCCAACCCGGAAGCCAGCAGCACCAATGTGTATAGCAACAACCTACAGTAGCAGTGTGGTGGTAACAACCTACATCAGCCTACAGTAGCAGTGTGGTGGCAACAACCTACATCAGCCTACAGTAGCAGTGTGGTAACAACCTACATCAGTCTACAGTAGCAGTGTGATGGTAACAATCTACATCAGCCTACAGTAGCAGTGTGATGGTAACAATCTACATTAGCCTACAGTAGCAGTGTGATGGTAACAACCTACATCAGCCTACAGTAGCAGTGTGATGGTGACAACCTACATCAGTCTACAGTATCAGTGTGATGGTAACAACCTACATCAGCCTACAGTAGCAGTGTGGTAACAACCTACATCAGCCTACAGTAGCAGTGTGGTAACAACCTACATCAGTCTACAGTAGCAGTGTGATGGTGACAACCTACATCAGCCTACAGTAGCAGTGTGGTAACAACCTACATCAGTCTACAGTAGAAATGTGGTGTAACAACCAACATCGGCCTACAGTAGCAGTGTGATGGTAACAATCTACATCAGCCTACAGTAGCAGTGAGATGGTAACAACCTACATCAGCCTACAGTAGCAGTGTGATGGTAACAACCTACATCAGCCTACAGTAGCAGTGTGGTAACAACCTACATCAGTCTACAGTAGAAATGTGGTGTAACAACCAACATCGGCCTACAGTAGCAGTGTGATGGTAACAATCTACATCAGCCTACAGTAGCAGTGTGATGGTAACAATCTACATCAGCCTACAGTAGCAGTGTGGTAACAACCTACATCAGTCTACAGTAGCAGTGTGGTAACAATCTACATCAGCCTAAAGTAGCAGTGTGGTGGTAACAACCTACATCAGCCTACAGTATCAGTGTGGTGTAACAAACTACATCAGCCTACAGTAGCAGTGTGATGGTAACAATCTACATCAGCCTACAGTAGCAGTGTGATGGTGACAACCTACATCAGTCTACAGTAGAAATGTGGTGTAACAACCAACATCGGCCTACAGTAGCAGTGTGATGGTAACAATCTACATCAGCCTACAGTAGCAGTGTGATGGTAACAACCTACATCAGCCTGCAGTATCAGTGTGAAGGTAACAACCTACATCAGCCTACAGTAGCAGTGTGATGGTAACAATCTACATCAGCCTACAGTATCAGTGTGGTGTAACAAACTACATCAGCCTACAGTAGCAGTGTGATGGTAACAACCTACATCAGTCTACAGTAGCAGTGTGAGGTTAACAACCTACAGTAGCAGTGTGATGGCAACAACCTACATCAGCCTACAGTATCAGTGTGATGGTGACAACCTACATCAGTCTACAGTAGAAATGTGGTGTAACAACCAACATTGGCCTCCAGTAGCAGTGTGGTGGTAACAATCTACATCAGTCTACAGTAGCAGTGTGATGGTAACAACCTACATCAGCCTACAGTAGTAGTGTGGTGGTAACAACCTACATCAGCCTACAGTAGTCGTGTGGTAACAACCTACATCAGCCTACAGTAGCAGTGTGGTGTAACAACCTACATCAGCCTACAGTAGCAGTGTGGTAACAACCTACATCAGCCTACAATAGCAGTGTGGTAACAACTTACATCAGTCTACAGTAGCAGTGTGAGGTTAACAACCTACAGTAGCAGTGTGATGGTAACAACCTACATCAGTCTACAGTAGCAGTGTGATGGTAACAACCTACATCAGCCTACAGTAGTACTGTGGTAACAACCTACATCAGCCTACAGTAGCAGTGTGGTGGTAACAACCTACATCAGTCTACAGTAGTAGTGTGGTGGTAACAACCTACATCAGCCTACAGTAGTAGTGTGGTGGTAACAACCTACATCAACCTACAGTAGTAGTGTGGTAACAACCTACATCAGCCTACAGTAGCAGTGTGGTGTGACAACATACATCAGCCTACAGTAGTAGTGTGGTGGTAACAACCTACATCAGCCTACAGTAGCAGTGTGGTAACAACCGACATCAGCCTACAGTAGCAGTGTGGTAACAGCCTACATCAGCCTACATTAGCAGTGTGGTAACAACCTACATCAGCCTACAGTATCAGTGTGGTGTAACAACCTACATCAGCCTACAGTAGCAGTGTGGTGGTAACAACCTACATCAGCCTACAGTAGTAGTGTGGTGGTAACAACCTACATCAGTCTACAGTAGTAGTGTGGTGGTAACAACCTACATCAGCCTACAGTAGCAGTGTGGTGTAACAACCTACATCAGCCTACAGTAGCATGTGTGGTAACAACCTACATCAGCCTACAGTAGTAGTGTGGTAATAACCTACATCAGCCTACAGTAGTAGTGTGGTGGTAACAACCTACATCAGCCTACAGTAGTAGTGTGGTAACAACCTACATCAGCCTACAGTAGCAGTGTGGTGTAACAACCTACATCAGCCTACAGTAGCAGTGTGGTAACAACCTACATCAGCCTACAATAGCAGTGTGGTAACAACTTACATCAGTCTACAGTAGCAGTGTGAGGTTAACAACCTACAGTAGCAGTGTGATGGTAACAACCTACATCAGTCTACAGTAGCAGTGTGATGGTAACAACCTACATCAGCCTACAGTAGCAGTGTGGTAACAACCGACATCAGCCTACAGTAGCAGTGTGGTAACAGCCTACATCAGCCTACATTAGCAGTGTGGTAACAACCTACATCAGCCTACAGTAGTAGTGTGGTGTTAACAACCTACATCAGCCTACAGTAGTAGTGTGGTAACAACCTACATCAGTCTACAGTAACAGTGTGGTGGTAACAACCTACATCAGCCTACAGTAGCAGAGTGGTGCTAACAACCTACATCAGCCTACAGTAGCAGTGTGGTAATAACCTACATCAGCCTACAGTAGTAGTGTGGTGTTAACAACCTACATCAGCCTACAGTAGTAGTGTGGTAACAACCTACATCAGTCTACAGTAACAGTGTGGTGGTAACAACCTACATCAGCCTACAGTAGTAGTGTGGTGTTAACAACCTACATCAGCCTACAGTAGTAGTGTGGTAACAACCTACATCAGTCTACAGTAACAGTGTGGTGGTAACAACCTACATCAGCCTACAGTAGCAGAGTGGTGCTAACAAAATACATCAGCCTACAATAGCAGTGTGGTAACAACCTACATCAGTCTACAGTAGCAGTGTGATGGTAACAACCTACATCAGCCTACAGTAGCAGTGTGGTAACAACCTACATCAGTCTACAGTAACAGTGTGGTGGTAACAACCTACATCAGCCTACAGTAGCAGAGTGGTGCTAACAAAATACATTAGCCTACAGTAGCAGTGTGGTAACAACCTACATCAGTCTACAGTAGCAGTGTGATGGTAACAACCTACATCAGCCTACAGTAGCAGTGTGATGGTGACAACCTACATCAGTCTACAGTAGAAATGTGGTGTAACAACCAACATTGGCCTCCAGTAGCAGTGTGATGGTAACAATCTACATCAGCCTACAGTAGCAGTGTGATGGTAACAACCTACATCAGCCTACAGTATCAGTGTGATGGTAACAACCTACATCAGCCTACAGTATCAGTGTGAAGGTAACAACCTACATCAGCCTACAGTAGCAGTGTGATGGTAACAATCTACATCAGCCTACAGTATCAGTGTGATGGTAACAACCTACATCAGCCTACAGTAGCAGTGTGATGGTAACAATCTACATCAGCCTACAGTATCAGTGTGAAGGTAACAACCTACATCAGCCTACAGTAGCAGTGTGATGGTAACAATCTACATCAGCCTACAGTATCAGTGTGATGGTAACAACCTACATCAGCCTACAGTAGCAGTGTGATGGTAACATTCTACATCAGCCTACAGTATCAGTGTGATGGTAACAACCTACATCAGCCTACAGTAGCAGTGTGGTGCTAACCGCCTACAGTAGCTCTGTGGTGTGTTGTTGGACACAGTGGCAGACACTTCATAAGACAAACTAACATCTCTAGGGATATAAAGGTGTTTCAGCTTTAAAAACAACATTTCTTCTGTTAGGAAGGAGAATGTAAGGTGATCCAGAAAATGACGCCGACAGAGATGGTCTCTTCGCTTCGCGTTCTTCGGAATCTATGCAGTTTTTTGTTTTATTATTTCTTACATTGTTACCCCAGGAAATCTTAAGTCTTATTACATACAGCCGGGAAGAACTATTGGATTTGAAAGCAACGTCAACTCACCAACTTTACGACCAGGCATACGATTTTCCAGAAGCGGATCTTCTGTTTGGACCACCACCCAGGACAATGGATCGGATCCCAGTAGGCAACCCAAAACAACGACGCCGATGAAGGGGCAGACGGAGCGGCCTCCTGGTCAGGCTCCGTAGACGGGCACATTCTTCAACACTCCCGAGTATACTACTTGCCAATGTCCAGTCTCATGACAACAACGTAGACGAAATTCAAACAAGGGTTGCCTTCCAGAGAGACATCAGAGATTGCAACATTCTCTGTTTCACGGGAACATGGCTCACTCGGGATATGTTATCAGAGTCGGTACAGCCACCCGATTTCTTCACGCATCGCGCTGACAGAAACAAACATCTCTCTGGTAAGAAGAAGGGCGGGGGTGTATGCCTTATGATTAACGAGTCGTGGTGTGATCATAACAACATACAGGAACTCAAGTCCTTTTGTTCGCCTGACCTAGAATTCCTTAAAATCAAATGCCGACCGCATTATCTACCAAGAGAAATCTCTTTGATTATAATCACAGCCGTGTATATCCCCCCCAAGCAGACACCTCGGAGGGCTTGAAAGAACTTCATTGGACTCTATGTAAACTGGAAACCATATATCCTGAGGCTGCATTTATTGTAGCTGGGGCTTTTAACAAGGCTAATCTGAAAACATCAGCATATCGAATGCGCGACCCGGGCTGGCAGCATTCTGGATCATTGCTACTCTAATTTCCGCAACGCATACAAAGCCCTCCCTCGTCCTCCTTTCGGCAAATCTGACCACGACTCCATTTTGTTGCTCCCAACCGATAGACAGAACCTTAAACAGAAAACGCCTGTGCTCAGGTCTGTTCAATGCTGGTCCAACCAATAGGATTACACTCTTCAAGATTGCTTTGATCACGTGGACTGGGATATGTTCTGGATAGCCTCAGACAACAACATTTATGTATACGCTGATTCGGTGAGTGAGTTTATTAGCAAGTGCATCGGTGATGTGTAAGAATGGTGCTCATCAGCATTTAACACCATAGTACCGTCCAAACTCGTCAGACCCTGGGTCTCGACTCCGCTCTGTGCAACTGGGCCCTGGACTTTTTGACGGGCTGCCCCCAGGTGGTGAGGGTAGGCAACAACATCTCCACCCCGCTGATCCTCAACACTGGGGCCCCACAAGGGTGCGTTTTCAGCCCTCTCCTGTACTCCCTGTTCACCATGACTGCGTGGCCATGCACACCAACTCAATCATCAAGTTTGCAGACGACACAACAGTGGTAGGCTTGATTACCAACAAAGACGAGACGGCCTACAGAGAGGAGGTGAGGGCCCTCGGAGTGTGGTGTCAGGAAAATAACCTCACACTCAACGTCAACAAAACAAAGGAGATGATTGTGGACTTCAGGAAACAGCAGAGGGAGCACCCCCCTATCCACATCGACGGGACAGTAGTGGAGAAGGTGGAAAGTTTTAAGTTCCTCGGCATACACATCACGGACAAACTGAAATGGTCGACCCACAAAGACAGCGTGGTGAAGAAGGCAACAGCACCTCTTCAAACTCAGGAGGCTGAAGAAATTTGGCTTGTCATCAAAAACATTCACAAACTTTTACAGATGCACAATCGAGAGCATCCTGTCGGGCTGTATCACCGCCTGGTATGGCAACTGCTCTGCCCACAACCGCAAAGCTCTCCAGAGGGTAGTGAGGTCTGCACAACACATCAACGAGGGCAAACTACCTGCCCTCCAGGACACCTATAGCACCCGATGTCACAGGATGGCCAAAAAGATCATCAAGGACAACAACCAACCGAGCCACTGCCTGTTCACTCCGCTATCATCCAGAAGCCGAGGTCAGTACAGGTGCATCAAAGCTGGGACCGAGAGACTGAAAAACAACTTCTATCTCAAGGCCATCAGACTGATAAACAGCCATCACTAAAATTGAGTAGCTGCTGCCAACATACTGACTCAATCTCTAGCCACTTGAATAATTCAAAATTGCATGTAATAAATGTATCACTAGTCACTTTAAACAATGCCACTTTATATAATGTTTACATACCCTACATTACTCATCTCATACTGTACTCTATGCCATCTACTATATCTTGCCTATGCCGCACGGCCATCACTTATCATTATATTTATATGTACATATTCCTTATTCATTCCTTTACACTTGTGTGTGTATAAAGTAGTAGGTGGGAAATTGTTTGATTACTTGTTAGATATTACAGCACGGTCGGAACTAGAAGCACAAGCATTTTGCTACACTCGCATTAACATCTGCTAACCATGTGTATGTGACCAAAAAAAATAGATTTGATTTGTAACAGCTTGACTGTATAATCAATAGCTATGATTTGCATGTATATACTATGATGAGAATGTGTGGACAAGGTAACTATGAAATGTAAAGAACACACACGCATACAATTTAACACTTCTCATTACCTCGCTCTCTCTCTCATTAGTTGGCAGTAGGTGTTGCGTGGCCCTCCACAGCACAGAGCCCAGTAGCTGATGGGATAGGACAGAACAGACTACAGTAACTCCACTACACTACATGTTGCCATGAGCAGTCAGGAAGACATGTCACAATGGTGAAATGAGCAACCAGGTGGACTTGTCTGGAAGTTTCAAGAAGCAAAATTATTCAACAAGATACACCCTGGCATATTGACCCTACCCTGCATACATCCTTACAGAGTAGACACCTAACACACACACACACACACACACACACACACACACACACACACACACACACACACACACACACACACACACACACACACACACACACACACACACACACACACACACACACACACACACACACACACACACACACACACACAGTTAAACTTTAGACAGATGGGTTAGAGTGTCAAGACCCATCTCCTTAACCCCATGCCAACACCCTTAAACACACACACACTCACACGATATGTTTGACACATTGCATAAGCCATCACTGAGCATATCTCTCCGATACGGAGTGTATTGGTAACCGTAGTGGATGCTCTTCAGATGCAGTTCTAGGAAGTCTATTACCGACTAGATCTGAAGGCTTGTGGGGTATTTATTAAGGTATCAGAAACACAAAGCTTAGCTTCGTTCTTAGCTGTTAGGTTGTGGATGTTTTGCTAGTTGAAAGTGTTTAGGAGAAGGTTAGTTAGACTAAGCAACAAAAGATGCTGCAAAATAAAAAGTACCCATTTACCATACTCTTGATCCAAACTTCCAGGTAAAACTAAGAATAGGCTGTGAAGAGCCTCATTTCATAATTCCTGACAAGACACTTGTCCAATACACTGGATATAGGGATGGCGCATGCCAGGGTATATTCTGCCACCTAGAGACTACATCACTTCTCTTCCAACTTGCCTCCATTCTCTCTCTCCTTAGCAAAGAGCGCCACCCAATGTTCACTCTTCAAACTGAGTGATGTGCGGTGGAACTGAGGCGGGGACGATTCAGTCAGTACAGAACTGAGGCTGGGATGATTCAGTCAGTACAGAACTGAGGCTGGGACGATTCAGTCAGTACAGAACTGAGGCTGGGACGATTCAGTCAGTACAGAACTGAGGCTGGGACGATTCAGTCAGTACAGAACTGAGGCTGGGACGATTCAGTCAGTACAGAACTAAGGCTGGGACGATTCAGTCAGTACAGAACTGAGGCTGGGACGATTCAGTCAGTACAGAACTGAGGCTGGGACGATTCAGTCAGTACAGAACTGAGGCTGGGACGATTCAGTCAGTACAGAACTGAGGCTGGGACGATTCAGTCAGTACAGAACTGAGGCTGGGACGATTCAGTCAGTACAGAACTGAGGCTGCGAGGATTCAGTCAGTACAGAACTGAGGCTGGGACGATTCAGTCAGTACAGAACTGAGGCTGGGACAATTCAGTCAGTACAGAACTGAGGCTGCGACGATTCAGTCAGTACAGAACTGAGCCTGGGACGATTCAGTCAGTACAGAACTGAGGCTGGGACGATTCCGTCAGTACAGAACTGAGGCTGGGACGATTCAGTCAGTACAGAACTGAGGCTGGGACGATTCCGTCAGTACAGAACTGAGGCTGGGACGATTCAGTCAGTACAGAACTGAGGCTGGGACGATTCAGTCAGTACAGAACTGAGGCTGCGACGATTCAGTCAGTACAGAACTGAGGCTGCGACGATTCAGTCAGTACAGAACTGAGGCTGGGACGATTCCGTCAGTACAGAACTGAGGCTGCGACGATTCAGTCAGTACAGAACTGAGTCTGGGACGATTCAGTCAGTACAGAACTGAGGCTGGGACGATTCCGTCAGTACAGAACTGAGGCTGGGACGATTCAGTCAGTACAGAACTGTCATTTCGGTAACTTACTCTTATATTATGAGTATATTTACTAAGAGTTTGCGCCAGTACCAATGGACATACCGTTTCCACGCCTCTATAAGGTGTTATTGTTGTGTTCTGGATTATATGATCATTTTGAGCAGAACCACTGTACTGCACTAAAGCACTGATAGGTAGTGCTCTTTCACACACAGGGCCTGTAATCAATATGCTATTTCTACCAAGACTCATAGATCCATGGATATAATCACATTCACAACAGGAGTACAGAGCTATTGCTACTGTGGATGGTTACGCAAAAAAATGCAGACCATTACAAGTGTGCTCGGACTAAAATAACAGCACGATTAGTCTGGGTTCACTGTACAGCTAGGTTCACTGAAAAGGAATCTCCAGTCTTTCACTGTTGATCATGATTATTTTATAGTCTTTAAATAGAAGCCTCATAACCTGTGTCTACAAGGAGGGACTCTCCCTCTGGCCTCTCCTCTCCCAGGCAGTCAGTAGTGGGCTGGAGCGGGATGCTCCTCAGTAGCTGTTGTGCAACTGGGGTTTTCTCCCTGATGTCAGCATAGGATCCCCGATACTCACTGCAGCGCTGCAGTGTCAACAGGGAGGACAGGTGGAGGAATGGGGGGATAAAGCAAGGAGAGTTGGAGAGGAGGTGGGAGGAGGAATGGAGGAGGGAGACACAGGATGAAGGGATATTCCAAAGAGGGGAGAGAGACAGATGAGGGAGCAGTTGAGATGGGGGAGGAGGCATACACCATGGAGGGGGTGAGCTGCTGAGCAGGGAAATTTATGAAGGAGAGTAGAGAAAGAGGTCCAGTTGCCAGAACCACAAACACAAATTCCATCGAGACTACATTGCCCTAGAGCACAAAAAAACTATACAGTCGTGGTCAAAAGTTGCGAATGACACAAATATGAATTTCCACAAAGTTTGCTGCTTCAGTGTCTTAAGATATTTTTGTCAGATGTTACTATGGAATACTGAAGTATAATTACAGTGCCTTGCGAAAGTATTCGGCCCCCTTGAACTTTGCGACCTTTTGCCACATTTCAGGCTTCAAACATAAAGATATAAAACTGTATTTTTTTGAGAAGAATCAACAACAAGTGGGACACAATCATGAAGTGGAACAACATTTATTGGATATTTCAAACTTTTTTAACAAATCAAAAACTGAAAAATTGGGCGTGCAAAATGATTCAGCCCCTTTACTTTCAGTGCAGCAAACTCTCTCCAGAAGTTCAGTGAGGATTTCTGAATGATCCAATGTTGACCTAAATGACTAATGATGATAAATACAATCCACCTGTGTGTAATCAAGTCTCCGTATAAATGCACCTGCACTGTGATAGTCTCAGAGGTCCGTTAAAAGCGCAGAGAGCATCATGAAGAACAAGGAACACACCAGGCAGGTCCGAGATACTGTTGTGAAGAAGTTTAAAGCCGGATTTGGATACAAAAATATTTCCCAAGCTTTAAACATCCCAAGGAGCACTGTGCAAGCGATAATATTGAAATGGAAGGAGTATCAGACCACTGCAAATCTACCAAGACCTGGCCGTCCCTCTAAACTTTCAGCTCATGCAAGGAGAAGACTGATCAGAGATGCAGCCAAGAGGCCCATGATCACTCTGGATGAACTGCAGAGATCTACAGCTGAGGTGGGAGACTCTGTCCATAGGACAACAATCAGTCGTATATTGCACAAATCTGGCCTTTATGGAAGAGTGGCAAGAAGAAAGCCATTTCTTAAAGATATCCATAAAAAGTGTCGTTTAAAGTTTGCCACAAGCCACCTGGGAGACACACCAAACATGTGGAAGAAGGTGCTCTGGTCAGATGAAACCAAAATTGAACTTTTTGGCAACAATGCAAAATGTTATGTTTGACGTAAAAGCAACACAGCTGAACACACCATCCCCACTGTCAAACATGGTGGTGGCAGCATCATGGTTTGGGCCTGCTTTTATTCAGCAGGGACAGGGAAGATGGTTAAAATTGATGGGAAGATGGATGGAGCCAAATACAGGACCATTCTGGAAGAAAACCTGATGGAGTCTGCAAAAGACCTGAGACTGGGACGGAGATTTGTCTTCCAACAAGACAATGATCCAAAACATAAAGCAAAATCTACAATGGAATGGTTCAAAAATAAACATATCCAGGTGTTAGAATGGCCAAGTCAAAGTCCAGACCTGAATCCAATCGAGAATCTGTGGAAAGAACTGAAAACTGCTGTTCACAAATGCTCTCCATCCAACCTCACTGAGCTCGAGCTGTTTTGCAAGGAGGAATGGGAAAAAATGTCAGTCTCTCGATGTGCAAAACTGATAGAGACATACCCCAAGCGACTTACAGCTGTAATCGCAGCAAAAGGTGGCGCTACAAAGTATTAACTTAAGGGGGCTGAATAATTTTGCACGCCCAATTTTTCAGTTTTTGATTTGTTAAAAAAGTTTGAAATATCCAATAAATGTCGTTCCACTTCATGATTGTGTCCCACTTGTTGTTGATTCTTCACAAAAAAATACAGTTTTATATCTTTATGTTTGAAGCCTGAAATGTGGCAAAAGGTCGCAAAGTTCAAGGGGGCCGAATACTTTCGCAAGGCACTGTACAAGCATTTCATAAGTGTCGAAGGCTTTTATTGACAATTACATGAAGTTGCTGCAAAGAGTCAATATTTGCAGTGTTGACCCTTCTTTTTCAAGACCTCTGCAATTCACCCTGGCATGCTGTCAATTAACTCCTGGGCCACATCCTGACTGATGGCAGTGCATTGGTACATAATCAATGCTTGGAATTTGTGAGTTTTTGTTTGTCCACCCGCCTCTTGAGGATTGACCACAAATTCTCAATGGGATTAAGGTCTGGGGAGTTTCCTGGAGATGGACCAAAAATAACGATGTTTTGTTCCCCGATTCACTTAGTAATCACTTTTGCCTTATGACAAGGTGCTCCATCAAGCTGGAAAAGGCATTGTTAGTCATAAACTGTTCCTGGATGGTTGGGAGAAGTTGCTCTCAGAAGATGTGTTGGTACCATTCTTTATTCATGGCTGTATTCTTTGGCAAAATTGTGAGTGAGCCCACTCCCTTGGCTGAGAAGGAACACCGCACATGAATGGTCTCAGGATGCTTAACCGTTGGCATGACTCAGGACTGATGGTAGCGCTCACCTTGTCTTCTCCGGACAAGATTTTTTCCGAATGCCTCAAACAATCGGAAAGGGGATTCATCAGAGAAAATGACTTTACCCCAGTCCTCAGCAGTCCAATCCCTGTACCTTTTGTAGAATATCAGTCTGTCCCTGATGTTTTTCCTGGAGAGACTTTGCAATTAATTGCAATTCATCTGATCACTCTTCATAACATTCTGGAGTATATGCAAATTGCCATCATACAAACTGAGGCTGCAGACTTTGTGAAAATTTATATTTGTGTCATTCTCAAAACTATTGGCCACGACTGTACATACCTTGGCCTAAACATCAGCGCCACAGGTAACTTTCACAAAGCTGTGAATGATCTGAGAGACAAGGCAAGAAGGGCCTTCTATGCATACCAATTAGGATTTGTCTAAAAATACTTGAATCAGTTGAAGAACCCATTGCCCATTATGGTTGTGAGGTCTGGGATCCACTCACCAACCAATAATTCACAAAATGGGACAAACACCAAATTGAGACTCTGCATGCAGAATTCTACAAAAAATATCCCGTGAACAACATAAAACACAAAATAATGCATGCAGAGCAGAATTAGGCTGATACCTGCTAATTATCAAAATCCCGAAAATAGCTGTTAAATTCTACAACCACCTAAAAGGAAGTGATTCCAAACCTTCAATAACAAAGCCATCACCCACAGAGAGATGAACCTCAGAGTTCCCTAAGCAAGCTGGTCCTGGGGCTCTGTTCACAAACACAAACAGACCCCCAGGACAGCAACACAATTAGACCCAACCAAATCATGAGAAAACAACAAGATAATTACTTGACACATTGGAAAGAATTAACAGAAAAACTGAGCAAACTAGAATGTTATTTGGCTCTAAACAGACACAAAATTAGGTGGAAACTGAGCAGCACTTCCTATCTTCCTGCCAAATGTATGACCATATTAGAGACATATTGTCACACCCTGGTCAAAGTATTTTGTGTTTATCTTTATTTATTTGGTCAGGCCAGGGTGTGGCATGGGTTTTTGTATGTGGTGTGTATGTATGGGGATTGTAGCTAGTGGGGTGTTCTGGCTAAGTCTATGGCTGTCTGAAGTGGTTCTCAATCAGAGGCAGGTGTTTATCGTTGTCTCTGATTGGGAACCATATTTAGGCAGCCATATTCTTTGAGTTTGTCGTGGGTGATTGTCCTTAGTGTCCTGATGTCATTGTTCTGTGTTAGGTTACACAAGTATAGGCTGTTTCGGTTTTCGTTAAGTTTATTGTTTTGATAGTGTTTGTGTTTAGTGTGTTACTTCATTAAACATGGATTGCAATAGACACGCCGCATTTTGGTCCGACTCTCCTTCACATACAGAAAACCGTTACAGAATCACCCACCACAAAAGGACCAAGCAGCGTGTCAACAGGCAGGAGCAGCGCGAGGAGATGCGCAATAAGGATTTCTGGACATGGGAGGAAATCCTCGACGGGAGAGGACCCTGGGCTAAACCAGGGGAGTGTAGCCGCACCAAGGTGCAGCAGGAGAAGGAACAGAGGCAGCAGCAGCAGGAGCAGCTGCAGTGGGAGAGGCTGCACCACCTGGAGAAATGGACATGGGAGGAAGAACTGGACGGTAAAGGACCCTGGGCTCAGCCTGGAGAATATTGCCGCCCCAAGGAAGAACTGGAGGCTGCGAAAGCTGAGAGGCGCAGATATGAGGAGGCAGCTCGACGTAGCGGATGGAAGCCTGAGAGGCAGCCCCAAAAATTTCTTGGGGGGGGGCTAACAGGGAGTATGGCTACGCCAGGTAGGAGACCTGGGCAGACTCCCTGTGCTTACCGGGGGGCTAGAGAGACCGGACAGGCACCGTGTTATGCAGTGGTGCGCACGGTGTCTCCAGTGCGGGTGCATAGCCCGGTGCGGTATATTCCAGCTCCGCGTGTCGGCCGGGCTAGATTGAGCGTCGAGCCTAATGCCATGAAGCCGGCTCTACGCAGCTGGTCCCCAGTGCGTCTCCTTGGGCCGGCTTACATGGCACCAGCCTTGCGCTCGGTGTCTCCGGTTCGCCTGCATAGCCCAGTGCGGGCTATTCCACCTCGCCGCACTGGCAGGGCGACCGTGAGCATTCAACCAGGTAAGGTTGGGCAGGCTCGGTGCTCAAGAGCTCCAGTGCGCCTGCACGGTCCGGTCTACCCAGTACCACCTCCTCACCCCAGCCCTCCGGTAGCAGCTCCCCGCACCAGGCTTCCTGTGCGTGTCCTCGGCCCAGTACCACCAGTGCCAGCACCACGCATCAGGCCTACAGTGCGCCTCGCCTGTCCAGCGCTGTCGGAGCCCTCCTCCTCTCCAGCGCTGTCGGAGTCTCCCGCCTGTTTAGCGCTGTTAGAGCCTTCCTTCTCTACAGCGCTGCCGGAGTCTCCCGCCTGTTCAGAACTGCCAGTTAGCATAGAGCTGCCAGTTAGCATAGAGCTGCCAGTTAGCATAGAGCTGCCAGTTAGCATAGAGCTGCCAGTTAGCATAGAGCTGCCAGTCTGCATGGAGCTGCCAGTCTGCATAGAGCTGCCAGTCTGCATAGAGCTGCCAGTCTGCAAGGAGCTGCCAGTCTGCAAGGAGCCGCCAGAGCTGCCTGTCTGCAGGATGCCGCCAGAGCTGCCAGTCTGCAAGGAGCCGCCAGAGCTGCCAGTCTGCAAGGAGCCGCCAGAGCTGCCAGTTAGCATGGAGCAGCCAGGGCCGCCAGTCAGCATGGAGCAGCCAGGGCCGCCAGTCAGCATGGAGCAGCCAGGGCCGTCAGTCAGCATGGAGCAGCCAGGGCCGCCAGTCAGCATGGAGCTGCCAGTCTGCATGGAGCAGCCAGTCAGCATGGAGCAGCCAGAGCAGCCAGTCAGCATGGAGCAGCCAGAGCAGCCAGTCAGCATGGAGCAGCCAGAGCTGCCAGTCAGCATGGAGCAGCCAGTCAGCATGGAGCAGCCAGAGCTGCCAGTCAGCATGGAGCAGCCAGTCAGCATGGAGCAGCCAGAGCTGCCAGTCAGCATGGAGCAGCCAGTCAGCATGGAGCAGCCAGTCAGCATGGAGCAGCCAGAGCTGCCAGTCAGCATGGAGCAGCCAGTCAGCATGGAGCAGCCAGAGCTGCCAGTTGACCAGACTCTCCCAGATCTGCCAGTCGACCAGACTCTCCCAGATCTGCCAGTCGACCAGACTCTCCCAGATCTGCCAGTCGACCAGACTCTCCCAGATCTGCCAGTCGACCAGACTCTTCCAGATCTGCCAGTCGACCAGACTCTTCCAGATCTGCCAGTCGACCAGACTCTCCCAGATCTGCCAGTCGACCAGACTCTCCCAGATCTGCCAGTCGACCAGACTCTCCCAGATCTGCCAGTCGACCAGACTCTTCCAGATCTGCCAGTCAGCCAGGATCTGGTAGATTCATCAACCTGCCTGAGCTTCCTCTCACTCCTGAGCTTCCTCTCACTCCTGAGCTTCCCCTCAGTTCCGAGCTGCCTCAGTCCCGAGCTGCCCCTCAGTCCCGATCTGCTCCTCAGTCCAGTGGGGTTCTGGGTGAGGACTACTAGGCCATGGTCGGCGGCGAGGGTGGACTATCCAGGGACGCGAGGAGAAGGGACTAAGACATTGATTGAGTGGGGTCCACGTCCCGCGCCGGAGCCGCCACCATGGACAGACGCCCACCCGGACCCTCCCTATTGTTTTGAGGTGCGTTCGGGAGTCCGCACCTTAGGGGGGGGGTTCTGTCACACCCTGGTCAAAGTATTTTGTGTTTATCTTTATTTATTTGGTCAGGCCAGGGTGTGGCATGGGTTTTTGTATGTGGTGTGTATGTATGGGGATTGTAGCTAGTGGGGTGTTCTGGCTAAGTCTATGGCTGTCTGAAGTGGTTCTCAATCAGAGGCAGGTGTTTATCGTTGTCTCTGATTGGGAACCATATTTAGGCAGCCATATTCTTTGAGTTTGTCGTGGGTGATTGTCCTTAGTGTCCTGATGTCATTGTTCTGTGTTAGGTTACACAAGTATAGGCTGTTTCGGTTTTCGTTAAGTTTATTGTTTTGATAGTGTTTGTGTTTAGTGTGTTACTTCATTAAACATGGATTGCAATAGACACGCCGCATTTTGGTCCGACTCTCCTTCACATACAGAAAACCGTTACACATATATTTCCCTCAGATTACACCAGACCCACAAAGAATTTGAAAACAAACCCAATTTTGATAAACTCCCATTCTACTGGGTGAAATACCACAGTGTGCCATCACAGCAGCAAGATTTGTGACCTGTTTCCACAAGAAAAGGGCAACCAGTGAAGAACAAACACCATTGTAAATACAACCCACATTTATGTTCATTTATTTTCCCTTTCGTACTTTACTATTTGCACTTCATTACAACACTGTATATAGACATAATATGACATTTGAAATGTCTTTATTCTTCTGGAACCTTTGTGAGTGTAATGTTTACTGTTCACTTTTTATTGTTAATTTCACTTTTGTTTGTTTTCTATTTCACTTGCTTTGGCAATGTTAACATGTTTCCCATGCCAGTAAAGCCCTTTGAACTGAATTGAACTGAGAGAGAGAAACCTCTGTATGTGTAATGTTTACTGTTAATTTTTATTGTTTATTTCACTTTTGTATATTATCTACCTCACTTGCTTTGGCAATGTTAACACAAGTTTCCCATGCCAATAAAGCCCCTTGAATTGAATTGAATGGCATGAGGGAGGTGTGTGTGAAAGAGAGGGGAGTGATAGTGATTTTTCCCCACACCCTTTCATCAACCCCCCTTAGAGGTGAGAGAACAGAAGGGGAGAAGCAGTGATGGTGCCTACCCCTCATCACCGCCTCCTCGCTGAAGAGAAAATAGTGGAATTCCCCCCATCTACAGACTCATACAACACTCCTTCCGTGGCCTCCATCTGCTCTTAAACGCTAGTAAAACCAAATGCATGCTTTTCAACCGTTCGCTGCCCACACCCGCCCGCCCGACTAGCATCACTACCCTGGACGGTTCTGACCTGGAATATGTGTACACCTACAAATACCTAGGTGTCTGGCTAGACTGTAAACTCTCCTTCCAGACTCATATTAAACATCTCCAATCCAAAATCAAATCTAGAATCGGCTTTCTATTTCACAACAAAGCCTCCTTCACTCACGCCGCCAAACTTACCCTAGCAAAACTGACTATCCAACCGATCCTCGACTTTGGCTATGTCATCTACAAAATAGCTTCCAATACTCTACTCAGCAAACTGGATGCAGTCTATCACAGTGCCATCCATTTTGTTACCAAAGCCCCTTATACCACCCACCACTGCGGAATGTATGCTCTAGTCACCTGGCCCTCGCTACATATTCGTCGCCAGACCCACTGGCTCCAGGTCATCTATAAGTCTATGCTAGGTAAAGCTCTGCCTTAGCTCAGCTCACTGGTCACGATAACAACACCCACCTGTAGCAGGCGCTCCAGCAGGTATATCTCACTGGTCATCGCCAAAGCCAACACCTCCTTTGGCCGCCTTTCCTTCCAGTTCTCTGCTGCCAGTGACTGGAACGAATTGCAAAATCGCTGAAGCTGGAGACTTATATTTCCCTCACTAACTTTTAACATCAGCTATCTGAGCAGCTAACCGATCGCTGCAGCTGTACATAGTCCATCTGGGGCGGCAGGTAGCCTAGTGGTTAGAGCGTTGGGCCAGTAACCAAAAGGTTGCAGGATCGAATCCCCGAGCTGACAAGGTCGTTCTGCCCCTGAACAAGCCACTGTTCAGGCCGTCACTGTAAATAAGAATTTGTTCTTAACTGACTTGCCTAGTTAAATAAAGGTGAAAAAAAATCTGGCAGTCTCTCTCCTACCCTGCTCTCTCCCTCTCTCACACACACTCTTACTCTATAACACCATTTATTATGGTTGCATGACCTTGCCTAGTTTCAGTATCAATCTGACCAAGATCAAAATTAAACAGTGTTGTGTTTAGGTTCCCCATTTTCAGATTTAGTTGCTTGTTGCTTTTGGATGAAATCTTACACTCACAAAATATAAAGTTGATTAATTTCTCTGAAGCCAAGATCTATTTGTAATTGTAATAGTATGGTTCAAAATGTGTAGACTATTGAGAGGGTTAAGGAGTTTGCTGTGAGTGGAGTGCAATTTAGGACTGTAGTTTCCTTAAATGTTTGTTACAAATACTTTGGTTGCGTCGCCCAGCTTAGACATTGTATTCATCAACCAATGGTTGCATGCCACGTCCCCAATGGTGCCATCGGGCACCAGGTTGCTATAACATACCGTATGATGTAGTTAGGCGATGCGGAAAATACTAATCCAGGCGTTATATGATCTGACGTGAGTCAGCAACGTCTGAACTGTCTCACACCCATCAGGACAGGACAGGACAGGCAGCATTCCATTCCATGTACTGACACCTGTAGGTCAGGTGATACAAAAAGGAAGATGTGGATCACTAACATAAACATTGATTGGTCAAAATGAGAATGACATTATAAATGGGCCAATGGGGAAAAGTAGGTGGAAGGTGGGTATACTCTAGCCTGACAGAGAACCGAATGACACAAACATGAACGAGATGCCAAGTGTAGACACAAGCGTAACATTTTTGTTTTCAGTGGCAAACAAAAATCCACAATCGAACTTGGAAATGCCAAGCCTTCTGGAGGAACCTAAAAGTGTTGTGATGGCTCAATTTCTGTAAGTATATAAATATACATTTCCTTTGATTCCTTTCTACAGAAAACCCCCCCAAAAATGACAATATGGGTCAACACTACTTATCTGGGGTTTTTCTCAAATTAAAATTGTTTTGTGTCATAACCGGATTATAGCTCCCATCCAAACATTGTGATGAATATATTTGCATGTCATAGTCATCAGTCAACTCCATGAGACTCAAAAGTTACATCAACACGTGAATGCTAGCGATGGCTAGTTATGCTAGATTTGCTACCAGTCTGTCTTAATGAGTGTTAGCATGCTAATAGCAGGCCCTGCACACAAGGGGAACGCAGTAGGTTGATAACAATGAGCCAAAAATGTTGTATGAGACATTTCAAAGAACATTTCCAACTAATGAGAAAATAGTAATTGAACAGGGCAAACTTGGGCAGATTTTTACTTCTGTTCTCCATTGACTACAGAAACCTCATGCTGGATGTGCTACAGCATCTGATATCATAAAGATTGTCGTTATGACCAATCCTAAAATGACAAAGAAAGACGTTGTTCCTTGTATTTCTGAAAAATGTTTTACTAGATCAAATGTGTGTATGGTGGCACCTGCTACAGCTTGAGTAATGACAGCACTGGTGTTATCTTGAAAGTGGAAAAGATCTCTGAGTGACACAGCAGTTTAAAGGTACTACCGCCATCTTAGTAGCACTTTACATTACAGCACGGCATAAAGTGGTGGTGACATGGTTACTCACCATCAAAATAATGCTATTGTGAGTTACAAAACAGTGTTACTATACTATTACCATGTTATTACTGTAATGTAAAGTGCTACCAAGATGGCTGTAAAGCAACACATGTAAAGTGCTACAGATAATGCATTTTAAACTATTACCACTCAGTACACAGTTATTTTTTATGACAGTATAAATTAACGACTTGTTACATTTATAACTGTTCTTTACGAAGGAAAAAATAGAAACCTGCTCAACCAGGAGGAGGGGGGCACTGAGTGTTTGTGAGTTTCATTTGTAATAATAATGGATTTGTTTTTATTTCTCCTTCATGTTTTTCTACAGTAAGAAGAGGCCCCTGTCTGAGGGGAGTGATGTGAACTTTCCCAGCAACACAGACAGTTCTTCTGATAGATGCCCTCCTGAGGAGGATGTGGCTGCTACATCAACCAGATCCCAGAGTGAGGAGAATGAGAACCACCAATGGTATGACCCATTTGTGCCCTCCCACATTGGGAACAGACAATATTGGCAGTCTTGGCAGATGTGAATTCAGTTGATGAATTCTGTAAGCAGGAAGTTAACCCACTGGGTGTGTTGATGTCATGTTGCTGAATCTACCTGGTTGTAACTCAAGTCTTCATTTACCTTGGCAAATCTGACCATAATTCTATCCTTCTGATTTCTGCTTACAAGCTAAAATTAAAGCAGGAAGCACCAGTGACTCGGTCAATAAAAAAGTGGTGAGATGAAGCAGATGCTAAACTACAGGACTGTTTTGCTAGCACGGAATGGAATATGTTCCGGGATTATTCTAATGACATTGAGGAGTACACCACATCAGTCACTGACTTTATCAATAAGTGCATCGAGGATGTCGTCCCTACAGTGACTGTATGTACATACCCTAACCAAAAGCCGATGTATGACCTTTAAACAGGTCAACATTCACAAGGCCGTAGGGCCAGACAGATTACCAGAACGTGTACCGCGAGCATGCGCTGACAAACTGGCAAGTGTCTTCACTGACATTTTCATCCTCTCCCTGTCCGGGTCTGTAACACCAACATGTTTTAAGCAGAACACCATGGTCCCTGTGCCCAAGAACACTAAGGTAACCTGCCTAAATGACTACCGATCCGTAGCACTCACATCTGTAGTCATGAAGTGCTTTGAAAGGCTGGTCATTGCTCACGTCACCACCATCATCCCACAAACGCTAGACCCACTCCGATTTGCATACCGCCCCAACAGATCCACAGATGATGCGATCTCCATTGCACTCCCTTGCCCTTTCCCACCTGGACAAAAGGAACACATATGTGAGAATGCTCTTCATTGACTACAGCTCAGCGTTCAACACCATATTGCCCTCAAAGCTCCTCACTAAGCTAAGGATCCTTGGACTAAACACCTCTCTCTGCAACTGGATCCTAGACTTCCTGACGGGCCGCCCCCAGGTGGTAAGGTTAGGTAACAACACATCCACCACGCTGATTGTCAACACAGGGACCCCTAAGAGGTGCATGCTCAGTCCCCTCCTGTACTCCCTGTTCACTCAGGACTGCAAGGCCAGGCATGACTCCAACACCAACATTAAGTTTGCTGATGACACAACAGTGGTAGGCCTGATCACCAACAACAATGAGACAGCCTATAGGGAGGAGGTCAGAGACCTGACGTGTGGTTAAAAAACAACAACCTATCCCTCAACGTGATCAAGACTAAGGAGATGATTGTGGACTACAGGAAATGGAGGACCGAGCACGCCGCCATTCTCATCGACGAGGCTGTAATGGAGCAGGTTGAGAGCTTCAAGTTCCTTGGTGTCCACATCACCAACAAACTAACATGGTCCAAGCACACTAAGACAAGAGGGCAAGACAAAACCTATTCCCCTAAGAAAACTGAAAAGAATTGGCATGTGTCCTCAGATCCTCAAAAGGTTTTACAGCTGCACCATCGAGAGCATCCTGACAGGTTGCATCACTGCCTGGTATGTCAACTGCTAGGCCTCCAACCACAAGGCACTACAGAGGACCCCGGTGATGTACGGCTCAGTACATCACCGGGGCCGAGCTTCCCGCCATCCAGGACCTCTATACCAGGCGGTGTCCGAAGAAGGCCCTAAAAATTGTCAAAGACTCCAGCCACCCTAGTCATAGACTGTTCTCTCTGCTACCACACGGAATGCGGTACCGGAGCGCCAAGTCTAGGTCCAAGAGGATCCTAAACAGCTTCTACCCCCAAGCCATAAGACTTCTGAACAGCTAATCAAATGGCTACCCAGACTATTTGCATTGCCCCCCTCCCCGGAACGCTGCTTGCTGCTACTCTCTGTTATTATCTATGCACAGTCAATTTAATAACTTTACCTACATGTACGTATTACCTCAATTACCTCAACACCGGTGCCCCCGCAGATTGACTCTGTACCGGTACCCCCTGTGTATAGCCCCGCTATTGTTATTTACTGCTGCTCTTTCATAATTTGTTATTCTTATCTCTTACTTTTTTTTGGGGGGGGGGTATTTTCTTAAAACTGCATTGTTGGTTAAGGGCTTATAAGTAAGCATTTCACTGTAAGGTCTACACCTGTATTCACTGTTATTCAGCGAATTTTGACCTTGAGTTCAATTGCAAGAAACCCTGTTTTAAAAACCAAATATTTACAAGTTGTATTTGAAACCATCTAAAAGTATTTAAAACTTACTAAATTGCTTTCAACAACTAATAGTTTGTGACATTGATGGTGAATAACATCATTATATTCCTCTACAGTAAGAAGAGGCACCTATCACTGTCTGAGGGAGGGGATCCTGATGATGTGAACCCTTCCACCAACACAAACGTTTTTTCTAACGGAGGGCCTCTTGAGGAGGATATGGATGCAAATTCAACCAGTAAGGGGATTGAGATCCACCAGAGGTATGACCTACATTTTCACAATATGCTTATTGGCATCAGGAGACAGAAAACAATATATTTTGAAATCTTGAAGCTGACATGCAACATTTTTGACACTGTACCAAAAGTGGACTAATATTAAACATACTAATTGTGGAGGACATGGTAGTCCTATTGTTATACATTTCATGTGTAAATCCAGAGTCCATAGTTGTTTTCTGAATCTTTACTAGATGTTACTATCTTTAGCTCTCTTTTATCCCTTTTGATTCCCCTTACAGAGGAAGCCCCAGTCCTGCTATCATCAACGTTCCAGCTCTGTCAATGGACCTCCCAAATCAAGTTGAAAACAAATTACGTGATACATTTTACCTTCTACAAACAAAAGATTGCATTCATCTTAAAGTTACATGGGCATTCTTAAAGTCAACTGGTGATGTGTTTGTTGCAATTCTGGAACTTAACAATATAGAGAATATGGAAAACAAACCTCGAATAATTATTAGTCATATCAAAGAGTTACTTCTTGAGGAAACAAAAATAATGTTGGAAAACGAAGAGCAATTGCAAAATACAACATTTTCTATATATTCGCTCCACTCTCCTTCGCAAATTACAGGTCATAAAATAACGGATTTAGCAGAACTGAACAAGTATGGCATAACAACGATTTTTACAGACTGTCGGACGGAAATCCAAAACATCCCAAATCATTTTAAAAACATTTCTGAATTTCTTGATAAGTTCTACTCATTACAAACAAAGGGTTGCAAGCAAAAGTTTGATACGCAACATGCATGGGCATTTATAGAGTCACCTTGTGGTGGAGAACCGGTTTCTGTTGGTTTATTTAAATTAGAAGATTGCAAGAAGATGGGTAAGGGCAAACATTTAAATATTCATACCGAAAAGTTACTTCTTGAGGAAGTAAAACAAATATTGAAAAACAATGAGAAATTGCGAAATACTAAATTGTTTATCTATACGCTCAATTCTCCTTGTTTGCGAAATTCAGGTCATGAGTCATGCATGGATTTACTGATTAAGGATTCAGCAGAACTGTACAAATCTTATGGTATAAAAACTATTGTTGGATACAGCAAATGGTACGGTTTGACTGGAAAGTTGACAACCTTTGTAGATCCATATATCAGCTCATTCAATCACTTTAATTTGATAATCAGTAGTCCTACTTATGAAAACTATTGTGACAAATTTGCCATTTTTAACACTGAGTATAACAATAAGAAAAGCCATGACTCTAAATCTAATTTTGAAGACAGAGAACTTACCGAGAAACTTTATGATTCGAGTAAACTATTTCTGCCCAACAACATTTCAGAAGTAGCTTTCAGATTGCAAACTCATAAAGACATCCATAGGCATGTGACAAATAAATTTATGTCAATTAGCAATTATCATAAAACAAATGTGAAAACCGATGAGAAAAAAAGTCTTGACCTACATTTTTCCATACCCCATTTTAGAACTCTTAATCAATTCCAAAAAGTTGGAGAGTATCTAGCTGAAAAATTTGACTTGATAAAACACATTGGTAATAACTTAGATCGATCTAAAGTACATTTCATAAAATGGTGGACTAAAACAATTGAGGACGAATATACTACTTTTCTTCGAGTTTCCATTAATAGACATCTCAGTGAATATAAACACAGAATCACAGTCCTCGATCACATCAAGAAAAACCCTGCAGAATATTTACAGTTTTGTCACTTACCACTAAGCCCTTTCCACAAACTATTTAATTAATACATGTAGCTTATTCATTTGAGGTTGTGAACTAATGTCACAGTGAGCGCTATTGGTGGAGAAGTCAGGTGCAGAAGAGCAGAGAGTTGTGAACAGGCACACACTTTATTGGGCAGAGGCAATAAAACAGACAGACGCCACTGTGTCAAAACCTCCAGCCAAAGGATAAAGTGCAAGGCACGAAACAGTCACAACAAATGAGCAAATGTTACAACAAACAACCTTCCTGAAATACCATGGAAATAACGGGAAAAACCCAGCCTGGTGCGTACACACGAAACACATAACAAATAGAATTTCACAAAGATATGGAGGGGAACAGAGGAATAAATACATGCAGTGTGATTAGGGAATGAAAACCAGGTGTGCAGGGAACAAGACAAAACAAATGGAACAATGGAAAAATGGAGCGCCGATGGTTAGAAAGCCGATGGCTCCCTGATTAGCCCGGACCCTAATGGTCGCCTATCCAGAGCATGTACCAGGAAAGGTCTAACCACAGGAATAATGGGGATCCCTAAACTAAGGGCGAAAGCTCTGTCGATAAAATTCCCAGCCGCGCTCGATGAGCACCTAATGCTGGGAATGAGTGGAAAACTCAGGAAAACAAACAGGTACAAACAGGTGGACAACAGAGGACCCTGGATGAGAGTTGTGCAGACTCACCTGGGGTGACGCCAGAGTGCACTGCCTGCTGCCTCGACTCCCAGAGGGAACCAACCCAGCACCAACCGGCAGTGTGCCCTCTGCGGCCACAGATGGTGCACGTGACGGCCCCTCCTCCAGCCTCCCTAAGCACAGCCCCTCCCAGCTCCATGGGCACCGGAGCGGGGGTGCTGGAAGATGTACCCGACGGAGTGACCAGCAGGTTATGTACCCTGCTGGTGACCAGCAGGTTATCCAACCTAATGGACAGATCCATCAGTTGGTCAAAGGTGATGGTGACATCCCTGCAAGCCAACTCCCGTTGGACATCCTCACGCAGACTGCATCGGTACTGATCGATAAGGGCCCTGTTGTTCCATCCTGTTCCGGCGGCCAAGGTCCGAAATTCCAGGGCGAACTCCTGGGCGCTCCTCGTCCCCTGCCTCAAGTGGAAGAGCCGTTCCCCTCGAAGTGGTCCAATGCCGCGTCTCCTTCTCCCCACACGACGTTTGCCCACTCCAGAGCTCTCCCCGAGGGGAATGAGACGAGGGTGGACACGCTCTCCCTTCCCGAGGGAGCTGGGTGAACGGTGTCCAGGTATAAGTCCAACTGTAATAGGAACCCCTGGCACCAGGCTGCCGTCCCATCATACTCCCTGGGAAGGGAGAGACGCATCCCACTGGGACTGGATCCAGGATGGCCGGGTAGAGGTAACCCCGGTTGCGCTGGTCGAGGCTTCCAGTCTCTCCCAGCGGTCCATGGTCTGGACAACGAGATCCATCGTGGCACCGAGATGTTGCAGAATTGCCGAGTGTTCCCGGATGCACTCCTCGACTCCTCTGTCCTGGAGGGGTACAGAGGAATAAATACATGCAGTGTGATTAGGGAATGAAAACCAGGTGTGCAGGGAACAAGACAAAACAAATGGATTAATGGAAAAATGGAGCGGCGATGGCCGAACGCAGTTTGCACATGATATGTACGCCGAGGAACTTAAAACAGACTCTTTGCTGTGGGAGATCACACCAACTGACTCAAGTTGGCTAGGAATGATTATGGGGGCTGGATATCATAATGATGTCTCCACTCCCTCTATGGTGAATTGCTGTACTGGAAACATATGCTTTAATACTAATAAAAATATAATTGATAAAAAAGTGTTTGTTTCCTCATTTAGCGCTATATGTGGATTTTTTTAATATACAGTTGTGGCCAAGGTTTTGAGAATGACACAAATATGAATTTTCACAAAGTCTGCTGCCTCAGTTTGTATGATGGCAATTTGCATATACTCCAGAATGTTATGAAGAGTGGTCAGATTAAATGCAAAGTCCCTCTTTGCCATGCAAATGAACTGAATCCCCCAAAAACATTTCCACTGCATTTCAGCCCTGCCACAAAAGGACCAGCTGTCATCATGTCAGTGATTCTCTCGTTAACACAGGTGTGAGTGTTGACAAGGACAAGGCTGGAGATCAGTCTGTCATGCTGATTGAGTTCGAATAACAGACTGGAAGCTTCAAAAGGAGGATGGTGCTTGGAATCATTGTTCTTCCTCTGTCAACCATGGTTACCTGGAAGAAAACATGTGCCGTCATCATTGCTTTGCACAAAAAGGGCTTCACAGGTAAGGATATTGCTGCCAGTAAGATTGCACCTAAATCAACCATTTATCGGATCATCAAGAACTTCAAGGAGAGCGGTTCAATTGTTGTGAAGAAGGCTGCAGGGCGCCCAAGAAAGTCCAGCAAGCGTCAGGAGCTTCTCCTAAAGTTGATTCAGCTGCGGGATTGGGGCACCACCAGTACAGAGCTTGCTCAGGAATGGCGGCAGGCAGGTGTGAGTGCATCTGCACGCACAGTGAAGCAAAGACTTTTGGAGGATGGCCTGGTGTCAAGAAGAGCAGCAAAGAAGCCACTTCAGGGACAGGTTGATATTCTGCAAAAGGTACAGGGATTGGACTGCTAAGGACTGGGGTAAAGTAATTTTCTCTGATGAATCCACTTTCTGATTGTTTGGGGCATCTGGAAAAAAGCTTGTCCAGAGAACACAAGGTGAGCGCTACCATCAGTCCTGTGTCATGCCAACAGTAAAGCATCCTGAGACCATTCATGTGTGGGGTTGCTTCTCAGCCAAGGGAGTGGGCTCACTCACAATTTGCCTAAAATTGGAAATTCATATTTGTGTCATTCTCAAAACTTTTGGCTACGACTGTACATGTCAATTCCACCATTGTACTGATTGATAAATACAATTGGTCCTCCAAAGCGGGGCTGGTAGGGGGGCAGGAGTTATGTAATCAATGGCATTTTTTCAAGTAGAAAGGAGCAGTCAAGATTCAGTAACTGTCAAAGGGAAGTTCAATAAATAGTTTTTAGCTAAAAAGCTATTTGTTTCTTTTTGACCATTTTTAAAGGAAACTATTACTTGTGTCGGGGGTCTAGGGTTAGTCTGTTATATTTGGAGTACTTCTCCTGTCTTATCCGGTGTCCTGTGTGAATTTAAGTATGCTCTCTCTAATTCTCTCTTTCTTTATCTCTCTTGGAGGACCTGAGCCCAAGGACCATGCCTCAGGACTACCTGGCCTGATTACTTCTTTCTGTCCCCAGTCCACCTGGTCGTGCTGCTGCTCCAGTTTCAACTGTTCTGCCTGCGGCTATGGAACCCTGACCTGTTTACTGGACGTGCTACCTTGTCCCGGACCTGACTCTCTCTCTACTGCACCTGCTGTCTCGAGTGATCGGCTATGAAAAGCCAACTGACATTTACTCCTGAGGTGCTGACCTGTTGCACCCTCTACAACCACTGTGATTATTATTATTTTCATCTATGAACATTTGGAGGGGCGCTGTTGGAAGCCAAGGATGTAGAACACGTTTCCCTATCGCTCCTGAGTGACCAAATTTATATATTTAACCTTGCAAAATTGTATATATTTCTATTTGGCCAGGCATCTGAAGAGACCCATAAATAATTCAGATCAGGTTTGAGAAATGTAAGTTTGTAATGTTGTCTACCCGGCCAAAAACGGAGTCTGCGAGAGCAGGCCGCAGCTAGCCGCGCCCTCTCCTGATTCACCCCCGCCACCGGACACTGCTAATGCCGGCCCCACGGAAACACTGACAGTGGAGATGCTACAATCCCCGATAGGCACCCTCAAAACCGATATTTTCGGCAAAATTGACTCTCTACGAATCTCAGGTTAGAGATATCAACGGTCAAAGATGAGCTTAAAAAATCTATTGAGATTATACAGAATAAGCTCGACGCACACGGAGTGGCCTTATCAGATTTGGAACGAGGTGCTACAGACCACAGCACTCGCATTAGCGAGCTAGAGGCTAATGTTGACTCATTGATAACTAAGGTGGCATACCTCGACAATCGATGCGAAGATATGGAAAGTAGAATGTGGAGGAACAACATTTGTCTACTGGGAATACCGGGGAGGAGAAGCCACTGCTAGACCGGGCCCACCGCACTCTGTGTAGCCGAGCCCAGGATGGAGAACCCCCGCGACCATTTGTCATCAGGGTGCATTTCTTTCATGTCCGCAGTGACATACTGAGGAAATCGGGAGAAGCATCCCCTCTCCTCTATAAGAAATGGCTCCACGCACAGATTCAAGGACCCGGCCTTAGTGGCAGATTCCATCAACAAGAACGTGAAAGCGGCTGTTTTACCGCATGGGGTGGAACAGATGGTTGGTTAGCAGGATAGTTAGCAGGCCGAATGGTTTGCTAGTGAAGCCAATTTTGCTGGGTTCGTCGACATTTGAATGTCATTCTCTCTTTTTTTTTCATTTCTAACCCAGGTTGCTGCCTCTAATGCCAATATCTGGCTGTTTTCATGGTTCAGTCGTAGTTTTACAATCTGTATTGCTGTTAAACCACTCTTAACCGAGGCTAGTTTTCCTTAGACTCTGTTGGGGACCAATCCATATATGCTTGGCTTACTCTAGTTAAATGGTCACAAATCTCAGGTAGCACAGAGTAAGAGTTATCATGCTTTGCTCTAAACTTTTTGTATTTAGGGTTTTGCTTGCATCTCAGTTGGGGAGATGCTTCAGCAAGGGTGGGTGTGAGGGAAGGGTTTTTTCCCTCTATTTGTATATAGTTTTTATATTTATTTTGTGCCTCGTCGCTTGCCTTGTTTTTTAAATTTGAGCTTTTCGGTTCAACTAAGATCTTCAGTTTACATTGTACCTTTTCCTTTACACGTCCTCTCTCTTAAGACATGACTCAGCCTAGTGTAGCTCATCCAGCTGGAGGGAATAGCTTTCATTTTCTCACTTGGAACTGCAGGGGCATAAATAACGCAGTTAAACATAGTGAGGTGCTACATAACCTTCATCAATTGAAAGCTCACATCATCTTTCTCCAAGAAACTGAGGGTATCATCTGAGGGTATCACAACACTCAAGTCTTAGGTGCAGATTAGTGGGTCAGGTGTTCCATTCCTCATTTCAGAGTAAGGTAAGAGGGGTGGCTATTTTCCTTCACAGATCGGAACCTTTTACCTGTTCTAATGTAATCGCAGATCCCCATGGTAGATACATAATTATCAGTGGTAGGTTGCTCAATGGTAAGGTACTTCTTGTGAATATTTATGCTCCTAATTGGGACAATGGTGATTTTTTTCAAATCGGTTTTCTCTACACTCCCAGATATGTCTTCCCATATGTTGATCTTAGGTGGTGACTCTAACTGTTGGTTAGACCCACATTTGTATCGATCCTCCACTAAACCTACCATCTTATCAACCTCAGCTAGAGTTGTCCGACCCTTTATGTCTGAATTCGCAGTTTCAGGTCCTTGGAGAATGTTTAATCCAGCTGGGAAAGCATACTATTTTTCTCAGCAGTTCACCAGACTTTTACAAGCATAGGCTACTTCCTTGTAGATGACAGGCTCCACCATTCCATATCTTCATGTTCATATAATCCAATTGTTGTATCTGACCACGCCCCGGTTACTATGGAAGTAGCCTTTCAAAATGTTGACAATCTGCGACGGCCTTGGTGGCTAAATACCCAACTGCTCAGCAATGAACACTTTGTCAATTTTGTTTTGAGTCAAATCAACTTTTTCATGATTACAAATAGAACCCCGAACATCTCTGCGTCTACTCTCTGGGAAACTTTGAAGCTTATATCAGAGGTGAAATTATTTCCTACACCGCACATGAGAACAAACTGAAAAAGGATAGGCTGTCTATGTTAACATGCTGTATTGCCCAATTAAATTACATTTATGCCGTTTCACTATCCCCGGATATTTATAAGGAACGTTTAACTCTGCAAGCAGAATTTGACAACTTATTAACAGACCAGGTTACTGAACTGCTTGTCAAGTATAGGAGCACTTACTATGCACAAGGAGATAAAGCCAGTAAATTATTAGCTCACAAGTTACGTCAATTATCATCATCATTTCAGATTCCTGAAATTCGTACATCATCTGGAATATAATTAGATCCTAGGGGGATCACTGATGAGTTCAAGAGATTTTACAAGCCTCTATATACAGTTGGGCAAAAAAGTATTTTGTCAGCCACCAATTGTGCAAGTTCTCCCACTTAAAAAGATGAGAGAGGCCTGTAATTTTCATCATAGGTACACTTCAACTATGACAGACAAAATGAGAAAAAAAATCCAGAAAATCACATTGTAGGATTTTTAATGAATTTATTTGCAATTTATAGTGGAAAATAAGTATTTGGTCAATAACAAAAGTTTCTCTCAATACTTTGTTATATACCCTTTGTTGAAAATGACAGAGGTCAAACATTTTCTGTAAGTCTTCACAAGGTTTTCACACACTGTTGCTGGTATTTTGGCCCAAGTAAAGCAGATACATTGGAATTGGATGATTTCTTCCACTCACTTGCTGTGCCTTCTGTCAGCCGGGATTTGGTTAAAAAATTAGAGCAGCCGATCACTGTTGAAGAATTGTCTAATGCTGTCAAATCCCTTCAATCTGGGAGAAGCTCAGCGCCTGACGGCTACTCGGCAGAGTTTTATAAAAAATGTATCTCCAAAATAGCCCCTATTCGAATTGAAATGTACAATATAGCATTTGTACAGTGCCTTGCGAAAGTATTCGGCCCCCTTGAACTTTGCGACCTTTTGCCACATTTCAGGCTTCAAACATAAAGATATAAAACTGTATTTTTTTGTGAAGAATCAACAACAAGTGGGACACAATCATGAAGTGGAACGACATTTATTGGATATTTCAAACTTTTTAACAAATCAAAAACTGAAAAATTGGGCGTGCAAAATTATTCAGCCCCTTTACTTTCAGTGCAGCAAACTCTCTCCAGAAGTTCAGTGAGGATCTCTGAATGATCCAATGTTGACCTAAATGACTAATGATGATAAATACAATCCACCTGTGTGTAATCAAGTCTCCGTATAAATGCACCTGCACTGTGATAGTCTCAGAGGTCCGTCAAAAGCGAAGAGAGCATCATGAAGAACAAGGAACACACCAGGCAGGTCCGAGATACTGTTGTGAAGAAGTTTAAAGCCGGATTTGGATACAAAAAGATTTCCCAAGCTTTAAACATCCCAAGGAGCACTGTGCAAGCGATAATATTGAAATGGAAGGAGTATCAGACCACTGCAAATCTACCAAGACCTGGCCGTCCCTCTAAACTTTCAGCTCATACAAGGAGGAGACTGATCAGAGATGCAGCCAAGAGGCCCATGATCACTCTGGATGAACTGCAGAGATCTACAGCTGAGGTGGGAGACTGTCCATGGGACAACAATCAGTCGTATATTGCACAAATCTGGCCTTTATGGAAGAGTGGCAAGAAGAAAGCCATTTCTTAAAGATATCCATAAAAAGTGTCGGTTAAAGTTTGCCACAAGCCACCTGGGAGACACACCAAACGTGGAAGAAGGTGCTCTGGTCAGATGAAACCAAAATTGAACTTTTTGGCAACAATGCAAAACGTTATGTTTGGCGTAAAAGCAACACACCATCCCCACTGTCAAACATGGTGGTGGCAGCATCATGGTTTGGGCCAGCTTTTCTTCAGCAGGGACAGGGAAGATGGTTAAAATTAATGGGAAGATGGATGGAGCCAAATACAGGACCATTCTGGAAGAAAACCTGATGGAGTCTGCAAAAGACCTGAGACTGGGACGGAGATTTGTCTTCCAACAAGACAATGATCCAAAACATGAAGCAAAATCTACAATGGAATGGTTCAAAAATAAACATATCCAGGTGTTAGAATGGCCAAGTCAAAGTCCAGACCTGAATCCAATCGAGAATCTGTGGAAAGACCTGAAAACTGCTGTTCACAAATGCTCTCCATCCAACCTCACTGAGCTCGAGCTGTTTTGCAAGGAGGAATGGGAAAACATTTCAGTCTCTCGATGTGCAAAACTGATAGATATACCCCAAGCGACTTACAGCTGTAATCGCAGCAAAAGGTGGCGCTACAAAGTATTAACTTAACGGTGCTGAATAATTTTGCACGCCCAATTTTTCAGTTTTTGATTTGTTAAAAAAGTTTGAAATATCCAATAAATGTCGTTCCACTTCATGATTGTGTCCCACTTGTTGATTCTTCACAAAAAAATACAGTTTTATATCTTTATGTTTGAAGCCTGAAATGTGGCAAAAGGTCGCAAAGTTCAAGGGGGCCGAATACTTTCGCAAGGCACTGTAAATGGTGCTCTTCCACAGACTCTCGCTCAGGGAACCATTTGTCTTACTCTTTAAAAAAACATAGACCCTCTTGACTGTGCATCATACTGTCCAATTAGCCTGCTAAATGTTGACTATAAAATTCTAGCCAAACTTCTGGCAACGCGTCTGGAAACAGTCCTCCCATCAATTATCTCACCGGATCAAAAAGGATTTATTAAAAATAGACACTCATTCTTCAATCTTCGAAGATGATTTAATATTATATAATCCTTCTGTCGTCAATACCTCTGAAGCCGTTATATCCCTGGATGTGGAGAAAGCGTTTGATCGGGTGGAATGGAAATACCTTTTTTCATTCCAAATAAATTTGCCTTTGGCTCCAAATTCATGGCTAGGATAAGACTTCTGTACTCGTCCCCTCAAACCTCTGTCAGGACTAATAACAGTCAATCAGACCGCCTCCCTTTGCAACGATCGACACGCCAGGGTTGCCCTTTAAGTCCCTTACTGTTTGCCCTCGCCATAGAACCACTTGCAATAACACTTCGCTCCAACCCCCTTATCAAAGATATAGTCAGATATACGGACACGAACACAAATTGTCTTTATATGCAGATTATTTATTATTATACACATCCAACCTTTCTGTCTCTGTTCCTGCTGCCCTTGCCACTTTTGCATCGTTCGGTCACTTACCAGGGTCTCAGTAAAATCGAATTGATGCCGCTGATTATGGCCACAAAAAATTCCCCTCTACATAACATTTAACATGGCTCACAATAGTTTTATCTAGGGGTACATGTCACAATCAGATTTGAAAACCTTTTTCATGCCAACTTTGCTCCTCTTTTAACCCGTATTAAGGATGATTTGGAATGCTGGTCTTTGCTACAACTCTCCTTAGTCGCAATAATTAATTCAATTAAAATGAATACTCTCCCTAAATTCTTATTTCTATCAGTGCCTTCAGATTTTTCTTCCCAATACATTTTTCAAAAAGATCGACAGCCTAATACTACCCTTTATATGGGACAAAAATCCCCCCAGGATGCGAAAACAGCTTTTGCAGAGGCCCAAACCAGACAGCGGTCTAGCTCTAACGGACTTCAGAATCTATTATTGGGCCACTAACCTTAGGATCATTCACTACTGGTTGCAGAGCAGAGAGAAATTCCCACCCCTAATTTGGCTAGAGATGTAGGCCACCTCGTCTATACCGGCATCATTGTCTTCCCTCGCTCACTCCTCCGTTACAGACCCTTACTCCTCCTTCACCAAAAATATGTGTCAAGACAACATTGAAGATCCGGAATCAATTTAGGCGCCACTTTGGGTTTCAAACAACCTCTTCTTTGGATGCGGTGGCCTCAAACCCAGTCTTTCCCCCATCTATGGTTGATGGTGCTTTCTCAACATGATCTAGTCCCAGTATTAAAAGATTCAGAGATCTATATATTAACAATACATTTAATATGTTTGAACAATTATCAAGCAAATTTGGTCTCCCCAGACATCATTTTTTTAGGTTCTTACAAGTCTGGAGTTACATCAACAGCATAGATCCAGGATTCCCCACCCTTCCTTGTGAAACCCAGTTCGACATTTCTTGTCCCACTTCGTACTCTAAAAGGCACCTTGTCAATAATCTATAGGCAAATTTGCTCACTACAAGTCATCTCATTAAACAATATTAAATCCTCATGGGAGGAGGAACTGGGTGAGGAAATATCTGATGAACCATGGGAAGGGGCACTCAAAAGGGTACATAGCTCTTCTATTTGCGCTCGACACGGCCTCATTCAATGCAAACTCATTGGGCCGACTGGACCAAAGCAAGATTATCCCAAATTTACAAGGATGCGAACCCTAATTGTGTACGATGTAATCAGTCTCCTGCTAATCATGTACACATGTTTTGGTGTTGCCCATCTCTTGTTGGTTTCTGGAAAGACATCTTTAACACACTCTCAGAATTAAGCGGCACAGAGATCGAGCCAGACCCTTTTACTGCATTATTTGGGGTTTCCTTACCCACAACACAATTGACAAATGAATAAGGATGTAATTGCCTTTGTCAGCGAGACGATTAATTTTACGTCGATGGAAATCCTCTGCAGCCCCTTCTCGTGCTCTTTGGATTAAATCTGTTTTGAATTGCATAAAGTTGAAAAGATTAAACATGCACTCAATGGGTCTGTAGACAAATTCTACAAATTCTATGCAAAGGCTCCCTTCTTTTCTTCTGTTAAACCAATACATTTCCCTGCAGTTCCAGAGTGATGTATATTTATATATTGGTGATGTAAGAGGCAAGGTATGTGCATATACGACATCTCGGATGTTAAGGACGGTATTATCTGTACTAGATGACCCATAACAACTGTATCAAAATATATATTTTTCCTTATTATTATTTTAATTTTGTATTTACATTTTTATGTCTGCCTCTCTATGTTTTGCTGTATTGTTCTCTTTGATGTGTTTTTTATACTACTACCAAATAACTTACAAGTGCAATTATTTTCTAAATGCTGGTATTGAAAATTAAATAAAGTATTATTTTTTAAAATTATTTTTTAAAAATCTATGAACATTTGAACATCTTGGCCATGTTCTCTTAGAATCTCCACCCGGCACAGCCAGACTGGCCACCCCTCATAGCCTGGTTCCTCTCTAGGTTTCTTCCTAGGTTCTGGCCTTCCTAAGGAGTTTTTCCTAGCCACCGTGCTTCTACATCTGTATTGTTTGGGGTTTTAGGCTGAGTTTCTGTACAGCACTTTGTGACAGCAGCTGATGTAAGAAGGGCTTTATAAATACATTTGATTGATTGATTACAGTTCGGCATGTACATGCTATTGAAATAAAAACAGCTGCATTGAATAAAATTTCACTGAACAATTATGAGTTACTAGTTATTGGCAACAAGGTAATACATAATTGAAAAATAATGATAGATAAAGACTTATTTTCTTTATTAGTAGCATTGTTATTGGTATATGACTGTCATTCAGTCCATGTTAAATACCATTGTCTTGTCCTTTACAAAAGTGGAGTATTGATAGTTGGCGCAGAATATTCTCTCACAATGAGAGTTCCTGTACACAATATACCAAACACTGATACCAAACACACAACAATAAATCAACAATAAATATATATATTTTTTAATAATAACAATATGAACACCGGTTAAAATAATGTCAAGTAGTGTTGCCATGACAGCAAGAATGTGTTTACAGTGTGTGCCATCTTTTCTTCTGTGCAAACTGTAGCAAAACAGAATAGAAAAAAGGAATTGCCATGTTGCCGTGGATAAGGTAACCAGCCTGATAGTAAGGGAAGAACAGACAGGTTGGGACAACATGACTTCAGTTAGGTAGTTACCAAACACACAATGTCAGAATACCTGGCTGAGGAATTCCCCTTCTCTACTGAGCAATGTCCTACAGGACTGGGACAAGGAAATCAACTGTTATTTGGCTATCACTGACCAATTAAAATGCCTCTTGTTGAGATAGAAGAGAGCGAGAAATTCAGAAGAGATTAAAAACACAAAGTAGCACTCTTCACAGCATATGGCCTTACAGAGGGGCTGAGGTGCCTCCTCTTAAGGAAATGGATTTCAGATTCAATTCCAAAAGAAATAAAAAATAAAAATCTAGTTTTAAAAAGCAAAAAAATAACCAACTTGTATTCAAGAACAGAGTGATGAGGCACTGCAGTCACTTCAGTAGTTTTTAAACGGTTATGTCTCCCCCTACTGGTTCAAATCAGTATCACAATTCAGACAGCGGCAACACACAAATGCAGTAGTCTCATGCATTCAATTACAGAGCACTCCAAATAAACCCTGCCGAAAACAAGGGCATGTCACATAAAAAAACAACCCCTAACACATACCCAATCCACAATCAACCCCTTAGGTTCCAACCCAAGACACACTAGATTTGAGAGAAGCACATGGTGGAAACTCAATGTACCCTACAAGGAAGCTAGGTGGAGTTCTTATCACATCGTTTTTAGCTAAATCCATGCAATCCTTTGCAACCTACCAGAGTACCAGCAGTACCTAGGGAGATTGACAAGAAGTGTCTGAAAGTAGATTTCTGACAAGGCAATAATTTCTAAGGGGCAATGATTAGGTGCCTTGACAGAGTCTAAGTACCCTGCCTGCCCAACCAGTATGCTATGGATGAATGTCTATGTCTTTCTGAAGTAAAACACTAGCAGAGCACATCACTTTAACAGTTTTAGGCCCTATTGGGAGACAGCATTACTTATCCAACTAAGATGTAATAACTTGTCCACAGCATCCATTCTAATAGGGTAAGACAGTTTTCACCATGTTTGAGGAGGCTACAGTCAGAGATGACACATTAAGAGGATATGCTAGCAGAGCTGCTTTCCTTATGGTTCAGAGAAACAATGATATGATCCAGACCCTAGAAAACCTAGAATGGTTTTCAAATCAACTTTCTTTGTCCAGTAGCCAAACGTGTATCCTAGTCATATTAGCAACCCATGCTAGCTGCATCTTTAGATCTCCACTCTTTCTACATTTCTAACAGCTATTTTCATCTCTGTCACATGAAACCGCACTGTGTTTTCCCACTAATTGCATTATGGATTGAACATTTGCGTGTAGCCTACTGCCTTGGCCGCATTGCTGCGCTTATAATGCGAAGAAATAATAGTTAAGCTAAACATTCTGATCGGTTGCATCAGCCTCATAGCTTTTTCAATTTAATGTATTTTTATGTAGCCTAGACCTACTGGTCGTATGACTTTGGGATCCATCATCCCACAACTGTCCCAGAGTGTTTGGAACAGGCCATTTCTTTCTCACACAGATCGACAAGATGAGTAACAGAATCGGTCAATGTTTCTACTATGGAGGATCGTAGATTGACAGGCTAGTGATTTTGATGTTTGTTACTTGGCTGAGGAAAAGTCAAATGGACAGTTATTCTAACATCTTCAAAGTGCGCATTGGAATTTGGTAAGAAGATCATCGAGTTGCATGTTCTGTTAAGATGAATTACCATACTACAAATGTGACTTCTGCCATTTTGAGTACCATTGGTGGACGCCCTAATCAGGCTACGCACCCAATCCAATGGGTTCGGTAAATTTCTCAAATGTCCTAAATGCTGCTGGTCTTGTGCCACATTCTCCTAATGTAAACCCTGACCCAGACAGATGCCCTGCAGCATCACATGATCATAAGAGCACACCCACTTCAAGACACTAGGGTTGGATGACTGGATGACACTTCCTCTCATCAACCTGTCCAAACATTGTTGATATCGGATTGTATCATCAATTTATTTATCAGCAAGGGCATTGAAGATGAAACGTGGCTGGGTCTTTCAGCATGACAATGATCCCAAACACACCGCCCGGGCAACGAAGGAGTGGCTTCGTAAGAAGCATTTCAAAGTCCTGGAGTGGCCTAGCCAGTCTCCAGATTTCAACCCCATAGAAAATCTTTGGAGGGAGTTGAAAGTCCGTGTTGCCCAGCAACAGCCCCAAAACATCACTGCTCTATAGGAGATCTGCATAGAGGAATGGGCCAAAATACCAGCAACAGTGTGTGAAAACCTTGTGAAGACTTACAGAAAACGTTTGACCTCTGTCATTGCCAACAAAGGGTATATAACAAAGTATTGAGATAAACTTTTGTTATTGACCAAATACTTATTTTCCACCATAATTTGCAAATAAATGATTTAAAAATCCTACAATGTGATTTTCTGGATTTCTTTTTTCTCATTTTGTCTGTCATAGTTGAAGTGTACCTATGATGAAAATTACAGGCCTCTCTCATCTTTTTAAGTGAGAGAACTTGCACAATTGGTGGCTGACTAAATACTTTTTTGCCCCACTGTATATATTCGCACATCAAGTCTTCTCGAGTTAGGCTCAGGGATGGAACAGCTGTTGAACATCTGAGCTTGTGGGGTTTTGTGTGGCAAGGGTGGTGTGTGTGTGAGAGAGAGATCCTACATCTGTTGCTATGGGGTAATGATGTTAGGAACAATACAGGATGAATCACAGTAATTGTTTGCTAAAAATGTCATTTTTGTAATGCAAATCAAAACGTATTAATCACATGCATCGAATACAATATAACCTTACTTTATGTAAATGATTAATACCCTTAGCCTTGGCCACTTATCTTTTTGCCTTGCACTCATTTTAGCTTAGTTTCCATTTTCTTATTGGCGCAGACATTAGGGCATAGATTCTACTGGTGGCGTGACCATAGCAATGACACAAAAATAAACAGACATGCACACTCCTAATGCAAGTGCATGTCTTATGGTGCCTATAACTGATTAACTAATGTGCCTGTCCAATGGCCTTCACAAGAACAGGCATGACCCAGAATTACTAGGCCTGTGTTGATCCAGCTTTGCACTATCAAATGGATTCTTCTTACATTCTGTTTACACGTGCCTAATGCTTAACACTACTTCTAAGAAACCAGTATGGAAATTGGAAAATCCCCACACTATGCATAGATAACAGAGTAGCAGCTGCGTAAAAGAGGGGGTAGGGGGAGGGCAATGCAAATAGTCTGGGTAGCCACTTGATTAGATGTTCTATGGCTTGGGGGTAGAAGTTGTTTAGAAGCCTCTTGCCTTGCGGTAGCAGAGAGAACAGACTATGACTTGGGTGGCTGGAGTTTCGGACAACTTTTAGGGACTTCCTCTGACACCGAATGGTATAGAGGTCCTGGACGGCAGAAAGCTTGGCCCCAGTGATGTACTGGGCCTTACGCACTACCTTCTGTAGTGGCTTGCGGTCGGAGCCGAGCAGTTCCCATACCAGGCAGTGATGCAACCAGTCAGGATGCTCTCGATGGTGCAGATGTAGAACTTTTTGAGGATCTGAGGACACATGCCAATTCTTTTCAGTCTCCTGAGGGGGAATAGGTTTTGTCGCGCTCTCCTCACAACTGTCTTGGTGTGCTTGGACCATGTTAATTTGTTGGTGATGTGGACACCAAGGAACTTGAAGCTCTCAACCTGCTCCACTACAGCCCCGTCGATGAGAATGGGGGCATGCACGGTCCTCCTTTTCCTGTAGTCCACAATCATCACCTTTGTCTTGATCACGATGAGGGAGAGGTTGTTGTCCTGGCCCCACACGGCCAGGTCTCTGACCTACTCCCTATAGGCTGTCTCGTTGTTGTTGGTGATCAGGACTACCACTGTTGTGTCATCTGCAAACGTAATGATGGTTTTGGAGTTGTGCCTGTTGTATAATGGGCTGTTGTATAATTCAACCCCATTTTGAATAGAAAGCATTGGATTATTCACATTGAGTCAGACAAACATTAACAACTTGGGCCTCCTGAGTGGCGAAGTGGTCTTAGGCACTGCATCGCAGTGCTAGCTGTGCCACTAGAGTTTCTGGGTTTGAGGCCAGGCTCTGTCGCAGCCGGCCACAACTGGGAGACCCATGGGGCGGCGCACAATTGGCCCAGCATCGTCTGGGTTAGGGGAGGGTTTGGCCGGCAGTGTCCTTGTCCCATCGCGCAGTAGCGACTCCTGTGGCAGGCCGGGCGCAGTGCACGCTAACACGGTAGACAGGTGCACGGTGTTTCCTCTGACACATTGGTGTGGCTCGCTTCTAGGTTAAGTGGGTTTTGTGTCAAGAAGTAGTGCAGCTTGGTTGGGTTGTGTTTTGGAGGACACACGGCACTCGACCTTCGCCTCTCCCGAGACCGTGCTGGAGTTGCAGTGATGAGACAAGACTGTAACTACCAATTGGATACTATGAAATTGGGGAGTAAAAGGGTGTACAAAAATATATTTAAATATAAAATATAACATTACCACCTTCAATTACCATACGAGATCAATTGGTTACCCTTCTTGAGAAGACATCTATGCCACCAAATATTACAAAGCCATATCTGCTGAAAGATCGTTTCGGACAGTTTTGGATACTTGCCAAATCAGCCATCTTCCAGTAAAATATAGGAGACAGCATTGTATGGGCTATGAGAGATGTCTAAATGTGTACCCCCGAGCTGAAGGGAGTCTAAGCTTTGGTGTCCACATGAAGGAGGGAAAGAGGACCCCAAACAGAGTATGTTCTTCTAACAGCACCTCCAAGTCGTGCCATCTCTCCAACAACAGACACCAATGTTTCAAGTCAGGCAGTTTCTGTGCCCTCAAAAACACCTTTTAAGCCCAAGTCCACCTTTTGTCCCATTGTCCAGAATGCCACACTATATTTGCCAAGAAATTTAATTTTGATGTGGAGAACCTGTTGATGGGTAAAATTGACTTTAACCAAACACAGCGTAACCTTTCTAAGACAGATAGGGATGCAGTTGAATCATTGACCATAAATGGACGGATTGTGGTTAAAAAGCAGGTGGCGCTACAGTAGTGTGGAGTAAAGATAAATATGTGACAGAAGCCTACTGTCAATTAGATAATGATGAAGTCTACCCATCTTAAACCTTCAACCCAACAGAGGACCTAAAAACTGAAGTGAAAGGGATCCTCACAGAAGCTAAGGAGAATGGCTACATTTCAGACAATGAGTTCAAATGTCTTTTCAATGGCAGTCTGGCTTCTTTTTACCTTCTTCCAAAAGTCCACAAGAATCTTGAAACCCCCCCAGGCAGACCAGTCATTAGTGGTAAGACCAGTCATTAGTGGTAAGACCAGTCATTAGTGGTAAGACCAGTCATTAGTGGTAAGACCAGTCATTAGTGGTAATGAAAGTCTGACAGAACCCATCTCTAAGTACATTGATTACTTTTTAAGCCTTTTCTGCCGTCACTCCCATCCTCGAGATACCACAGGTCTATTAAGGAATTGAACAATATAGGTAACACTTCATTTTTAGTCACCATGGATGTGGAGTCTCTATACACCACCATTGAGCATGAACAAGGTTTGGCAGCTATGCACCATTTCTTGAGTACCCGACCTGAGGCTGAGATGCCTCCTACAGAATTAATTGTCTCACTGACTGAATGGACTCTTAATAATAACATCTTTGTCTTTCAGGACTGTATTTTTAAACCTCAACGGATGTGCCATGGAAGCTTGCTTACAGCCCCTTCCTACGCTGGTTTGTACATAAGGTAAATGGGAAAATGACTTCATTTTCGATCATTCTAAAAAAACAGTTATTTGACCGGATTACATGGGGACGCTATATTGATGATATTTGCCTGTTTTGGTCCGGCTCAGAAGATGAACTTATTTCCTTCCACCAGTACCTTAACAGCATTAACCCTAACATCAAACTAACTATGGCGTACAGCAAGGATAACATTCATGTTTTGGACCTTGACATGACAACGGTTGTTTGCACATATCAATCTTTAGGAAGCCTACAGATGGGAATACCATTCTGAGGGCAGGCAGCTTTCACCCCAAAAGGCTAAAAGAGAACATTCCATATGGCCAATTCCAAAGAGTCTACAGAATATGCGATCAGGAAACAGAATTAGTGTTAAATACTGTATGCTGAATTGAAGAATCGCTTCTTGATTCAGGACTACAGCTCTCAACCAAAAATATTTTGTTGACACAGCTTCTAAAAAAATGGAGTATCAAGTCAAGCATTTCATTAATTGCAACACCACTCATGTCATCTACAGATTGGAATGTCCACAGTGTCATACATTGGACAGACAAAGAGATGCCTTCAAGACCGCTTAGCGGAACACAAGTACGCCATACGGGTAGGCAATGAAGACTACCCCATGGCAAGGCACTACAAGTCCCTACACCATGGCAAGGCACTACAAGTCCCTACACCATGGCAAGGCACTACAAGTCCCTACACCATGGCAAGGCACTACAAGTCCCTACACCATGGCAAGGCACTACAAGTCCCTACACCATGGCAAGGCACTACAAGTCCCTACACCATGGCAAGGCACTACAAGTCCCTACACCATGGCAAGGCACAACAAGTCCTTACACCATGGCAACCCTGCCTCCCTACAAGCTATGGGTATTGATCATATTCTGCCCTCTTAAACAGTTAAACCAGAGGGAACGTTTTTGGATTTACAAACTACAGGCTACTAAATACCCTGGTTTAAATGAAGATATGGATTTCTCACCCTTCCTGTAGGGTCGTGAGAGGTCCTTTTGCAGTCATCTATTGGACATTTTGCTCTGTTCCCCTCAGCTATGTTCAGACTGTTGTGGTTCATATTTGCTGTGTTCTAGTGTACTATAAAATAGATGGGGCTCCTATTCTTAACACTTTGCCCAGTCACATTCACCTTTAGAACTACCTTTCTAGAGGTTCTGATGCTTCTAGCCTTGATTTGCATTTTTGATAACATATCTATAGTATTTCACCTTTTAATGTGTGTAGTATTGCTCTCGCTTTAAAAAGATTTGCTTGCAAGTTTTGGGGTTTTGCTTTTTATGTCATTATTTTGTTTACAATTCTATACATTTTGCTTTCAATTGTTTTTTTATTTCAACATCCATTATTTCACCCATCGTTGAAAATAACAATTTAATTTTTCATGTTTACAATTTATTTTATTTTAAATTCAATACACATGGCCTGAAAATTGACCACCTATCATTCGCAGCACTACCCTTACCGGGACTAATCTGAAATTCTGACTCGGAATGTATCCTGCCGCGCGGAATGATACCATTTTTTCAAATTCAAATTCAGCAACAAGTCAATTTCAGTTTGAACTTTTCTATGAGCTGGCAATGTCGTTCTCTTTCAAGTATTTGTTTCGGAATTTCCCTCATGGGACACACCCCAGAGTCTTCGTCAGAAGCCTTTATTACACTACGCTAGCCATTATTGGCTGGACGTCGAGACGTGTGCGCCGAGGAAGGGTGTCTGTTTGAATGTTAAATGACGAGACAGAGGCATTGATGCGAGTAACCAGTCTTGTTCAGTATAGTACAATACATCCGGGTATCTCAAGCACACCGGTAAAAACACGAGTTGCAGTTATTAACCTTTATCGACAGATGGCATCACTGTGCCATCTTACACCCATAACATCTTCCCTTTTATAAAATAGGACAGGAGCTGTCAATTCACGAACAAAACAAACCTAGTAATAATTTCCAACATGAACAGTTTAGTTCGTTTTTTTCCCCAGGTAACAACTTAACACATTTTGATACTCTCTTCACTTTTATCTCTGTCTGTCAACAATCCCAAATGGGAAACCAACAGATTAAGCATTTTTGGTGGCTGGGACAGACGCCTGCAGCGTGAAAAGACAGGGGGCTTGCCTGCGAGGACTGCGGGTTCCTGCACAGGCGTGTCACCTGACTGTCGAAGGGGAGTATTGATGGGCAAGGGAGCGGCCGACCTGTGATCCCCTGGCTCTTCGCCCAGTGCTCAGGCCCCATGTGACTTGCTGGGGTTCCGTCTTTTGTCATGTGACCCCTTTGACCATCAGGGTTCTGAGTAGGTGCTGGCTCAGCAATCCGAAGGTCAACCCTGTTACGACGGTACAGTGATCCATTCACGTCGACCAAGTAGGAGCGTTGTGCCACTTTCTGTACACAGGATCAGAGTCTCCAGAGGCCTGTCCGGTCCCCTGGTAGTGGCTTGATTCGCACCGTTTCACCCACCCTGAGCTCAGGTAAGTATTTTGCTGATTTGTCGTAGATGAACTTGGAGACCTGTTTTCTGTGACGTAGCTTCACCAGCAAGTCTGTCACCACACATGGCACCAGGAGAGAGCTGGCTACTGGCAGAGCTGCTTTTAAGCGCCGTGCCATGAGGCGCTGGGCCAGGCTGCTATCCATGCCTTCTGTCGGGGTATTGCGCCACTGCAGGATTGCTTTCCAGGCATCTTGCCCTCTCTGAGAGCTTTTTTTGCAGAGGTTCTTTGCGATATTGACTGTGGACTCCGCCTTCCCATTAGCTTTTGGGTGTTGTGGTGATAGAGACATGCTCGAATTTCCATTCTGCAGCAAATTTTCAGAACTCAACTCCGGAGAATTGGGGTCCATTGTCTGAAATTATTATCTGGCTGGCCATAGCAGGCAAACTGAGCCTTGCAGCGTTTGATCGTTGTCTCTGCTGAGAGGTCGGGGAGGAGGTCAATCTCCCAGAAATCTGAGTAATGATCGACTACCAGCAGAAAGTCTTTGCCACTGTGCTGGAAGAGATCTAGACTTACTATCTGCCAGGGGCGCATCGGTAGCTCGTGGGACATCATCGTCTCTCTCTGTTGCTCAATGGCATATTCATTGCAGATTATGCATTTACTGACATAGTCTGATTTCACTCTGCATTCCTGGCCAATACAGTGTGTCACGTGCTTGTCTGTAACAGGCCTCACCTATGTGACTTGAGTGCACGCGCGCCAACATCTCAGGGGGCAGAGACCGGGGAATAACGACTCTCTGACACTTGAATATTACTCAGTTTTGAACACTGAGCTCCTCTTTGACTGGCCAATATTCTCTGACGGCTAAAGCAGTTTCTTCCTTGCAGTCGGGCCAGCCCATCAGAATCACATACCTCAAAGCCTGGAGTTGCTCATCCCTGTCTGAGTGCAGTCTGATTTGTATAAGGCGCTGGTCCGTAACATTGAGGTAGTCAGCCTGGTTGATGTGTTCGATATCCACTTGCTCTGTTTGTAAGCTGCACACTGCATGTCATTCATGCATGGAGCGTGTGTGAGTGCCTGATGCAGTAGCCCTGCTGAGCGTGTCACTCACATACATCTCTGGCCCTGGCTTATACACCACCTTAAGGTTGTAGTTTTGTAGGGCCAGTAGCATGCTCTGCAGTCGTTTTGGGGCATTCAGGAGAGGCTTTCTGAATATAGCAATAAGGGGCTTGTGATCTGTCTCTGCGGTAAGATTGTCACGCCCGTACAGGTAGTGGTGGAAGCGTTGGCATGCAAAACACAATGCTGAGGCACTCATTCTCTATCTGGGCATAGTTCTGCTCTGTTGGGGTGAGTGCCCTAGAGGCGAATGCCACAGGCTGGCCCTCCTGCATGAGGCAACAGCCAAGTCCATACTGGCTTGAGTCACTCTGAATCGTGACAGGTTTTGACACATTGTAGTATCCCAGTACAGGTGTCTGGTTGACCAGTTGTTTTATTTCCCTCATCGCTGAGTCATGTTTTGGGAGCCAATGCCAGATGGTGTCCTTGTCCATGAGCCTCCTTAGTGGCTCACACACTTCAGAGAGCAGCGGTAGGAATTTGGCCAGGTAGGTGACGAATCCGACGAAGCACTGCACTCCCTTCACGTCAGATGGATGGGGAATTTCCAAGACAGCCTTCACTTTTTCAGGATCCGCCTTCAATCCGGTGGAGGACAAGATGTGCCCATGAAAGAGGACCTCTGGCACTTTAAACTGAAGCTTTTTTATGCTTAGCCTTAGCTTGACCTGTCTGCATCTGACCATCAGGGCCAGCAGCTTGGAGTCATGGTGACATTCTGCCTTATCACTGTCCCCACAGGCCACTATGAGGATGTCATCTGCTATGGGTTCCACGCCACTGAGTCCCATCAACAGCTCATGCTGTTTCCGCTGATACACCTCTGGAGCCACAGAGACACCAAACGGAAGCTTCAGCCACCTCTTCCTGCCCCAGGGTGTCCAAAAGGTGGTCATGTAGCTGCTGGGCTCGTCGAGCTTGCACTGCAGGAAGGCATCTCTGGCATCCACAAGCGTGAAGACTCTGGCCTTTGGGAGCTTGTAAAGAACATCCTGCAACGTGGACATAATGTAATGTGAACGTCGAGGAGCCCGGTTGAGTTGTTAAGGATCAATGCATATCCGTAGCTTGTCTGGTTTGACGATAACTATATTACTTATCCAGTCTGTAGGCTCGGTGACGGATATGATGTGGCCATCTGCTTCGTATATGTCAAGCTGAGCCTTCATAGCTACTTTCATGGCCACTGGTACATTGCGGGGTGCACACTGGACAGGCTGGATTGCTGCGTCCAACTCAAAGTGGACTTTGCCGGGAACTGACTCGACTGGTGCGTTGAAGACATCATGGTACTTGCTTAGGACTGTCTCCTTGCTCAGGGGCCCAGCCTGGACTTTGTCTATAATGTTAAGATCAGCTGGGATGGGGAAGTTAATAAGCCCAAGGCGCTCGCATGTAGAACCTGACAGGAATGGCTGTTGACTAGCCTCAATTATGTCAAACTGTGTTTCTGGCCACATAAAACACACTGTCACAAACAGGCCTAAAGAGGTCATGAACTGGCCTGAATACAGTTTCAGCTTGGTGCTACTCTGTGTGAGTTTGTCTCTGGGCGCGAGCCTCCTTTTATCTTTAAGGCTCATAACGTTGCATGTGGCCCCTGAATCTAGCTGGCATTGCTGTGGTTTATTATTAAGTAGCAGAGTGACAAACCACTTTTGTACTTTTGCCCTCACTGCCCCTATGCACTCGCTAGCATATACATCCTCTGTGCTGTCGTTCCCTTCATCTGAGTTAGTTTCCATGGAGTACACTTTACCCTCCTTTCTCTTTCTTTTCATGCAGACCCTTGCGAAGTGATTAGCTGTACCACAGGATTTGCATATTTTTTCCATAGGCTGGGCAGTGTTCTTTTCCTCGTCCATGAGAAATTCCACAATATCGGCATGTATTGGGTTGTCTACTGCAGAGTTGGCGGTAGTATTAGCATTAGCTGTGGCAAAGGGGTTATTTCTTTACTGGCTGCCTGAATGTTGCATTGACATTGTCCGTATGTTGCCTTTCTAGCTCCATGGACCTTATCCGTATATCAGTAATCTCTGCTGCACGGCATGTCTCCACTGCCAAGACCAGCGTCAGGTCACGTTCTCTCAGCAAACGTCTGCGGGTGCCCTCATCAGTTATGCCAAGCACTCTCTCATCTCTGATCAGTTCATAACGCTCGTAGATAACGTTCTTTGCTGGCGTAAAGTAATGTTCAAGAGCATCAAGAATAGCTATAGCGTTACCTTGATGGGCTGCTGTTAGGTTCAGGTTGTGTTTGTATACGTGTCGGCATTCAGTTCCCATTGTAGTCCTCAAAGTGGCAGCCACTACATCATCGTCCTTTTCCAGAAGTCCCGTTGCTAGCGCATAGTCCTCCCATTCACCTCTAAACGTATCCCAGTTCGTGCTCCAATCTTCATGACGGCGGGAGGGGGAATGTTCGCTGCCATGTCTACCCGGTGCTAACAACACTGAAGCTAACTAGCAAACTCACTCTAGCTAAGGCCAGTTCCGGGGAAGTTTTACTCAAAGAAGATTTTTTTTGGTAGACCAGAACAGGTGACTAATTTGCGTAAAGCATGGTTAGTTATCTGACTCTTACACCATGTCAGAATGTTAAATGACAAGGCAGAGGCACTGATGCGAGTAACCAGTCTTGTTCAGTGCATTACATCCGGTTATCTCAAACACACCGGTAAAAACACTGGAGTTGCTTTAATTAACATTTACCAACCGATGGCATCACTGTGCCATCTTACACCCATAACAGTGACCTCCTACCATATAAAATGGCCAATGGTCTCAGTCATTCAAACACCTCTTCTCGCTTTTCAGAAGAAAAGCTCTATTTAACTAGGTAAGTCGTGAGCGAAACTGTACACAGACGTGAGCTTACAACTCGCTCTGGGCAAATCCTACGCTGTGATACATTTTACAATCAAAAGATGAATGACAAATGTACACGGATATTCTTAAAGTCAAACGATTGTGTTTAATGCAACTTTTCGAAGGTCGAGGGTTCGAGACCTGCTCCCTGCCTGTTTCATTACATTGGTGTCAGAAGTGGGATCGGACCTCGCATCCACGACAGTGCGTGTGCTTGACCGGTGAGCGTGTTCCTGTAAGACAAAGCTAGCGCGAGGACGCGCTCTTTGAAAGGAGGGAGTAGTGTAACGACCCTGGGTATATAAGCGCGGAAATCGACCCTTCCGCACGAGCATGCTTTTGCGACACATTTGGGCTCGAAGGTCGAGGGTTTTTCATTACAATATTGAGAATAATAAAATGGCGGAAAATGAAGACCAGCCAATGGACCTCCCAAATCAAGTTGAAAACAAACTGTGTGATACATTTTACAAACAAAAGTTTGCAATCAAAAGATGAATGATAACTATACATGGGCATACTTAAAGTTAACTGCTGTGTTTGTTGCAATTTTGGAACCTAACAATATAGAGAATATGGAGAACAAACCTCAAATAATTATAAATCATACCAAAGAGTTACTTATTGAGGAATTGTTTATCTATACGCTCAATTCTCCTTGTTTGCAAAATTCCGGTCATGATTCATGCATGGATTTACTCATTAAGGATTCAGCAGAACTGTACAAATCTTATGGTATAAAAACTATTGTTGGATACAGCAAATGGTACGACTGGACAGTTGACAACTTTTATAGATCCATATATCAGCTCAATCAAACACTTTAATTTGATAATCAGTAGTTCTAATTAAGAAAACTATTGTGATACATTTGCCTCTAAATCAAATTTTGAAGACAGAGAACTTCCCAAGCAACTTTATATTTCGAGTAAACAATTTCTGCCCAACAACATTTCAGAAGTAGCTTTCAGATTGCAAACTTTTAAATGCATCCATAAGCATGTGACAAATGCATTTGTCAATTAGCAATTATCATAAAGATTTGAAAACCGATAAAAAAGAGAAAAGTCTTGACCTAGATTTTTCCATACCCCGTATTGGAACTCTTAATCAATTCCAAAAAGTATGAGAGTATCTAGCTGAAAAATGTGTCTTGGTAAAACACATTGGTGATAACTTATATCAATCTAAAGTAAATTTCATAAAATGGTGGACTAAAACAATTGCAGACGAATATACTACTTTTCTTCGAGAAGACAGACGATTTAGTGAAGATACACAGAAGCACAGTCCTCGAGCACATCGAGATTAACACTGCAGAATATTTAGTTGTCACTTACCAAACCGTTTACACAAACTATTTAATTAATACATGCAGCATATTCATTTGAGGTTGTGAGCTAAATATTATTTAATTATTTTAATAAATCAAATTGTGTGTCACATTTATTTACCTTTATTTAACAAGTCAGTTGAGAACAAATTCTTATTTTCAATGACATACAGATTGTTAGCAGATGTTAATGCAAGTGTAGTGAAATGCTTGTGCTTCTAGTAATCTAAAATTCACAACTGCCTGTAAAGGGGTGAATAGAATGTACATATGTCTCCACTCCCCCTGTGTGTTTTGCTGTACTGTAAACATATGCTTTAATACTAAGAAAAAATCATTGATAGTTTGTTTCGTTTCCTCATTTTATGCCGTATGTGGATTTTATTGTATAGAATGTCATTTCTATCACTTGTATTGATTTATAAATAGTGTGTGGGGGGGGGGGGAATAGTTCTGTATCAATGCCATTTTTTCAAGTACAGTCATGGCCAAAAGTTGAATGACACAAATATTAATTTTCAAAGTCTGCTGCCTCAGTGTCTTTAGATATTTGTCAGATGTTACTCTGGAATACTGAAGTATAATTACAAGCATTTCATAAGTGTCAAAGGCTTTTATTGACCATTACATGACGTTGATGCAAAAGAGTCTATTTGCAGTGTTGACCCTTCTTTTTCAAGACCTCTGCAATCCGCCCTGGCATGCTGTCAATTAACTTCTGGGCCACATCCTGACCGATGTCAGTCCATTGTTGCATAATCAATGCTTGGAGTTTGTCAGAATTTGTGGGGTTTTATTTGTCCACAAGTTCTCAATGGAATTAAGGTCGGGGGAGTTTCCTGGCCATGGACCCAAAATAACAATGATTCCAAACACCCTCCTTTTGAAGCTTTCAGTCTGTTATTCGAACTCAAATCAGCATGACAAAGTGATCTCCAGCCTTGTCAACGCTCACACCTGTGTTCACGAAAGAATCACTGACATGTCAGCTGGTCCTTTTGTGGCAGGGCTGAAATGCAGTGGAAAAGCTTTTTGGGGATTCAGTTAATTTGCATGGAAAAGAGGTACTTTGCAATTCATCTGATCACTCTTCATAACGTTCTGGAGTATATGCAAATTGCCATCATACAAACTGAGGCTGCAGACTTTGTGAAAATTCATATTTGTGTCATTCTCAAATTTTGGCCACGACTGTAGAAAGGAGCAGTCAAGCTTCAGTAACTGTCTAGGGAAGTTCTAGAAATAGTTTGCTAAAAAGCTGTTTCTTTTTGACAATTGTAAAGAAACTATTACACTTCGGCATGTACTTCATTGTTACCAAGAAATGATTTGAAAATCTATTGAAATAAAACAGCTGCATTGGGCCTAGAATAGAATTTCACTGAATTACTAGTTAGTAGTTGGCAATAAGGTAATACAGAATTGAAAACGCATAATAAAGATTTATTTTCTTTATTAGTAGCATTGTTATTGGTATATGACTGTCATTCAGTCCATGTTAAATACCATTATCTCAGCACAGAAACATCATGTCCTTTATAACAGTGGAGTATTGATAATTGGCACAAAATATATTCATGTAGAATATTCTCTCACAATGAGAGTTCCTGTACACAATAACACTGATACCAAACACACAGCAATAAATAAACAAATATTACACAATAATATGAACAATGGTTAAAATAATGTTAAGTAGTGTTGCCATGACAGCAAGAATGTGTTTACAGTGTGTGCCATCTTTTCTTCTGTGCAAACTGTAGCAAAACAGAATAGAAAAAAGGAATTGCCATGTTGCCGTGGATAAGGTAAACAGCCTGATAGTAAGGGAAGAACAGACGGGTTGGGACAACATGACTTTAGTTAGGTAGTTACCAAACACACAATGTCAGAGGAATTCCCCTTCTCTACTGAGCAATGTCCTACAGGACTGGGACAAGGAAATGTTATTGTTATTTGGCTATCACTGACCAATTAAAATGCCTCTCGTTGAGATAGAAGAGAGAAATTCAGAAGAGATTAAAAACACAAGTAGCACTCTTCACAGCATATGGCCTTACAGAGGGGCTGAGGTGCCTCTTAAGGAAATGCAATGTGATTTATCTAATAAGATTTCAGATTAAATTCCAAAGAAAGAAAATAAATCTAGTTTTAAAAAGTGGGGGAAAAAAACCCTGTATTCTAGAACAGAGTGATAAGGCAAGCAAACTCATACAGCCAGAGAATGACTATGTACATACAGTGTGTACATGGAAGTACCCCTTGCAGTCACTTCAGTAGTTTTAAAACGGTTGTGTGGTTTATGTCCCCCCCTACTGGTTCAAATCAGTGTCACAATTCAGACAACGGCAACACACAAATGCAGTAGTCTCATGCATTCAATTACAGAGCACTCCAAATAAACCCTGCCGAAAGCAAGGGCATGTCACATAAAAAAACAACCCCTAACACATACCCAATCCACAATCAACCCCTTAGGTTCCAACCCAAGACACACTAGATTTGAGAGAAGCACATGGTGGAAACTCAACGTACCCTACAAGGAAGCTAGGTGGAGTTCTTACCACATCGTTTTTAGCTAAATCCATGCAATCCTTTGCAACCTACCGGAGTACCAGCAGTACCTAGGGAGATTGACAAGAAGTGTCTGAAGGTAGATTTCAGACAAGGCAATAGTTTCTAAGGGGCAATGATTAGGTGCCTTGACAGAGTCTAAGTACCCTGCCTGCCCAACCAGTATGCTATGGATGAATGTCTATGTCTTTCTGAAGTAAAACACTAGCAGAGCACATCTCTTTAAAAGTTTTAGGCCCTATTGGGAGACAGCATTACTTATCCAACTAAGATGTAATAACTTGTCCACAGCATCCATTCTAATAGGGTAAGACAGTTTTCACCATGTTTGAGGAGGCTACAGTCAGAGATGACACATTAAGAGAGGATATGCTAGCAGAGCTGCTCTCCTTATGGTTCAGAGAAACAATGATATGATCCAGACCCTAGAATAACACAGATCTGGGCATGTATACATAGAGCGTCTCAGAGTCTAGGGCTGATCTCAGATCAGTTTGGCCTTTCAGACCATAATTGATAAGATCATATGGAAATCAGCACTCCTACCCCAAGGTGCTTTGTGGACACTGTCCCAGAAGTAGAAGTCGGTCATGGATAGCTAACCCATTCAGGAATAGAAGTGAAAACACTGGACAAAATACTGTGAAGTGACAGTCATACATTATACAATACCTAGTTTGACAGTCATACATTATACAATAGTAGTAGATCCCTCAGAAATTTGCCTAGTCAGACTGGGATGACCTGACCCAGGTAAGACCCAGACTTAGCTAAGCCAGGTTCACCTGAAGTTCCTAATAGGGCACTACACCACCCTGACACAGCCAGCTCTGATAATATAAACACATTGAAACAAGAAAGGGATCCATAGTGGTGATCCATAATGTAGCCTGGTATCAACAGAGCATTAACATTAGCTTGGTGACCACTAAGCCACTCTTACATCCTATAAACCAGTCAATTTAGAGTAAACAAAAATAACCCTAAGCACAAGTCTAACAAAGTGAAATTAACTGTTGGTTGTCTGTACTGTTTAGCTATGCTATGAGCTGCAGTGCAAGACCTTGTGGATGGTTATGTTATAAGTGGTCAGAGAACTCTGTCATTGTGTCTCTATGCAGTTGGGAAAACAGAGAGGGGAAAAACAGAAGCTTGGTCATGTTCCAAAAACACACACATGCACATCGTACACACAGTCAGACAGAAAAGGTAATGATGCCTGAAGCTGTGTGTCTTTCCCTTGGACCGTTCTGAGCTGAACGGAGTGAGAGGGTAGAGCTGTCCAAAGGGAGAGAAAGAGAGAGAACAGAGGGAGGAGAGGAGAGAAAGAACAAACATATCTCTTCATCTCTCTGTGGGCGCGTGACCAAGTGTTCATCAGTCTACTGCTCCATTACAGTAGAGTGAATGATATGGGTAACCATGGCATCGGCTTAACACTGTTAGAGACAAGTGCTCCCAGAATGTCCTCTGCCTTCCAGAGATCACATGACCCCGTCTATGTAGTCAGACAGACTGCCCAAAAAGGACAGAGACCTGCTCTGTGGACTACTGCTACAACCAATGGTGAGACTGTAGTCTCTGTAGTGGGAACATGTTGAGTAGAGGCCAGTTAGGCCAGGACAACACTGATCCTTTGGCGCCCATCCCTCTCTACTCTCTTGCCTCCCTTATCTCTCCTTCACACATGCCTAGTCCACTAGTCTACCTTTCCATTCATGGCAGCCCCCAGCTACCCTCCAATAGAGTTACCATACTCTGACTGGAATGTAAGTTCATAGAGAATGCATCTCCAATAAACTAGTGGGGATCTCCTACTAAGCAGCAAAGCCCTAGCATAGTGAGGGAGGTGGAGAGCCGTGATGGATGCCCTAGCATAGTGAGGGAGAAGGAGAGCCGTGATGGATGCTCTAGCATAGTGAGGGAGATGGGAGTCATGGTAGATGCTCTAGCATAGTGAGGGAGATAGAGAGCCATGGTAGATGCCCTATGCTCCCAAGGGGGCCAAGAGGATTATGTCAAGTCAATCCAGTGTGGGGCCTTGGATGGCCTGGGAGGGCCCCAACACAGAGGGTTTTAACTGTACAGGAGGAAGGAAGCAACTATTTTTCAGTCCAGATAACAAGCCATCACTGAAACACACACACGGAGGTTAATGACTATAAAACCTAGAATGTAAGCAGCAGGCTAAATAAAACAAGTGTTGTTGACATGAAGCTGGCCATCTACAGTAGAACTAAACCTGCTGGCCATCTACAGTAGAACTAAACCTGCTGGCCATCTACAGTAGAACTAAACCTGCTGGCCATCTACAGTAGAACTAAATCCTGTGTGAGTTGACATGAAGCTGGCCATCTACAGTAGAACTAAACCTGCTGGCCATCTACAGTAGAACTAAACCTGCTGGCCATCTACAGTAGAACTAAACCTGCTGGCCATCTACAGTAGAACTAAACCTGCTGGCCATCTACAGTAGAACTAAACCTGCTGGCCATCTACAGTAGAACTAAACCTGCTGGCCATCTACAGTAGAACTAAACCTGCTGGCCATCTACAGTAGAACTAAACCTGCTGGCCATCTACAGTAGAACTAAACCTGTGAGTTGACATGAAGCTGGCCATCTACAGTAGAACTAAACCTGCTGGCCATCTACAGTAGAACTAAACCTGCTGGCCATCTACAGTAGAACTAAACCTGCTGGCCATCTACAGTAGAACTAAACCTGCTGGCCATCTACAGTAGAACTAAACCTGCTGGCCATCTACAGTAGAACTAAACCTGCTGGCCATCTACAGTAGAACAAAACCTGTGAGTTGACATGAAGCTGGCCATCTACAGTAGAACTAAACCTGCTGGCCATCTACAGTAGAACAAAACCTGTGAGTTGACATGAAGCTGGCCATCTACAGTAGAACTAAACCTGCTGGCCATCTACAGTAGAACAAAACCTGTGAGTTGACATGAAGCTGGCCATCTACAGTAGAACTAAACCTGCTGGCCATCTACAGTAGAACAAAACCTGTGAGTTGACATGAAGCTGGCCATCTACAGTAGAACTAAACCTGCTGGCCATCTACAGTAGAACTAAACCTGTGAGTTGACATGAAGCTGGCCATCTACAGTAGAACTAAACCTGCTGGCCATCTACAGTAGAACTAAACCTGCTGGCCATCTACAGTAGAACAAAACCTGTGAGTTGACATGAAGCTGGCCATCTACAGTAGAACTAAACCTGCTGGCCATCTACAGTAGAACAAAACCTGTGAGTTGACATGAAGCTGGCCATCTACAGTAGAACTAAACCTGCGAGTTGCGCTTAACCAGCGAGGGTGACACTCCAGAGGTCTGTGTGTGTGTGTGTGTGTGTGTGTGTGGACTGGAGACAGAGAGGGCCTGTTACATGGCTGTAGTAGTGTGCAGTAGGGTGGAGATGGGGTCAGTAGATACAGATGTCATGGTGACTCAGCGTTGTTGCTGGCTGTAGCTGTGGTGGTCGTCTTCTTCTTTGGTGTCTTTTTCACCGTCTTAGTCGTAGTCTGACAGGAGGAAGAGAGGGGGAAGAGAGATGGGGAAAAGTGAGTTGACACCAGAGGAAATGAGAGAAGTAGAATCTAAAAAGGAGAGAGAGAGAGAGAGATGTTCAGGAAATAAGACAGGGGCTTATTGTGTCCTACGTGGGTAGACTTCTCAGTCAAATGAGTCGTTTCACAACCTACACACTGCATTCCCGAATAAATCCATGGCGTGCACACACACAAATCTTCTGGTACAGTGTACATAACTCATTACTGATGCTACAGACAGCAGTCCCATATTATTGAGCCATATATAACCCTGTGTAGATTATGTTACATAATGTGTCCATCAACATGCTTCTATCACAGCATCTCTTCCATGGGAGCACATCTGATGTAGACTGCTTTAAATACCACAGGAATGTCTGTACTGGAGTAGATGAGGCGGTCTGTGCTGGGGTAGATGAGGTTGCCCTTACAGACTGATGTAAGGTCAGTTTAGCATCTCCCTCTATGGATAAGATAAGGACTGAGGGAGGGTAAGCTGACCCTGGAATGGTGTACAGCACAGCTTCTACACAGCTGATGGAGAAGGCGAGAGTGAGGAGTGGATATTCATATGAGATAATATATTACAGTATTCCTATTGGAGGAGGATTATACAGTCAAACTGTGGGTGTGTGACTTGCACCCATCCACCCTGCATATTTAGACACAGTAGAAGTTAGAGGGGGATGAGACTGCATTACCTTCCTCTTCTACCGTGAGTTAGTGTTGTTACTCCTAGACAGAGTGGTGTGTGAGCTTCTCCTTTTTTGATGTAAATATTACACACAGTCACACAATACTGGCACACACACTCTGTGCACTTAAAATGATATATATTCTGACTCACCTCCTCAGTGTAGAAGAAGCAGTCACTCTCCTATCAGAATGCATTAGTCCAACTCCATTGTGTTTAAATATACTTGTGAAGACCAAAAGTCCCCACAGGAATAATGAACAAACAAAACATTTGAGCAACTGGGGACATTTTCTAAGTCCCCACAAGGTCAAATGCTATTTCTAGGGAGTTTAGGGTTAAGGTTAGAATTAGGTTTAGGAGTTAGGTTTAGGTTTAGGGGCTAGGTTTAGGTTTAGGGGCTAGGTTTAGGTTTAGGGGCTAGGTTTAGGGGCTAGGTTTAGGGGCTAGGTTTAGGTTTAGGAGCTAGGTTTAGGTTTAGGAGCTAGGTTTAGGTTTAGGAGCTAGGTTTAGGGGCTAGGTTTAGGTTTAGGGGCTAGGTTTAGGTTTAGGGGCTAGGTTTAGGTTTAGGGGCTAGGTTTAGGTTTAGGGGCTAGGTTTAGGTTTAGGGGCTAGGTTTAGGTTTAGGGGCTAGGTTTAGGTTTAGGGGCTAGGTTTAGGTTTAGGGGCTAGGTTTAGGGTTAAGGTTAGAATTAGGTTTAGGAGCTAGTTTTAGGTTTTGGGGCTAAGGTTGGGTTATGGTATTTTATTGGTCACGTACACATGGTTAGCAAATGTTATTGTGAGTGTAGCAAAATGCTTGTGCTTCTAGTTCCGACAATGTAGCAATATCTAACAAGTAATATCTAACAATTCCACAACAAATACCTAATACAACCATCTAAGTAAAGGAATAAGAACGTATAAATACATGGATGAGTAATGTCAGAGCTGCATCGGCTACGATGCAACTGATAGTATAGAATACACTATATACATATGAGATGAGTAATGCAAGATATGTAAACATTGTTAAAGTGGCATTATTAAAGTGACTAGTGTTCTGTATATAGGCAGCAGCCTCTGCTAGTGATGGCTGTTTAACAGTCTGATGTACTGTTAAACAGTCTTTCTGCATTCAGTTTGTCCATGACGTGTACGTTGAGGAACTTAGAAACTTTCCACCTTCTCCACTACTGTCCCGTCAATGTGGATAGGATGGTGCTCCCTCTGCTGTTTCCTGAAGTCCACAATCATCTCCTTTGTTTTGTTGACGTTAAGTGAGGTTATTTTCCTGACACCACACTCCTAGAGCCCTCCCCTCCTCCCTGTAGGCTGTCTCGTCATTGTTGGTAATCAAGCCTAGTACTGTTGTGTCGTCTGCAAACATGATGATTGAGTTGGAGGCGTGCATGGTCATGCAGTCATGAGTAAACAGGGTGTATAGGAGGGAGCTGAGCACGGACCCTTGTGGGGCCCCAGTGTTGAGGATCAGCAAAGGGGAGATGTTGTTTCCTTCCTTCACCACCTGGGGGTGGCCCGTCAGGAAGTCCAGGACCCAGTTGTACAGGGCGGGGTTGAGACCCAGGCCCTCAAGCTTGACGATGAGCTTACTATGGTGCAGAATACTGAGCTGTAGTCAATGAACAGCATTCTTACATAGGTTTTCCTCTTGTCCAGGTGGGATAGGGCAATGTGCAGTATGATGGCGATTGCATCGTCTGAGGACCTATTGGGGCGGTAAGCAAATTGAAGTGGGTCTAGGGTGACAGGTGGAGGTGATATGATCCTTGACTCTCAAAGCACCTCATGATGACGGAAGTGAGTGCTACGGGGCGAAGGTAATTTAATTCAGTTACCATAGCTTTCTTGGGTACAGGAACAATGGTGGACATTTTGAAGCATGTGGGAACAACAGACTGGGATAGGGAGAGATTGAATACGTCCATAAACACTCCAGCCAGCTGGTCTGAGTATGCTCTGAGGACCCGGCTAGAGATGCCATCTGGGCAGGCAGCCTTGCGAGTGTTAACACGAGTGTTAACACGTTTAAATGTCTTACTCAAGTCAGCCAGAGGAGAACTTGGTAGCTGGTCGCGTTGGTGGCACTGCGTTATCCTCAAAGTGGGAAAATAATGTTTTTAGCTTGTCTGGCAGCAAGACGTCTGTGTCCGCGACGTGGCTGTTTTCCTTTTGTAATCCGTGATTGTCTGTAAACCCTGCCACATACTCCTCATGTCTGAGCCATTGAATTGTGACTCCACTTTGTCTCGATATTGACATTTTGCCTGCGATTGCCTTACGGAGGGAACGACTACTCTGTTTTCTTCCCCCGTCACCTTGCCATGGTTAAATGCGGTGGTTTGTGCTTTCAGTTTCACACGAATGCTACCATCTATCCACGGTTTCTGGTTAGGGTAGGTTTTAATAGTCACAGTGGGTACAACATTTCCTATACACTTCCTAATAAACTCAGTCACCATATCAGTGTATTCGTGTATGTTGTTCTCAGAGGCTACCCGGAACATATCCCAGTCCACATGAGCACATTTCAATCTTGAAGTGTGGATTCCGATTGGTCAGACCAGCGTTAAATAGTTCTTAGCACGGGTGTTTGAGTTTCTGCCTATAGGAAGGGAGGAGCAAAATGGAATTGTGGTCAGATTTTCTGAAAGTAGGGTGAGGGAGGGCCTTGTACGCATCCCAGAAGTTTGAGTAACAACGGTCCAGTATTTTTTCCAGTGCGAGTGCTACAGTCAATATGCTCATAGAATTTAGGTAACCTTTTCCTCAAATTTCCTTTGTTAAGACCCTCACTTACAATAAATGCAGCCTCAGGATATATGGTGTCAGTTTGCATAAAGTCCTTGAAGGCAGTCGTGGTATCGGCTTGAGGGGGGATATACATGGCTGTGACAATAACCAAAGAGAATTCTCTTGGGAGATAATACGGTCGGCATCTGATTGTGAGGAATTCTAGGTCAGGTGAACAAAAGGACTTCCGTTCCTGTATGTTGTTACAATTACACCATGACTCATTAATCGTGAAACATACACCCCCCGCCCTTCTCCTTCCAGGAGAGATGTTTATTCCTGTTGGGCGCAATACACTGAGAATCCAGGTGGCTGTACCGATTCCAAAAGCATATCCCAAGAGACCCAAGTTTCCGTGAAACAGAGTTTGATACAATCCCTGACGTCTCTCTGAAAAGCAATCCTTGCCCTGACCTCGTCAACTTTGTTATCTAGGGACTGGGCATTAGTGAGTAATATACTCGGAAGCGGTGGGACTCCGACTCCCTCTTCTCCAGCGGCATTGTTTTGGGTCGGCCTCTGGGATCAGTTCAAATGCCCTAGGGGGTGCGAAGGAAGGGTCTGCTTCGGGAAAGTCATATTCCTGGTCGAAGTGCTGGTAAGTTGACGTCGCTCTGATATCCAATAGTTTTTCCCGGCTGTATGTAATAACACTTAAGATTTTCTGGGCTAACAATGTAATAAATACATTAAAAAAACGAAATACTGATAAGTTTCCTTATCAGTAAACAAGGTAGCCCTCTCTGTCTGCGCCATTTACATTGGGTTAGGGAAAATAGAGTTCAGTACCATTCAAAATCCTGTGTCCCTACAAGGTTAGTTATACAAGACTGTGTATGTGTGCCCGTACCTCGGTCTTGGCGGTGGAGGGTTTCTTGTTTGCCTTGACACTGGCCGTGCGTTTCACAGGGACCTTCTCCACAATGTCCTCATCAGAATGCTCTGTGGTGATGCTCCTGGTGTCTGATTGGTCCGAGCTGTGCTGCGATGATTCGTCGAGATGAGGAGCCGCAGATGAGGAACGAGCTGTGGGATTTCAAAGAGAGGGATTGTGGGCTGTCATAATGAAAAGGGATTGTGGGTTGTCATAAGGAAAAGGGATTGTGGGCTGTCATAAGGGAAAAGGGATTGTGGGCTGTCATAAGGGAAAAGGGATTGTGGGCTGTCATAAGGAAAAGGGATTATGGGCTGTGTTTAGGAGAGGGATTGTGGGCTGTCATAAGGGAAAAGGGATTGTGGGCTGTCATAAGGAAAAGGGATTGTGGGCTGTCATAAGGGAAAAGGGATTGTGGGCTGTCATAAGGAAAAGGGATTGTGGGCTGTCATAAGGAAAAAGGGATTGTGGGCTGTCATAAGGAAAAGGGATTGTGGGCTGTCATAAGGAAAAGGGATTGTGGGCTGTCATAAGGAAAAGGGATTGTGGGCTGTCATAAGGAAAAGGGATTGTGGGCTGTCATAAGGAAAAGGGATTGTGGGCTGTCATAAGGAAAAGGGATTGTGGGCTGTCATAAGGAAAAGGGATTGTGGGCTGTCATAAGGAAAAGGGATTGTGGGCTGTCATAAGGAAAAGGGATTGTGGGCTGTCATAAGGAAAAGGGATTGTGGGCTGTCATAAGGAAAAGGGATTGTGGGCTGTCATAAGGAAAAGGGATTGTGGGCTGTCATAAGGAAAAGGGATTGTGGGCTGTCATAAGGAAAAGGGATTGTGGGCTGTCATAAGGAAAAGGGATTGTGGGCTGTCATAAGGAAAAGGGATTGTGGGCTGTCATAAGGAAAAGGGATTGTGGGCTGTCATAAGGAAAAGGGATTGTGGGCTGTCATAAGGAAAAGGGATTGTGGGCTGTCATAAGGAGAGGGATTGTGGGCTGTCATAATGAGTGAAATCACATTCCCACTAGTGGGTCAGGTTTCTAGGTTCTCCTATCAGACACATGGGGAAACTCAAATGCTTCCTCGCATCCCATCTCCTTACCCTCTTTCTAAGAACCTATTGGATGAGAAGGTCAAAGGGGAGTGAACTCTGATCTTCTCATCCAGTGGTTCTGAGGAGGTGAGAGGACGTGAGGAATGAAGGAAATGCAACAGATTCTCCCAGGGTTGTTGAACAAGAGTGAAGGAACAGGCACCAGTCCTAAAGCTACTAACAGGAGCCTGCTCTTTAACCACATGAATGTCTCCCTTGTTTTATTTCCTGTTCCGTCTCTTTTTCAGACTGACTATCAGTCTGTCTCTCTGCTACACCAGTTTTCCCCTTTCCTGGCTTTCATCCCACAGTGCCCCTTAACTCAATTTATTCCCTTTCTCCATCCTTTCTCTCCTCCCTCAGTTTTTCCCCCTGTAGTCACAGACTGCCAACCTCACCGAGACAGAAATACTAAGCTATTTAGTCGGACAAAGACCCCCCTCCTCCTCCCCACTGACATCACATGGTCCCCCCCACCTCTGGAAATATTCCTCCCTGGCACCCTGCAGTGCTTTAAAGCACATGACCCCTCCCTCCCTCCCCCCACCCTGTACCAATAAGAGCTATTAGACAATAGGCACATAGTACACAGACAAGTCAGCATACTGTAATGCCATGACTAAAATGGCTGTCATTTCCTGTTTCCTTCCATTGTGACCACCGATCTGACAGGGGAGAGCAGTTCTCTTGAATATTTGTAGTAACTTAAGTAAATACCTGCAGTCAACTGATGCAATACGTTAGGAGATAAAGCAGACTGCGTTCTTCATTTCATCGGTCACATTATGAAGTTTACTGTTCCCCAGAACAGTTGAGCAGGTCATGTGTAGGTTTGTAAATAGCACAACAGCAGAAAGCGGGAGCTGGTGAGTCCATAGTGTTTATATATCAATCAGCGAGTCTGTTGTGCGGTGCACATGAGGTGATGATACACTTGTATGCAATTCACTACTAAATGTTTGCCATCAGATATGTTATAAATGGTTTTCTGCTGTGTTTGAGAAGTCAAAGAGCTAAGGATGAGTTCTGTACAGCAGCCATTTTTTACCAGTGCGTGGTACCTACTCTGGCGTGTGGTCTTGGCGCGGGGCAGCGTGTTGGCTCCAGTAGCCATGTCATCCAAGGCATCTCTCCTCATGCGGGGGTCAGAGGAGTGCAGGCCCATCTCCTCCCCATCGTTGATCAGAGTCAGGTCCTGCATGCTGAAACTACGCAGCTTGTCGGACAGCACACCCTGGCCCTGCACACAACACACACACCCCTCAAACACTGTGGGGTATAGATGTACGCATATACAGACCAGGGCTTCCGTGGCCGGCTTTTGGGGCGGCAGGAATCCTCGAGCTGACAAGGTAAAAATCTGTTGTTCTGCCCCTGAACAAGGCAGTTAACCCACTACAGTAACCCACTGTAGGCCGTCATTGTAAATAATTCTTAACTGACTTGCCTAGTTAAATAAAGGTTCAATTAAAAATAAAACAATATTTTAAATTGGTCTCCAATTTTTTTTTATATTAATGAGAAAAATACAAATTGGCGCTAGCTAATCGTCCGGGAGAAGAAAAAAATCCCAATGCAAAATAACACCTTTTAGCCTATTCATTGATGGAAATACATCTGACTGGTCCTGCTTGTCTATTCGGTTGATTTGCATCATTTTGTGGCATTCAATTGCTGCGTGTGTATTTTTCTAATTTATCATCACACGTGCACAGTATACAGATACAGAGCCTTTATTTGAGAGGAAAATCTGTCCAGCTCCTCAAACAGCTTGTTTGTTGCTGCTGGAGATAAAATGTGCTTTTATAATCCCAATCATTGCACAACATTTCTAAATTCAATCTCGTGTTAACGGCCATGATTAAAAAGAGCTACTATTTTTTTATTTCTCAACTGGTAATTGAAGCACGCTTCCCATTCAAGTGCAATGACAATGGTAGGCAGGCTTCAGCGCATCACACACACTACTTAGCAATGAGCTGGAGGCAGTATGCATTTTGAAAACATACATAATTATTTGAAACCTGAACATTTTACTTCATACTATGGAGCCATGTCTTACCTTGCTTCAAAGTAGAATATCCTAAATTATTTTATAAAGACTTCCATATACCATTGAAACCAGTAGACTCCCTCTCATGTTCTATTGGTTTTCAAATCAACTTTCTTTGTCCAGTAGCCAAACTTGTTTCCTAGTCATATTAGCAACCCATGCTAGCTGCATCTTTAGATCTCCCCTCTTTCTACATTTCTAACAGCTATTTTCATCTCTGTCACATGAAACCGCACTGTGTTTTCCCACTAATTGCATTATGGATTGAACATTTGCGTGTAGCCTACTGCCTTGGCCGCATTGCTGCGCTTATAATGCGAAGAAATAACAGTTTTAAGCTAAACATTCTGATCGGTTGCATCAGCCTCATAGCTTTTTCAATTTAATGTATTTTTATGTAGCCTAGACCTACTGGTCGTATGACTTTGGGATCCATCATCCCACAACTGTCCCAGAGTGTTTGGAACAGGCCATTTCTTTCTCACACAGATCGACAAGATGAGTAACAGAATCGGTCAATGTTTCTACTATGGAGGATCGTAGATTGACATAGGCTAGTGATTTTGATGTTTGTTACTTGGCTGAGGAGAAGTCAAATGGACAGTTATTCTAACATCTTCAAAGTGCGCATTGGAATTTGGTAAGAAGATAATCGCGTTGCATGTTCTGTTAAGATGAATTACCATACTACAAATGTGATTTCTGCCATTTTGAGTACCATGGGTTTACGCCTTAATCAGGCTACGCACCCAATCCAATGGGTTTGGTACATATCTCAAATGTCCTGTAAATGTAAATGCTGCTGGTCAAATGTCTTGTGCCACATTCTCCTAATGTAAACCCTGACCCAGACAGATGCCCTGCAGCATCACATGATCATAAGAGCACACACCTACAGAACACACACTTCAATACACTAGGGTTGGATGACTGGATGACACTTCCTCTCATCAATCTGTCCAAACATTGTTGACATAGGATTGTATCATGAATTTATTTATTTTTACCAGGCGATGGGGGAGCGCGTCGTTGCGTTGCCCGGAAACGCGGTAAACATCTGTAATTAAGCCTGTGTTATTAAAAAAAAAAAACGGTAGAGTAATCATCTTACCAATACTGTATTTCCTTGTGTGCAAATAAATAAATATAACCCAATCATATGGCGATATGTGATACCAATAACTTTGAATGGTGATTTGGAACCAAACACTAAGCCTTCAGACAATTTCAAGATCGAGTGCACATGTTCACCATAGAAGACATGACCGGGCAGACTTCTTGGGAGAGCTAAGCAAACAGTTACACTCAGTGCGTAACAGCGGGCCACCGCAGAGCTCACATCCTACCTACTCTAAAATGTCAACGGAGGAGATGATGACCCAGTGGAAGAGGCGTCACTAAAGTAGCTGGTTCGAATTTTGGCTGCATCATATCCGGCTGTGATTGGGAGTCCCATAGGTCGGCGCACAATTGTCCCAGCTTTGTCCAGGTTTGGCCGGGGTAGGCCGTCATTGTAAATAATAATTTGTTCTTAATTGACTTGCCTAGTTAAATGTTTTATTTAATAAAAAACCCACTGGTATTGTGGAGGGCGAATGAGGGTCGCTTTCCGCTCTTGGCCAACGTCGCCTGCAAATACCTCTGCATCTGTGCAAAAAGCAATATTGTTACCCCACTCCGAAGTCTAAAGACAGAAAAGGTGAACATGTTTGTCTTCCTTGCCAGAAACCTTTAAGTAAGTTCATATATAATGAAAAGAAAAATAGCGGTTCTAAATTGCACTTTAATTTTCAAAGCCTGAATTCACAGATGAGTCTTATTCTAAATAAATGTATCCTAGGCTAAAATATTCTGTTGTGTGCCTTAAACGTATTTGACCTGTCATTTATTCTGGTTAATTTTGTCCTTATTTTGTTTATTTTGTAGCCTATCCAAGTGTGGGTTATTATTTTTGTTCCTGCTTATCGAAAGCGCTGTTATGGGGGTTTATGTAATTCAGGGATATGAATAAACACTATCACAATAATATATCTGTTTAGAAAAGTAACGTTTACTCCAAATTGTACTGACAGTAGCCTAGTTTAAGCCTATATTATTGTCCATTTGGTTAGCAAGGATTTTCCAGCAGCACACAATTGGTTTATCCTAAAGATTTGTTCAGGTGGAGGCCAGAACGTGTACGGTTTGTTTAAACTTCCCATTTGATTATGCTATCTTGAAATTGTTGGTTCTCTCGCTCGCTCTCATTACCATATGTTTAAATTTGGGCTATTCACAAGCATAAATCTTTCTGATAGAACTCTGATACTGGCCTCCTAAATTCCTTTGAAAGTTGATCATGAAAAATTAGCTTATGTCAACAAGCCACATTCTATTAAAATGGTGATTGGGACAAAAGGGGAAATGAAGCTTTTAAAACATGCCAGACAGAGTGTCCTCTGCAGATGGCCCATGATCATCGACATTGAAGAGGTGAGCGAGAGAGTGCTTTTGGCACTCTCCACTCCATCTACAATCCACATTGTAGGCCTACTCTTGCAATATGTTAATAGTAGGTAGGGATGAAACGGTTACCGGTTTCACGATAAACCACGGTAAAATTCCAGACAGTTAGAATTACCGTTTTAAATTTGTATTATCATTAAAACCGTGTTTGACTACTGGTAAATAATGTCCAGCAACAACCAAAGTCAGCAACAGTCTGACACAGGCGCAGCATGCAACGTGGGTTTTGTTTTGTGTGAACACATGGCGGAAGGCAGTGGCAGCGCTCGGGAGATTTTTCAGCCTTCTAAGAGGACCAAATCTGAAGTGTGGTCCTATTTTGGGTTTTACAAGAGTCCCGAGGGAAACTTAATCAAAGATGGTCACCCTGTCTGCAGAACATGCAAAAAAATACAAATAAATTCACTGCGAAAGGGGGAAACACTTCAAATCTCGAGTCATCTTCGTGACCACCACCCACTACTTTATAGCGAATGCAAGGTGAGTTAACTTTTAGCTCAATGCATGATGTGGGAACTTCAGAATGGGGGAAAATGTCATGGTTGGTCTGTCTAACTTGCTATCAGCTTGTGAATAATGTAAACTAAACTAACTAATAATGTAAAAACACTACAAGTTGCTCTGCTGCTGTATGTCTCTGCAGACTCTATTCTTCCATTGCACACGATAACACGTTACGTAGTTTAGTCAGCCAAACAACATATATTTTGTTCATTTAAAATCCGGCAGTTGTCGACTTGGTTGTAAAAGTGTTCCAACAGGAGAAACACTAGAGACTCCTATAAAAGACTTGTATTTATGTCAATTGTTGAGCTCATTACAATTACTATCACTGTCTTCTTAAGAATCATTTGTATTTATGTCAATTGGGCATGGGGTCATTGCATATACACAAATGCATCACAGAAAATAGACTGCGTGTATAATAATGATGATAAAGTAACACCAATAATAATACAGACACTCCAGTAAGCATTTAAAAAGGCAGGCTGCTTATGTACCCACATCAAAACATGCTCAAGACCTCACTGCAGGCCTTTTATATTACATTGCAAAGGACATGGAGCCATTTCATATTGTTGAGAGGCCTGGCTTTCTAAGGCTGATGAAGGTGGCCGTGCCTCACTACAACGTGCCATCACAAACATTATTTTCCAAGACTGAAATCCCAAACCTGTACAACCAGGTTCAAGCTGATGTTGGAAAAAGTTTGGCTCATGGCACATGGTTTGCTGCCACTACTGACCTCTGGACCAGCGAAAGCAGGGGTGGTCAACCATACATCAGCTTCACTACCATTACCTCACCCCAGACTGGCAACTGGAATCAAACTGCCTGGAAACACAGTTCTTCCCAGAAGATCACTCGGCTCACAACAGTGTTTTTTGAGAATATGCTGGAAGAGTGGGGGATCAACAAGAAAGACCTGGTCTGCATAACCACAGACAACACAACAAACATGACCAGGGCTTTTGAAGAGTTCCCAGATCTGTGGCTTGGGTGCTTTGGCCATCATTTGAACCTGGCCATCTCAAAAGGATCTGAAAATTCAGAGGTGACACAGCAGTCAAGGCCTGCCGTCATCTGGTCCAAGGCTTCTCATGGAGCTTCTCATTGTTCATCACCAAACTGTTCCTGGATGGTTGGGAGAAGTTGCTCTCGGAGGATGTACCATTCTTTATTCATGGCTGTGTTCTTAGGCAAATTGTGAGTGAGCCCACTCCCTTGGCTGAGAAGCAACCCCACACATGAATGGTCTCAGGATGCCAAGCTTTTTTCCGGATACCCCAAACAATCGGAAAGGGGATTCTTCAGAGAATAGGACTTTACCCCAGTCCTCAGCAGTCCGATCAATGTACCTTTTGCAGAATATCAGCCTGTCCCTGATGTTATTCCTGGAGAGAAGTGGCTTTTTTGCTTTCGGTGCAATCTTACTGGCAGCAATACTTTGCAATTAATTGCAATTCATCTGATTACTCTTCATAACATTCTGCAGTATATACAAATTGCCATCATACAAACTGAGGCAGCAGACGTTGTGAAAATTAATATGTGTGCCATTCTCAAAACATTTGGCCACGACTGCACAGACTTGAGCGTTTCCTCAGCCAACAGCAGCCAGTCTGTGCGACCCTGGTTGGAGAAAGAGGAATATGGCATCTGATGCCCAAGGATGCCGACATAAGTGTCATGGAGCAACTGTGCCAGCAAGTTCCATGCACTTGCCTCAGAGACACTGTCAGTCATCAAGCCTGTCCTAGACCACAACACCCGTGATGTTCTGGTGGAAAGGATATGGATCCATCCCTGACCAAGGAGATGAAATGGGTAATGAGAGAAGGCCTTAACAACAGATGCAAAGAGTCATGCACATGGCTTGTTTCATTGACCCCTGCTGCAAAATGAGCTTTTTAGATGAGGCTGCAAAAGTTGACACTGACAGTTGTGTCCAGGAGGCCTTGAAGCAGGCAGCTGCACCACCAACACCCTCACAGCGACATCAGAGGGGAAAGGCCTGGCTGGGTTGCTGAGAAACATTACCTCAACAAGGCAACAGAGAGGTGAAGAGGGTCAGATTCTGACCTCCCCAGAAGACAGAGTGAAAGAAGAGATCAAGGTCTACCTGTCTCTGCCACCCATTCCAGCAGAAGAGGATCCACTGGTGTGGTGGAGGGGCCCTGCATCAGAGCTGCCTCACCTTGCCAGGGTTGCCAGGAAGATATTTTGGATCCCAGCAACCAGTGTGCCATCAGAGAGAGTGTTCAGTGCCAGCGGGCACATTGTCTCCTAGCAGATCAATACTTAAACCGGGAAAAGTAAATATGCGGACATTTTTACATTTCAATCTCAAGTGAACAAAGATGCAAACATACAGGATGTTAGGCCAGCAGCACTGGATGTAATTATGAAGGAGAGAACGGACATACAATCAGTGCTGTTCATTTGATTTGTTTACAGATTGTGTTATATTAATGTCAACACCTGCACATTGGATGGGTTTACATATATGGTTGTATTGTTCTTACATGCACATTGGATGTGTTTACATATATGGTTGTGTTGTTCTTACATGCACATTGGATGTGTTTACATATGGTTGTGTTGTTCTTACATGCACATGGGATGTGTTTACATATATGGTTGTATTGTTCTTAAATGCACATTGGATGTGTTTAAAAATGATTGTGTTGTTCTTACATGCACATTGGATGTGTTTACATATATGGTTGTATTGTTCTTACATGCACATTGGATGTGTTTACATATGGTTGTGTTGTTCTTACATGCGCATTGGATGTGTTTACATATGGTTGTGTTGTTCTTACATGCACATTGGATGGGTTTACATATGGTTGTATTGTTCTTACATGCACATTGGATGTGTTTACATATATGGTTGTATTGTTCTTACATGCACATTGGATGTGTTTACATATGGTTGTATTGTTCTTACATGCACATTGGATGTGTTTACATATATGGTTGTATTGTTCTTACATGCACATTGGATGTGTTTACATATGGTTGTATTGTTCTTACATGCACATTGGATGTGTTTACATATATGGTTGTGTTGTTCTTACATGCACATTGGATGTGTTTACATATGGTTGTGTTGTTCTTACATGCACATTGGATGTGTTTACATATATGGTTGTGTTGTTCTTACATGCACATTGGATGGGTTTACATATATGGTTGTATTGTTCTTACATGCACATTGGATGTGTTTACATATATGGTTGTATTGTTCTTACATGCACATTGGATGGGTTTACATATGGTTGTATTGTTCTTACATGCACATTGGATGTGTTTACATATGGTTGTATTGTTCTTACATGCACATGGGATGGGTTTACATATGGTTGTGTTGTTCTTAAATGCACATTGGATGTGTTTACATATGGTTGTGTTGTTCTTACATGCACATTGGATGTGTTTACATATATGGTTGTGTTGTTCTTACATGCACATTGGATGGGTTTACATATATGGTTGTATTGTTCTTACATGCACATTGGATGTGTTTACATATATGGTTGTATTGTTCTTACATGCACATTGGATGGGTTTACATATATGGTTGTATTGTTCTTACATGCACATTGGATGTGTTTACATATATGGTTGTATTGTTCTTAAATGCACATTGGATGTGTTTACATATGGTTGTATTGTTCTTACATGCACATTGGATGTGTTTACATATATGGTTGTATTGTTCTTAAATGCACATTGGATGTGTTTACATATGGTTGTATTGTTCTTACATGCACATTGGATGTGTTTACATATATGGTTGTATTGTTCTTAAATGCACATTGGATGTGTTTACATATGGTTGTATTGTTCTTACATGCACATTGGATGTGTTTACATATATGGTTGTATTGTTCTTAAATGCACATTGGATGTGTTTACATATATGGTTGTATTGTTCTTACATGCACATTGCTTTACTTGTGTTGCTTTTATATGCACATTAGATTTGCTTACTTAAGGTTGAGTTCATTTAAACCTGCACTAGGGAAAACATTTACCCCTCATGGCCACGTGGTGCCATCTTTCATGTTAATGTTATTATTTTAATGTTTATGCACACAAAAAGTGCATAGTGCTGCCCATTTTATTTGTTGGTTTTCAATATAAAACTTGGTGAAATGATTTCAGTGTGTCAGTACTTTTTGAACATTAACAGCACATTTTAACAATACCGCGATAATACTGATAACCGTGATCATTTGGGACACTGTAATCGTGGTATGAAATGTGAATACCGTTTCATCTCTAATAGTAGGCTACGTCTACCTACATATTTATTGAAAAAGGCTACGGAAAATAGGGATAGGAAAGTAATTTGGCATGTCGCCCAGCTGTGCGCTGTCAGTCTTGTTCAAATAGGTTAAGCTATCTGTAAAAAAAATCTAAATACATAAAAACTATCGTCTGTCACATCATGATGTCATTGCCATCGATGTCGGTCAAACATAATTGATTTCCGATTACATCGTAAAATCGCTTAACCCTACAAGACACCAGAGTTATTTCTTGGCAAGAGCTCTCAAACTATACAATAGACACTATCACTAACATTGATATACAGACTTATTGGTATGACTAGGGCTGTTACTGTGACCATATTACAGCCACACTGGCAGTCAGGAGTCATGACCGCAGTCACATTCCACATGAAGTTTAGGCAAGGTAACTAAGCTTCTCAAACTGCCCTCTGATGCAGTTGGTTATTAGTAGCTTAACAAACTTGCTAACAGCCTGGTACTCAGCATTCTATTGGCCGGTACTCAGCACATCTAATCACTCTGACATCAATGCAAATGCATCCGAACATCACACAGCATAGTACATGCCCATGGGACGCAATATATCTTCACACTACCACAATGAAACACCATATGCAGACAGACACACACATTACCCTGCAGAGCATACACATCTCAAACATGATGACACACACACACACACACCTCTGGCCAGGGCCTTGCTTACCTTGCTAGCTGCGGTGACGGCAGCAGTAGCAGCCAAGTTCAGACCTCTCTTTCCAAACCTCATCATAGTCTCATAACTACGGTCTTTAGCCTGGGTGATGTACTGATCGATCTCCTACAGGACAGAAGAGGGTGGAGACAGAAACATACTGTATGAGTCAATGCATCTAAAGTTGAATTTGCAGGCTGACAGAGAACTGGATCTTATTGTGACCTCTAACCTTCTCCTTGTTGGACAGGGTTAGACGTTACCGATATATCGTGCATCCCTAAAGGTAAGTATATCGGAATCAGATGATATGAACTAAAAATGCCAGTATCAGCCCGACGTCTAGTTTAACGCCAATGTGAATACCTATATAACGCAGGTAGATGTCGTGCATACCTATATAACGCAGGTAGATGTCGTGCATACCTATATAACGCAGGTAGATGACGTGCATACCTATATAACGCAGGTAGATGACGTGCATACCTATATAACGCAGGTAGATGACGTGCATACCTATATAACGCAGGTAGATGACGTGCATACCTATATAACGCAGGTAGATGTCGTGAATACCTATATAACGCAGGTAATGTCGTAATGACGCCATGAAAAATACAGCGTCCTAACCTAGTCCACAATGTCTGCTGTGTGGATCTATTTTGAAGTTTCAAAGGAAGATAAGAAATGAGCCCCACCTCGAGCCCCAGTACACACTACCAAGTAGGCGTTATTTTTCAGATGTTGCCCTGCCAGAGTTACAGTATTGTTTAAACTCACATCCATGAGCTCAGAGATGCAAACTAGTGAGGGCCCAAAAAGTGTACTTTTTTGTTGTTGCAAAAATCCCTCCTAGGCTGAAATGCAGGTTAACTAATTAAAGAAAATAATATGATCTAAATGATCAGTCTCTGTGTGTAAAATAAAAAGTTGTTCATGTGAACTTAACTCACAGCTAAACAAATGTAAAGAAAGCAATCCAATGTTATTTGTTGCCTAGACTTTACTGCAAATGACACTCAAGCCCTGAGAAAAAAGCAATACACTAATATTGCAGTTAGCCATGACAGCCTTTATAATAGAACACTTCTGACCACACACACACACACACACACACACACACATCTAAATATTGCACTTGGGGAAAAACATGTCAAGTAGAAATAGAATGAAACAAACAGGCATTCTATTTTTGCTCTATTATAATGGCCACTATAGTAGACATCGATCAAGTGCACAGGCTGTGTGCAAAAATAACATACACCGATTAAAAAAATGTAATAATCCCCCCTTACTCACACGTGTTACTGTCAAGTTCAACACAACAAAAGCAATATCGTCGGGCTACACTGCATTGTACACTTTCTGCCTGTGGACATGTGTTCTACAATGTGCCAGCAGAGAATGCTGCCCTTTGTTGCCATAATCGATCTCTTTCAGGCAGAGAGTACACCTTGCATTACCCTTTTTATCCACTGTATAGAAGTGAGAAAGCGGGAACGTGTGTGCTGTTCCTTTCACCTCTAGTGGCATCCAGCCTAAGCCAGGCCCAGCTCCAGCTACACTTGTTTAATAACAAGCAACTCATTTTCACATAATTCTCGCATTCTGAAAACTAACCACATACTGTAAAGGGGGGAAAAAATTGTCCACAGATAGTAGTTAGTTCATTAGCTAGTTAACATGCCACACAGATTGCCAGGGTCCAGTAAGCAACTAACACGTTATAACTTGAGAAACGGCAAGGAGTCGTATAACGTTACCAGTTAATATTATAGCGAATTGGTTAGGTTACTAACGTTAGCTGTCTGACTTTATTAGCCAGCCAATTGTCCCACTTTGATCAGAAATGTTGGCTAATGTTGCTGAACATTTCTCTGGCTGGCAAACAGATCATTCGATCCAGCTAGCAAGACACTTAACAATGCTAACGATACTTGTTCCACCACAATTTTTCCCTCACCTCAAACTTTCCAAATGCCAGTTGTTTTTGGTTGCAGCTCATGAAGTACGCTTCATCACCTTCTCAACCTCGTCTCCGTGGTCAGACTTCTCGCCTAGCTCTTAGTTATTGTTCAGGGGACGTGCTGCTGTAAGTTAACTGGTAAACTGCCTTTCAACTCTCCCTCATCTTTCCAGAGCGAGCGCTGATGCTGTAGCTAGCCAATTTCTTCTCCTTCAGTTGCGTGCTGTATTCTGTTATGTGAACGATTGGCTGAGCTTTGGATACAGCCAGTATTGCTCCAAACGCACATCACTAGTTTGCATAACGCCAGTAGTGATCCAAATCCCCCACCCAAACTTTCCTCATCGGATCTACACAAATCACGTAGGTCACCTTTGTTCGATTCAAAACTGTGAATTTTGCCAAAAGGTGACTGGTTTGCATCCCTGATGAGCTATTAGCTTCACAACTGACATTTGGACCAGCGATATCAGCCCTATGAGCATGCCGAGCCTGACAGCACAGTGGGTCGACGAGGATTTCGTACTGAGGAAAGCCATATTGCATGTTCAAGAATGTGCTGGTTTTCATACCACTGCTGCCATTTCAATGGCATTTGAGAACATGTTTGAAACATGAACACACTAGCTAGCTCCATTCGAACAACTGACTGGAGAAATAAGCTCTTCAACTGTGTCTGTAGCAGACGTGATACCTTCTGTCATAGCATTGAAACTCCTGCGCAACAAAACTGCCGACACAGACCTTGGGGTTAAAACTTGCAAAAGTACTCGAGGATGTAAACAAGGGATTCCGTGGCATTCTCTCTGAGACTCTTTACTGTGTCGCCACCATGCTCCAAGCTCGGTACACGGGCCGCTACTTCGATGCAGACATGAAACAGGGTTTACGTGAAATGTTACAGACACAGCTGGACAAGATGGAAATGGACACAGTGACAGTTCGCACCGAGGAAGAGGCCACGGACAGACACAGCTGGACAAGATGGAAATGGACACAGTGACAGTTCGCACCGAGGAAGAGACCACGGACAGACACAGCTGGACAAGATGGAAATGGACACAGTGACAGTGCGCACCGAGGAAGAGGCCACGGACAGACACAGCTGGACAAGATGGAAATGGACACAGTGACAGTGCGCACCGAGGAAGAGACCACGGACAGACACAGCTGGACAAGATGGAAATGGACACAGTGACAGTGCGCACCGAGGAGGAGGCCACGGACAGACACAGCTGGACAAGATGGAAATGGACACAGTGACAGTGCGCACCGAGGAAGAGGCCACGGACAGACACAGCTGGACAAGATGGAAATGGACACAGTGACAGTTCGCACCGAGGAAGAGGCCACGGACAGACACAGCTGGACAAGATGGAAATGGACACAGTGCGCACCGAGGAAGAGGCCACGGACAGACACAGCTGGACAAGATGGAAATGGACACAGTGACAGTGCGCACCGAGGAAGAGGCCACGGACAGACACAGCTGGACAAGATGGAAATGGACACAGTGACAGTTCGCACCGAGGAAGAGGCCACGGACAGACACAGCTGGACAAGATGGAAATGGACACAGTGACAGTGCGCACTGAGGAAGAGGCCACGGACAGACACAGCTGGACAAGATGGAAATGGACACAGTGACAGTGCGCACCAAGGAAGAGGCCACGGACAGACACAGCTGGACAAGATGGAAATGGACACAGTGACAGTTCGCACCGAGGAAGAGGCCACGGACAGACACAGCTGGACAAGATGGAAATGGACACAGTGACAGTTCGCACCGAGGAAGAGGCCACGGACAGACACAGCTGGACAAGATGGAAATGGACACAGTGACAGTTCGCACCGAGGAAGAGGCCACGGACAGACACAGCTGGACAAGATGGAAATGGACACAGTGACAGTGCGCACCGAGGAAGAGGCCACGGACAGACACAGCTGGACAAGATGGAAATGGACACAGTGACAGTTCGCACCGAGGAAGAGGCCACGGACAGACACAGCTGGACAAGATGGAAATGGACACAGTGACAGTGCGCACCGAGGAAGAGGCCACGGACAGACACAGCTGGACAAGATGGAAATGGACACAGTGACAGTTCGCACCGAGGAAGAGAGGCCACGGACAGACAGAGCTGAAACTTCACTGCTTGACATGTATGATGAAATCCTGGTTGAGAATGAAACGACAACAACGAAACAGCACAACAAGTAAGTGAAAGAAATAGGTTTTACTGGTAATGGGGGATATGGATAAATGCCAACAAAATAACATTTTGGTCAGTGTGTATTTCAACTATTTAACTGTACTAGAATGCTTAAAAGGCCGCTAAAAATTGTAAGAATCTATCGGTATCGTTTTTTTTGTCAAGGAAAATATTGGTATAGGCCCAAAATGTAATATCGGTGCATCCCTAGTTACCTTCTCCTTATTGGACAGGGTTAGACGTTACCTTCTCCTTATTGGACAGGGTTAGACGTTACCTTCTCCTTATTGGACAGGGTGGGGTGGACAAACTTGCGGTAGAGCACACTGGAGCCCTTAGTGTACGGAGACAGGAGCCAGATCACAAAGGCTATCTTCAGCTCAAAGTAGAAAGGAAACCTGCATGAACAACCACACCAAAAGGAGTGTTAATAGACAGGAAAGAAGAATGGTTGTGGGCTACAATTTTACTGAAACAATAGGTATTTTCTCTTTCAGGCATTAAAGGGTTTACCAAGTGTTTGCTCTGATATCCTGGTACTTTTCTGAAGGCAATACACCACGACAAATGCAGACAATCAAATCGAAGTTGATTTAAATATATCAAATCCTAGTGAGCACAACATGTTAAATACTTTTAACAGCTTGTCAACCAAAATAGGTCATTTCAATGTACAATACCAGTCAAAAGTTATCACATCTACTCATTCAAGGGTTTCTCTTTATTTGTACTCTTTTCTACATTGTAGAATAAGTGAAGACATTAAATAAAACTAATGAAATAATACGTGGAATCATGTAGTAACCAAAAGAAAGTGTTAAACATATCAAAATATGAGATTCTTCAAAGTAGCCTTCAGGGTCGAATTGCTGCAAAGAAACCACTAAAGGACACCAATAATAAGAAGAGACTTGCTTGGGCCAAGAAACCCAAGCAATGGACATTAGACTGGTGGAAATCGGTCCTTTGGTCTGATGAGTCCAAATGTGAGATTTTTGGTTCCAACTGCCATGTCTTTGTGAGATGCAGAGTGGCTGAATGGATTATCGCCACATGTGCGGTTTCCACCGTGAAGCATGGAGGAGCAGCTGTGAAGGTGTTTAGCTGGTGGCACTGTCAGTAATTTATTTATAATTTAAGACACACTTAACCAGCATGGCCATCCCATTTGGTTAGTGGGATTATCATTTGTTTTTCAACAGGACAATGACCCAAAACACACCTCCAGGCTGTGTTAGGGCTATATGACCAAGGAGAGTGATGGAGTGATGCATCAGATGAAAATCTCAAATATAAAATCTATTTTGATTTGTTTAACACATTTTGGTTACTACATGATTCCGTGTGTTATTTCATAGTTTTGATGTCTTCACTATTATTCCACAACGTAGACAATACAAAAAAAAAATTATGTAAAACCTTGAATGAATAGGTGTCCAAACTTTTGACTGGTACTGTAAATATACATTACATGGCCAAAGGTTCGTCGAACGCCGACACGGTCGCCAGGTGTGTTTCCCCCGACACATTGATGCGGCTGGCTACCGGGTTAAGCAAGCACTGTGTCAAGAAGCAGTGCGGCTTGGTTGGGTTGTGTTTCGGAGGATACACAGCTCTCGACCTTTGCCTCTCCCGAATCCGTACGGGAGTTGCAGCGATGGGACAAGATTGTAACTACCATTTGGATACCATGAAATTGGGGAGAATAAGGGTTATATAAAAATATATATATATTAGGTTCGTCGAACATCTCATTCTAAAATCGTGGGCACTAATATGGAGTTGGTCCCCCTTTTGCTGCTATAACAGCCTCCACTCTTCTGAGAAGGCTGTCCACTCGAGCATTAGTGAGGTTGGGCACTGACATTGGGCAATTAGGCCTAGCTCTCAGTCTGCGTTCCAATTCATCCCAAAGGTGTTTGATGGGGTTGAGGTCAGGGCTCTGTGCAGGCCAGTCAAGTTCTTCCACACCGCTCTCGACAAACCATTTATGTATGGACCTCGCTTTGTGCACAGGGCCATTGTCTTGCTGAAACAGGAAAAGGCCTTCCCAAAACGGTTCCAACAAAGGTGGAAGCACAGAATCGTCTAGAATGTCATTGTATGCTGTAGCATTAAGATTTCCCTTCACTGGAACTAAGCGGCCTAGCCCGAACCATGAAAAACAGCCCCAGACCATTTCTCCTCCTCCACCAACCTTTAAGGTTGGCACTTTGCATGCGGACGGGTAGCATTGTTCTGGCATCCGCCAAACTCAGATTCATCTGTCGGACTGCCAGATGGTGAGGCGTGATTCATCACTCCAGAGAATGCGTTTCCATTGCTCCAGAGTCCAGTGGTGGCGAGCTTTACGCCACTCCAGCCGACACTTGGCATTGTGCATGGTGATCTTAGGCTTGTGTGTGGCTGCTCGACCATAAAAACCCATTTCATGAAGTTCCTGACAAACAGATCTTGTGCCGATGTTGCTTCCAGAGGCAGTTTGGAAATCAGTAGCAAGTGTTGCCATTTTTTACACGCTATGCACTTCAGCACTCGGCAGTCCCGTTCTGTGAGCTTGTGTGGCCTACCACTTCGCGGCTGAGCCGGTGTTGCTCCTAGACATTTCCATTTCACAATAACATCACTTAAAGTTGAGCGGGGCAGCTCTAGCAGGGCCAAAATTTGACAAACTGATTTATAAAAGGTGGCATCTGATGACAGTGCCACGTTGAAAGTCACTGAGCTCTTCAGTACTGCCAATGTTTGTCTATGGAGATTGCATGGCCATGTGCTCGATTTTATACACCTGTCAGCAACTGGTGTGGCTGAAATAGCCGAAACCACTCATTTGAAGGGCTGTCCACTTTTGGCCATGTAGTGTAAATTGTTTTTCATATGGATGATCCTAGGGGCTATTGTTCTAAATGGCTGTAGGGCAGTGGTCAGAGATGACCCACGTGACTCACCAGGACATGAACAAGTCTGTGAGGGTCTCCACCGTCGTGAATAATGCAAACACTATCCAGTACATCATCCATTTCACCTGGACACACACAATATAGATGGGAGAGAGCATCACATATAGACCAAAGCATAGCCTACAGTAAGCAGTCACTGCCAAACAAAGGATGGAGAGAGTATCAACACCTACTGCAATATAAATAGTGAGATGTGGATGAATCCTAAAATGTCACACTGACAGAGTGAAAACATCTCATCTAAATATATCGGCATATGAAAAATATAAAGCACTAAACCCAGCGAGGGAATGCATTGAATAGGCTGAGAGGATGAGTCACATTTTAATGTCATACAGAGCATTCGGGAAGTATTCAGACCTTTTCCACATTTTGTTACGTTACAGTCTTATCGCAAAATGGATTAAATGTTTATTTTTCCTCATCAATCGACACACAATATCCCATAATGACAAAGAAAAAACAGATTTTTAGAATGTTAAATTAAAATATATTTACATAAGTACTCAGACCCTTTACTCAGTACTTTGTTGAAGCACCTTTGGCAGTGATTACAGCCTCTGGCCTTCTTGGGTATGACGCTACAAGGTTTGCACACCAGTATTTGGAGGTTCTCTAATATTTCTCTGCAAATCCTTTCAAGCTCTGTCAGGTTGGATGGGGAGTGTAGCTGCACAGCTATTTTCAAGTATCTCCAGAGATGTTCGATCGGGTTCAGGTCTGGGCTCTGGCTGGGCCACTCAAGGACATTCAGAGACTTGTCTCAAAGCCACTCCTGCATGGTCTTTGCTGTGAGCTTAGGATCGTTGTCCTGTTGGAAGGTGAACCTTCACCCCAGTCTGAGGTACTGAGCACCCTGGACCAAGTTTTCATCAAGGATCTCTCTGTACTTTGCTCCGTTCATCTTTCCATCGATCCTGACTAGGGTTGCACATTTTGGGGAATATTCAGAGGTGGAAACTTTCCGTGGGAATATATGCAAATTAATATTAATACCATTTAAATGTAGATGTTTTTTTGCATTGGATATATTTACCATATCATATGGACACAGAAACATAAACCTTTCCCATAAGTAGACAATTGCAGAGGATTAAATCCTTCCAATATATATTTTTAAAACAATTTAGTTACGAATTGAACTTTAATTAAATGAGTTGACTCTTCACATGGGATGGTTCTCTAATAACATCACAGTAGTGATGACACCATAGAAGTGATGACCACCTGTTGATCTCTGCACCAGACAGGATGCTCTTGCCAGCATACTTGGGGTCCAACATGTATGCTGTGGTGTGTATGGGCTTCAGGCTTTTTGATTTATTTCAGAACTGCAGTTTCCTCTACTTGGAGCAACAGTGAAGTGGGCAGGGCAGTACGGATGTCTTCTCTTACATCTGCAAGCAGAGTCTGAACATCAGACAGGATGGCATTGTCTCCCTCAATCCATACAATGGCTACTGCTATAGGTTTCAGGAGTTTCAGGCTACTTACCACTCTCTCCCAAAAATACATAATCCAGGAGGATGACAGCACCACCCCAACGGTTGTTGCTGGGCAGCTTTAATGTGGTGCTCTTATTCTTCCCACTTCGCTTGGTGAGGTTGATTGCTGCTATAACTTGATGACCCTTCACATACCTAACCATTTCCATGGCTCTCTTGTAGAGTGTATCCATTGTTCTCAGTGCCATGATGTCCTTGAGGAGCAGATTCAATGCATGAGCAGCACAGCCAATGGGTGTGATGTGAGGGTGGGACTCCTCCACTTTAGACCAAGCAGACTCCATGTTCGCAGCATTGTCCGTCATCAGTGCAAATACCTTCTGTAGTCCAAGGTCGTTGATGACTGCCTTCAGCTCATCTGCAATGTAGAGACCGGTGTGTCTGTTGTCCCTGGAGTCTCTGCTCTTGTAAAATACTGGTTGAGGGGTGGCGATGATGTAGTTAATTATTCCTTGCCCACAAACATTCGACCACCCATCAGAGATGATAGGAATACAGTCTGCTTTCTCTATGATTTGCTTGACCTTCACTTGAACTCTTTTGAACTCTGTATCCAGCAAATTAGTAGATAAAGCATGTCTGGTTGGAGGGGTGTATGCTGGGTGAAGAACATTCAGAAATCTCTTCCAATACACATTGCCTGTGAGCATCAGAGAACCAGTTGCATACACAGTTCGAGCAAGACATTCATCACCATTTCTCTGACTATGTTCCTCCATTGAGTTAAAAAAAACTTCTGATTCCAGGAGGACCATGAGCTGCTGCTATTGATAAGGTGTCCGATTCATCATATTCACCTCGAATAGAGGGACTTTTCCTGTAAAGAATAGAAACAAATGAGTAAAAAGTAATAATACAATTCCATGTACAGGTAAATAGTTAAGCAGTTAGATTAAACAACTCCTTTGTAAGATAAATGTTTTCAAATGAAACATATGGAAACAGGTGAATTAACACTCAGTTAGCAGGCTCAAGCAAGCTAAAACCGCCCTGGTTGCAAAAACTAACTAGCAGAAATTGTTAACAAGTTAGAAATTATTTAAACACTTTGCTGTAGGCTACGATTTACTAGTTAACAAAAAATCATGCATGTCCTATAAAATATATTCACCCCACCCAGTATTGTAATAAAAAAAAACTTACCTTGGCTCAGACAGTGTAGTAGTGTTGGCTCAATAGCATCTCATCAGTGTGCAAGATCTTGAGAGCTGTACATGTGATGGAAGAATGCACTGTGCATGCAGAGGGTTGAAATTCCATTGAATTGTGGATAGTTAAACCAAAATATGTCACAAGACCTAGAATTGCCTTGTGTATCCCACAAAAAAAGATTCACTGTTTTATAAACTAACGTTTTTGATGAATTTAAGAAAAATTCCCCAAAGTCCCGGGCTTAACTTCCCATGGAAAATTTCCGGAAAGTTTCCTACCCTTTGCAACCCTAATCCTGTGGAGTGGCTTCCATCTGGCCACTCTACCATAAAGGCCTGATTGGTGGGGTGCTGCAGAGATGGTTGTCCTTTTGGAAAGTTCTCCTATTTCCACAGAGGAACTCTGGAGCTCTGTCAGAGTAACCATCGGGTTCTTGATCACCTCCCAAACCAAGGCCCTCCTCCCCTGATTGTACAGTTTGGCCGGGCGGCCAGCTCTAGGAAGAGTCTTGGTGGTTCCAAACTTCTTCCATTTAGGAATGATGGAGGCCACTGTGTTCTTGGAGACCTTCAATGCTGCAGACATTTTTTGGTACCCTTCACCAGATCTGTGCCTCGTCACAATCCTGTCTCGGAGCTCTACAGACAATTCCTTTGATCTCATTGCTTGGTTTCTGCTCTGACATGCACTGTCAACTGTTGGACCTTATATAGACAGGTATGTGTCTTTCCAAATCATGTCCACTCAATTGAATTTACCACAGGTGGACTCCATTCATGTTGTCGAAACATCTCAAGGATGATCAATGGAAACAAGATGCACCTAAGCTCAATTTCGAGTCTCATAGCAAAGGGTCTGAATACTTATGTTTTTTATACATTTGCAAACATTACAAAAACCTGTTTTCGCTTTGTCATTATGGGGTATTGTGTGTAGATTGATGAGGAAATGTTTTTATTTAATCTATTTTAGAATAAGGCTGAAACGTAACAAAATGTGGTTAAAGTCAAAGGGTTTAAATACTTTCCGAATGCATTGTAGGTACACAGCACAGGTCAAACGTGTGATGTTATATAAATAGCGATTTCTACTGTTAAATCATTACAGAAAAGAGAAAAGGATAGCGAGGGAAAAAGAAGAGATGGGAGGGGAAAAAAATATCCTCTGCATCTCTTCTCCCTCTCGATCTATCCCTTCCTCTCTCTGTCTGCATATGCCCCAGCTCAAATATTGAGGGGGGGTTCCATAGCAACCAGAGGGAGGAGAAGGCTCAGGAGACAAGAGAGCTTGGCGGAGCTAGGCAGAGGGCCAGAACAGAGTTCCACTCCTCCTCCTCTACCACCCCTCCTCTTTCTCATCCCTCTGCTCCCTAACAGGAATGAGGTAAGCTGGGAGGCTCCCATTTGAAACAGATACTGTTTAAACTTGTTTAAACTGCTCTCTCATCCTCACAAACAATGGAAACTGGCTGCAGCGCATTGGAGAGGGTGAAAGCCATTTTAAAACCATCATAACTTTGTCCATTGTATTATCTCAATATGAATATATGAAATAACTACAAGAGACTTAAAATATTTAGCCCATGACTGAAGATGTTGTAAAGACATACTAATAAACTGCAACAATAGAGTTACAGTATTCAAGTACAAAACTCACATATTCCTTCACATTCTTTGTCTTGACGGCCTTGTATGAGGAGTAGGCCGGGTAGAGGGTCCCGAAGGCCAGGCTGAAGAAAGAGGAAAGTCAGAGAGGACTGGATCAGAGGTTAGGGGTTAAGGTACAGTAAACTACATCACCCGGGCAACATGACCTCAGGGTAGTAACACTGACCAAATGTTTCCCTCTGTTTCAATATGTATCCAGTAAAATGTGGCCTAACACCTGATTCCAGTCTAAAACCCATGATCTCAGAGTACATAAATAGGTTGCTTTGAGGGAAAGTAGGCCATATTCTGGGCAGTTCTCAAAATATCACTCTAGGTTAGCCTAGTTAGGGCACCTGACCCGCTCTATTGCAATAACAGATGGTTACATTTAGACAAAGGGCAGTGGTTTGTTGGAACAAATAATCAGTTCATTGAAGCAGAAGATTGAAAAAGAATGGAAAACGCTTCTGCTACTGATAGATGGACCAAACACACAAGGATAACGGCAGGTCATCATCGTATGTGAATCTGGTTGCAACACACATGGTAATAAAAGCCACAGTCACACACACATCGCACTCTGTCCTGTCAGCCCGGCTGCATGGCAATTACTGCTGATGTGACAGGAAACTGAATGCTGAGGGAGGGGAGAGCTGGGAGGACCACGCCTGCTACCTTTCTGCCCATCTGCCACACAACCATGTGAAGGCTATGTGCATTTCTACCACTCTAGGTTCATGTATTCCCCCTTTCTGTCCACATTTTCTCACCTCTCGGGCTTGGAAATATTTCCCGCTATGAGTTTCCCTTGTTCCATCTGTGAGTTTCTCATGTGCACAGAGTCTGTGCGCCTGTCTGGGTCTTTATATGTCTGTGATTTGCCCAGTCATGCTGCCAGGACTGCTTTGCTCTACTCTGCGCTGTAGCTGTCCAGTAAGAGGAGACACGTGGCAGGCCAGAGGCAAGGTTCAGACTCCCACAGCAGGCACCCAATGTCTGTCTCACTCCCAGACTCCTCTCTGCTCTATCCCATATCTCAACTCCATGCTGTTCAATGCACTCAAGGAGAGAGACACAGAAGAAATGGCTACCAAGCACTGAGCAGGCTCAGATTCCCAACTCTTCTGTGATTAGACCTATCGACTGTAATTATACACGCAGATTAAGTGGAAATGTATAGCCACCAAAGTTCGGCACTTTGGCTCGTAGTGTCCAATTCAGTTTTTACAAGCCCAGCAACACAGAGTTTATGCTAACATATATACCGAGTGAGAATGAGTATGACAGTGACTTTCATACTAGTATACAAAGATAAAGGGTTGGACAATCCCTGGGATAAGCATCATCTTGTTTACAGGACCATTCAATCATGTTTGTTTGGTCTCTAACACATGATTACCTGCCACACAATGAGCCTTAAACCCTCTACACTAAAGTAACGGTTGGCTCAGATGTTATTGGTTACGTAATCCAATGCAAAATCAGCTACATCAATGACATCTATTCAGCACAACCTGTGCATTTAAAAAATAGAAGGCAGGCTCCGCTCTTTACATCTGAGATGTAGGTAACTATAAAACTATTAAAGTTGTGGCTCTCATTTTATGCCAAGATGACAATTGCTACTGATTACATGATGAAAACAAAACATTGTTTGACAGAAACTGCCCACACAAATCCTACCACCTGAATACAACACTGACTAACAAACACAAAGAGCTGATAACAGCTAGATATATTCTGGGGGTTTGTAGGGTAATGACTCTGTGTGTATGACTCAACAGTATAAACAGCTGTTGACTAATCTAGCTGTCAGGGTACAGGTAGGCCTATCCTAGCTGGCTCATTACAACATCAAATTACATCTGTGCCTCCCTCTTGGGTCTCACCCCTTATCAAACAGCACCCTTGTCGACACGCCTCATAAATAACATCATGCGAATCAGGTAAGATCTTGACGTTATCGGTCCAGGTGACACGCAGTGGGAATGGAAGAGCATCAATGATTTCTCTGGATGTCAGTGTCATGCTAGCAATGCAGTTTCTGCCATATGTTTTGATGATCATCACGCAAACCTTATTAAAAATGCACTATCCACCGTGCGTGATTATCAATATTCAAGACTAGAGCATTTAACCACTATATGAATTGACAAATTGGCTTCAGTGGATGGCATAAGCAAGCGTGTTAGCTAGCTAATTAATTCCACCTTCACTTGGCTAGCAGCGTTATCATTTGCGCTAACTACCTAGCTAGCCAACGTTCGCACTGGTAACGGTGTTGCTCTTTGCCTACAAAACTGTCTTTGTGAAACACCAGTGGTCAACATACCCATTTCAGCAACATGGGCTATAAACCAACAACGACAATTCAATTGCAAGCAAATTAGCAGGTTCGCTGTCATTCTGGCTATCACGATAACTGGCCGCGCACGATCTGGACACAAGCCATGGCAGCAGTAGTTAGTATAGCAGTGGAGCGAATACAACAAACTGACGCTGCCGAGTCCATACTCACACTACCATCCTGGAGATAATCCACGACACCATCTTGATTGTAGTGAGCTTTTCCTTATTCTCGGAAATCTAACTACCTAGCTACCCCCCATTCCTCTGCCAACGACCGTGTTGTTGTGAAGCGAGTGCCTGCTGCTGTTCTGATGTGCTATATGTTACTGACAGGTAGCTAGGCTACTGTGTGGTGATGTGCAGCTCGCGAACGATTCGTTCTTTTTTGAACGACTCTTTTTACTGACTTGAGTCATAATTCTATTTCCCGAGTGACTCGTTCATTTTAGTCGTTTATTTGACCTGCTGGCCTCAATGAAATCTAGCAGGGTTAATACACGCACCGATCAACTGTTTTATCACACAGCAGACAGCATAGAAAATGAAAATACGTGTTTAGAACTGATAATTGACCCATAGTGCAATAATGAATGCAATTAATTTATGTGCAATAATGAATGCAATTAATTTGTTATGATGTAGAACCAAAACATACTCTGCTCATCAAACTCAAATTTAAGATCGAATCGTTTGGGGTGCTGCAGTTCACGAACGATATTGTGATTATCATCAAGGCAGTCAAGCAATGCATTCTGCCAAGAGTCGTCCTGTTGCGGCCACAACTAGACCTCGTTTCAAATGTACCAAGAAAACATCTTGTGTGTCTAGCAATCAACAAGCGTACATTGTTTATAGAACGCTTTTCAAAGTCTCAGTCGCATGACAGCTGCAATAAGCCGTTGGGTGAAACGAGACTGCTTGACGAATCATGACTATTTCAAGTTTTCAGTTCATTGTTCGCCGGGTAGGCGGTCCTGCGTGCTCTGGGCATTACTGACTCAAATTAGTCGAAAGATTCGTTCTTTTGACTGAACGAGTCGAAATGATCAGAGTCATTAAAAAGAGCCGAACTTCCCATTACTACTATTGTGATTTTGAATCCGCTGTATTCAAATCACTGGAATTTCTTCTAACGGGGCACGTCCACCCTGTTTTGTCTACCCCGCAGAGAAGGTAAATGGCAAATGGTTACTGCCATAATTAAATTGGTCCTATAACTAGGAGTTGAATTAATTAGTGTAGCTATGCAGACAAGACCAAAAGGCTGTGTACAGTGAGATGTCAGATGCACTGATGTCCCAGACAGTGCTTGATACTGTGTGTAGGCACCAATGATGTATATAAACCCTGGATTGCTGAAGCTTTGTATTGGCCACAGAGGCTTTAAAGCCATGGTTCGGCCATATTGGCAGTCGCCAGAAGGATAAGTCCTCCATAGAGCCCAACAGTGGAGGTGTCATAATACCTATAAAAACCTAGCGGTCAAACAGGGAAATGGTTCCAATCGTTTTTCCCATAGGGGATTTTAGAAACACTTAAAATAAGGTCTGTGTTTTGTGAAGGCTTACCCTGGTGTGATGTTTTGTTAACCATGTAAATCTCTCTCAAACAAGGTGACCATTAATATTAAAATCTATTTACGCTCAGATTTTGAAAATGCTAATTAGCATCAAAGTAGGTATCATGCAAAACAACAAATTCCTGCAAGCTCCTGAAAACCATCTCTTGCTGACTGACACCTTTGCTAACAGGTATTGTGTCAATTTAAAATTTGCACAAGGTTCACAGAATTGTCAATTTGAAGAAATGTAGCCAATTTATTACTACATTTAACATTAGATTAAATGCATTATTGGAATGGTATCCAACACATCAAACAAATGTTTTCCATGTTGGATGCCATTCCATTTAATCCATTCCAGCCATTATTATGAGCCATCCTCCCCTCAATTGCTTCCTGTGATCCAGAGATTCTTACATTTATCTTGATTCAGAAGTCTCGTCATGGCATGTGTCATAGCCACATTAACGTTTCCTTTTTGGGGAGGCTAAATACATACAAATATATTGATGAAAATCACCTTGTCCTTGAGAGATTTACACGCTTATCAAAACGACACACCAGGGTAAACCGACACAAAACACAGCCCTTACTTAACATGTTTTTAAAATCCCCTATGGGAAAAACGATTGGAACCATTTCCTTGTTTGACAAAATTACATGCATTTGTTTTTTTGCTCTGGTGAAGACAGTAACATTAATCTCAAATTATACTTTAAAGAAAATGTTTTTACATTTTTTAATTTTAAATGTTTGTTTAGCTCACATAATAATTTTAAAGTATGCATTAAGCGGTCTAATATACACGGAACAAAAATATAAACGCAACATGTAAAGTGTTGGTCCCATGTTTTGTGAGCTTAAATGTAAAAAATCACAGACATTTTCTATACCCAACAAAATGCTTATTTCTCTAAAATGTTGTGCACAAATTTGTTTCCATCCCTTTTTAGTGAGCATTTCTCCTTTGCCAAAATAATCCATCCACCTAACAGGTGTGGCATATCAAGGAGCTGATTAAACAGCCTGATCATTACACAGGTGCACCTTGTGCTTGGGACAATAAAAGGCCACTTTAAAATGTGCAGTTTTGTCACACAACACAATGCCACAGATGAATCAAGTTGAGGGCATGCTGACTGCAGGAATGTCCACCAGAGCTGTTGCCAGATAATTACATTTGAATTTCTCTACCATAAGCTGCCTCCAATGTCGTTTTAGAGAATTTGGCAGTATGTCCAACCGGTCTCGCAACCGCAGACTACGTAACCACGCCAGCCCAGGACCTCGACATCCGGCTTCTTCACCTGCGGGATCGTCTGAAGTGGGGTGCTGAGGGGTATTTGTCTGTAAAAAAAAAATACAAAAAATAAAATGATTGGCTGGGCCTAGCTCACCAGTGGGTGGGCCTATGCTCTCCAAGGCCCACGCATAGCTGCACCCCTGCCCAGTCTGGAGAAATCCATAGATTAGGGCCTAATGAATTTTACATTTGACTGATTTCTTATATAAACTGTAACTCAGTCAAATCTTTGAAATTGTTGCATGTTGCATTTCTATTTTTGTTCAGTATAAATGTGGCCAAAACAAATGTAGACAATATACACTGCTCAAAAAAATAAAGGGATCACTTAAATAACACATCCTAGATCTGAATGAATGAAATATTCTTATTAAATACTTTTTTTCTTTACACAGTTGAATGTGCTGACAACAAAATCACACAAATTATCAATGGAAATCAAATTTATTAACCCATGGAGGTCTGGATTTGGAGTCACACTCAAAATTAAAGTGGAAAACCACATTACAGGCTTATCCAACTTTGATGTAAGTCAAAATGAGGCTCAGTAGTGTGTGTGACCTCCACGTGCCTGTATGACCTCCCTACAACGCCTGGGCATGCTCCTGATGAGGTGGCAGATGGTCTCCTGAGGGATCTCCTCCCAGACCTGGACTAAAGCATCCGCCAACTCCTGGACAGTCTGTGGTGCAACGTGGCGTTGGTGGATGGAGCGAGACATGATGTCCCAGATGTGCTCAATTGGATTCAGGTCTGGGGAACGGGCGGGCCAGTCCATAGCATCAATGCCTTCCTCTTGCAGGAACTGCAGACACACTCCAGCCACATGAGGTCTAGCATTGTCTTGCATTAGGAGGAACCCAGGGCCAACCACACTAGCATATGGTCTCACAAGGGGTCTGAGGATCTCATCTCGGTACCTAATGGCAGTCAGGCTACCTCTGGTGAGCACATGGAGGGCTGTGCGGCCCCCCAAAGAAATGCCACCTCACACCATGACTGACCCACCGCCAAACCGGTCATGCTGGAGGATGTTGCAGGCAGCAGAACATTCTCCACGGTTGTCTCCAGACTCTGTCACGTCTGTCACATGTGCTCAGTGTGAACCTGCTTTAATCTGTGAAGAGCACAGGGCGCCAGTGGCGAATTTGCCAATCTTGGTGTTCTCTGGCAAATGCCAAACGTCCTGCACGGTGTTGGGCTGTAAGCACAACCCCCACCTGTGGACGTCGGGCCCTCATACCACCCTCATGGAGTCTGTTTCTCACCATTTGAGCAGGGCTCTGGCAGTGCTCCTCCTGCTCCTCCTTGCACAAAGGCAGAGGTAGCGGTCCTGCTGCTGGGTTGTTGCCCTTCTACGGCCTCCTCCACGTCTCCTGATGTACTGGCCTGTCTCCTGGAAGCGCTTCCATGCTCTGGACACTACGCTGACAGACACAGCAAACCACCTTGCCACAGCTCACATTGATGTGTCATCCTGGATGAGCTGCACTACCTGAGCCACTTGTGTGGTTTGTAGACTCCGTCTCATGCTACCACTAGAGTGAAAGCACCGCCAGCATTCAAAAGTGACCAAAACATCAGCCAGGAAGCATACAAACTGAGAAGTGGTATGTGGTTACCACCTGCAGAACCACTCCTTTATTGGGGGTGTTTCCACCTGTTGTCTATTCCATTTGCACAACAGCATGTTAAATGTGTCAATCAGTGTTGCTTCCTAAGTGGACAGTTTGATTTCACAGAAGTGTAATTGACTTGGAGTTACATTGTGTTGTTTAAATGTTCCCTTTTTTTTGAGCAGTGTATTTCAATAGCTTCCAAAAACATTTTCACAACAGTGGCGTGCCAGATTGGAGGGGGCGCTGTTTTGAGGCACGCTGGCTTATCAGTCATCTAGTGCAAATACAAATGATTGGCAGGCACAAGGCAGCAGCCACAGCTTCTGTCTGTCTTCATTCCCTCCTAATAATATGGCAAGGTAATATGTATTTTGTTCTTTAGGGGATTGAGTTCAACGTTTAATAATAATCTCTGGACAAGATAGCTGTCATTGTAACTGATTCTGTTAAATCATATTCTATGTGATAGAAAACAGCTGTTCAGGGTTTGGTCAATTAATTAGGACCACATTATTTGCATGTGAAAATACCAGATGTTCCATTATGCAGTGTCTTGTTCTCCGGGAATAGAGACTTCAGTGGGAGGGTACAAGAGCCTCTGCCTGCCCCGTTTCTGCCATCCACTTTCGAAAATCCAATTTATGCTTGATCCAAAAATGTGGTCGGAGGCTCCATATGGAGAGTGACACAATTGCACATCGCTGTGCGCCTCCCAAATTTTCAAACAATGTGGATGGCTCTGTATAGTTCCACATTGACATGATTGGTTGACAGTAGGTGGGGGCGGGAGATCCTGTATAAAACGCAAACTCACTTCCTTGACAATAGCTCTGCGCTGCTCCACCAAGCGCAATAAGTATGAATGCCCTGACTTCTGCAGAGGTATCACCGTAAATGCTGCACGGCCAATGCAGTGGTCAGATTGACCATGCAGCCCCTTTAATTCAGAATCAGGCAGGTGATAGCGAGGAGGCATAAAAACATGGCCTATGAGCAAAAGACGGTGGTCTTGTGCTCAGTGGGTGGGGTAAATCATGTTGACTTATATGGATGTATTGTTAACAAATTGCTATTATTGACATGGCGAGTGGGACATTCCCTTGGCTATAGGCTTATAGATGCCTCCCACCCTTTCCTATCGAAGGCCCTGATGAAGGCGATTACACCAAAACATAATAATAAACTTATCAGATCAATGTAGAAACAGAGCTCTCCTTTTTTGTTATATTCCTGGATAGTGTAAGGAATATTTTTTAGATTTAAGTCCCTCAGTCAAGCACCTGATTCCCTTTTTGTTTAAGCTGGTCTGAAGCGCATTTGGGGACACTTTTCCCCCTATTGATCCATAAGCATTACGATGTGATGACGTGTTCAGCAATAAATGACAACAAACAGTTGTATGAATCAGCTGAAATTAAGACACCAATCAATTGTATTGTTTGTCAACTTTATTTTGAAAAATCAAAACAGACTGCTAATATCATTAATATATATATATATTGATACACTTAACGGACAGTTGTTTCTGTTCAGTTGGAATCGTGATTCTTGTACAACATTTTGAAGTCTGCAGTTAATCTATTCAAACCTTGGGACAACAAGTGACCAAACCAATGGAGACGTTTCTCTAAGCAACTCTGTCAAGCATTCAAAGACAATTTGAATTACCCAACCCCCCCCCCCCCCCAAAAAAACGAAGTCCTTGCTTTTAATTGAAAAGAAAAACAAAAAATACAACCTTTTGGTCTAGTTTCCTTCAATGCTTGTTTCTTTCAAATGTCCCAATTCCACCACTGAAGGTGGAAGGAAAACAGATTTTAAAAAATGATCTACAAAAACAGGTGAACGGTTATCGCAAAAAAATAACAGCCCAGTGCTCACATTTAGTCAGACGCTACACAGAAGCTGAACCCCCTCTAACGGCACGTCAGCTCACATCACATGCTCCCCTTCTCTTCCACACACACAAACAGGACCCGCTCTGACCTTAAATACAGAGTTGATCAGAAGTCAATTGGAAAACAACTAAGTCGTGTAGAGCGTGTCATAACAGCAATGACTATAGACCCCCCCCCCTCCCTTTCTGCACACCGACACCTACTCTATTCTGTCACTGCAGATTGTGTGTGGAGGGCTCTAAGAGCGTGCTAGCTTGGGTTCGTGGGCCCTCAGTGTCCCCACAGCGTCCTTTACGGCATGGTAGATGATGTTCTTCACCTAGAGAACAGAGATCCCATCAGAATTACAACAATACGTTACTGATTGTTTAGCTGATTGATAATCAATTCAAATCTTCATTCCTTCTCACAGCAATGACCTATACATTTGTGGCGGCATAGTTAGTGCTCTACTTTTGAGCAGAGCCCTGGTCAAAAGTAGTGCACTACATAGGCTACCATTCGGGAGGCAGACGAAGTGTACCTGCAGCTTGTCCTCGTGGTTGGAGTGTGTGGTGGACAGGTGTCTGAACTCCTGGGTCAGTCTGAAACAGTGCTTCACGTGCTCAGGAGACACAAAGTCCTCCGCCACCTTGATACAGCTGTACAGGTTATGGACCTGGGGGGACAGCCAGGAGACAAGAGGGTAGCGTGTGAAAAATGTGTTTTTGAAAGAGTGTGAGAGGTGTCGTGACAGAGAGAACGTGTGTGTGTAACCATTAAACAACCCAAAACGTCTATCAAACCTCCCCTGTTACGTCCAGTGTTTCCCCTAGTACCCACCTGGTGGGGAGCCCCGGCAGGAATGAAGACTGCGTCTCCCAGGAACTGTACGATGGCCCAGCCCTGCACACCATACTCCTCATACAGCCTCCTGCGCAGCACCCCGTCCAGGTACCAGCTCTGGTCGTGGATAGGGTCATGGTCCGGCGGATTCTCCTGGCCCTGCTCCTCACCCACCTGACACAGTCAGAGGGGGGGGGGGGGACACTAATGGTAAAGCATATTGACACTAATGGTAAAGGATATTATTAACAGGGTGGTTCGAGCCCTGAGTGGTGATTGGTTGACAGCAGTCATATCAGACCGTACACCTCAGGTATGACAAAACATATTTACTGCTCTAATTACATTGGTAACCAGTTTATAATAGCAATAAGGCACCTTGGGGGTTTGGAATATATGCCAATATACCACGGCTAAAGGCTGTGGCTAAGAACAGCCCTTAGCCGTGGTATATTGCCCATATATCACATCTCCTCGGGCCTTATTGCTTAAGTAACATGCTAGATCAGAGAGACATTGTGTGTCCTAAATGGCACCCTATTTCCTATATCAGGGCTCTCCAACCATCCTGTAGGTCCACACTAACCCTGTTCCTGGAGAACTAGCCTCCTGTAGGTTAATATTCCAACCCTGTTCCTGGAGCGCTAGCCTCCTGTAGGTTTATACTCCAACCCTGTTCCTGGAGAGTTACCCTACTGTAGGTTTATTCTCCAACCCTGTTCCTGGAGAGCTAGCTCCTGTAGGTTTATACTCCAACCCTGTTCCTGGAGAGCTAGCTCCTGTAGGTTTATACTCCAACCCTGTTCCTGGAGAGCTAGCTCCTGTAGGTTTATATTCCAACCCTGTTCCTGGAGAGCTAGCCTCCTGTAGGTTTATATTCCAACCCTGTTCCTGGAGAGATATAGCCTCCTGTAGGTTTATATTCCAACCCTGTTCCTGGAGAGTTACCCTACTGTAGGTTTATACTAAAATCACATTTCTCATGGGAACAGTAGAACTACAAAAAAAAAGGCCAAGCAACCATTTTAGTTTCTTCCCTGAAAATATCCTAGATATAATACATTGCCTGAAAATGAATGTTCAGATATACATTACAATGAATGTGGTGATGGTGAACCCTGACCTTGCGGAGAAGCTCGCGGATCTTCTCAGCGTCCTTGGCAGAGTAGATGTGCCAGAGTGCCCCGGGCTTCTCCTTGGCCTCATACACCCTCCTCTTGGTCATCTCATCCACATCACCCTCCTCGATGGTGGTCATCACCTCTGCTGGACCAAACAGACAGACAGGGATGAGCAAACATGGGCAGTCTCGGAGTGAGCATGAACTCTTAGGGAAAGATGGAGGAAAGAAGAAACTAAACATCACACATTGAGGTTGTGGGCACAGGAGAGAAAACACTACACGTTCTAACTTGGAGAAGTGCTGCTTCTCAAAGGGACACTCTTCCCCCGAATAGTACCCCATTTTGATCATAACAGTATGTGGCCCTGGTCAAAAGTAGTGCAGCACATGGGAAATAGGGTCTTCATTCAAAATGCAGTCAGGTTAAGTGCTGAGTCATCATCCAGAATCAGATGGACACTGAGCTGGCAGGGGAACTGTACCTTCCTTGCTAAGCCATTTGAGACAGAGTTGCTTATATATTACTAATCAAGAAAACATACAGATGGCTAATGAGGAACGGGACTAAAACATTACACTAGTGGAACTACATGTATTATTCACTTTCTGGCCACTTGGACAAATGACCCCCAGGGCCATAGGACAAGTTGCCTGCATGTGGGCGAGGGAGAGATGGGCGGGACTAAATGCAGGCACAACTAAATGCGGGCACAACTAAATGCGGGTGCAGGCAGGACTAAATGCGTGAGTTTATTTGCTCAGACTTTCCTCCAGGCTAGGCATCTCTAGATGCCCATCTCCAACAGTCAAAGCCAGAACACCCGTCACCCCAGACAACAGAAGATGCAAAACATGAAAAATCTACTAGCGTCTACCAGCGTAAAACATTAACAATAATAAGTTGTGTTTAAAGGCTTTAAACAGAGTTTGACTATCCGAGGGTTAATGAAGGTCTACACAGGGTAGAAGACCACAGAAAGACCCAACTCAGACCACAGATAAATCACAAAGGCTTTTAAATTGATGCACCCCTGTAGTGTTCTGGCCCCGACCCCATGTGGGAAAGGACATGGGATGGGGGAGTAGCGGAGGAGAGAAAAGGGGGGTGTTAGTCAAGAAGGCCATGCTAAAGAGGTGATAATGGTATAAAATTGCACAGACCTTTACATCCAGCGATATCCATCTCTGTGAACAACAAATGTTCACACAATCAACATGCGAGACCCATGGGAGGGTCTTTCTACCAGAATCCTGTCCATTGATGCATGGGGGGGGCAACTCCCATTGGGCTTGTCAGAGGCCTCCAGTGATATAGTCCAGGGTCCATATCCACAAAGCATCTCAGAGTACGAGTGCCGATTTAGGATCAGTTTTGCCTTTTAGATCATAATGAGATTATATAGATCAGCACACCGGAGATGCTTTGTGGATACAGGCACAGGGTGGGAAACCTGGGAGAGGCCACAGGAGTGCCTGACGACAGGCTAAAATGGAACATTTACACCATTGTTCTGTCTCAATGCTGAGGAATGGCTTCCTTTTCTTAGTTCAATGGGACAGTATTTGATCTTGGTCAACCGATCGACATTCCTTTAGAATATTTGGGAGCTTCTCAAACCCAATTATACAGGACTGGTTTTAATATTATTCCAAATATTTTCTGCCCTTTTTTTATACTATTTATTTTTTTGACACTTTCTTTAGATGTAAGGTGTTTAAATCTGTCAATGATACTCCTGAAAAACAATGGAATAAAAACATGACTGTCCAAGGACAAAGATCCCAGGACAACCATTAACGTACCATACAGAAAAATCTCAATCATTAATGAGTGTTGCTGGATGGAGGTGCCGATGTCTGTGTGTGAGTAGCAGTTTGATATAGCGGTTTGATATAGAAATGCACTTAGTAAGAAATGGACTCTTGTGCTAAATTGCTAGCCATGCTAACACTTACATTGTATAGCGCAATGTACGTCAATGCTGTAATGTGTCTGCTCTGCTGTGTGTTCTACCTCACTGTGTGAGAGTGGGTTGGTCCTACTCACCCTTGACGTGGTCTCCCTCTCCCTCAGGGATGCCCACGTACACCATAACGTTGACGGCATCAGACACGTCCAGATGCAGGTTGGTGGTGCCAACACTCCGGTCTTCTGTCTCCATCAGACCTGAGAGGGAGGAAGACAGGACAAAGCCGGATGATAGTGGCGAGAAAGAGATGGGAGGGGGTTGTGATAAATGGAAAGAAGGAGAGACCAAAATCAGAGATGCTGCCATTGGAGCTACTGCTAACTAGCTAGCTATTGACCAGCTATGGGATCCCAGTGTTAGTCTGTAGGGTTTCTCTCACCATAAGCATTATACATCTTAGGCCCCAGGTCTGGCCTGACAAAGAAGTTGGGCAGGCGGGAGGCCAGGTTCAGACGGCCGTCTCTCTTAGTGTACTCTGGGAGGGGGAGGTTGTCCATTAGGTCATCAAACCGTGTGGGCATCATGTCTCTGAAGTCTTCTCCAGGAGGCCAGTCCTTCAGCTTCAAAACCATGGGCTGACCATCACTACCCTTCAGACGCTCTGGAAAGAGAGAGAAATGAGTGAGTGAATGAGTCAGTGAATAAAAAGATGAACGAATGAATGATCCTGTTACTTACTGGAGATGATCTGGAAGCCGTCCCAGAAGTCTCGAACCTTGACGTCAGAGATGATGGCACAGTTCCGACAGTTGACCAGGTCAACATCCTGGTCCCCAAACTCCTCGCTGAAGGCCTCAGGCCGCCACAGAGCCCCCTTCAGACGCTTATGGATACCAGACACCAGCACCGGCTAGAAAGGGGGGAAAGGGTTCAAACAATCAGCTTCTCTCACACTGCACATCCCCCCTCTTCCAAACCTCTCCAACTAATCTATTACACGGCATGGTGTAACAATGTACATATTGCCGAAGTGCGTCTCCTTTGCTCTTTGAAATAAAATAACTCCATACCCACAAAAACCTCTCTCTCAATTGTGTACATCCCTGTTAGTGACAATTTCTCATTTTGCCAAGATAATTCATCCACCTAACAGGTGTGGCATATCAAGAAAATTATTAAACAGCATGATCATTACACAGGTGCACCTTGTGCTGGGGACAATAAAACACCACTATAAAATGTGCAGTTTTGTCACAGAACACAATGCCACAGATGTCTCAAGTTTTGAAGATGCGTCCAATTGGCATGCAGACTGCAGGAATGTCCACCAGAGCTGTTGCCAGAGAACCTAAATTGTTCATTTCTCTACCATAAGCTGCCTCCAACATCATTTTAGAGAATGTGGAACCTTCACAGGGAAGCTCATCTGCATGCTCGTTGTCTTAAGTTCATGTTTTAAGTATCCCAATATTTCTGTTATTACGGGGCTATCACTCAGTCCAGAGTGCGCATGCGCAGGAAGTCTAGCCGTTGATGGACCTAGCCTTGAGTGTAATAGCGACCTTTGAGGGTGTTCATACGGTATAGTAAACTTTGTTAAACTGGAACCTTGTCGCTGTGTCATTTCGAGTTAACATTGTTCACAAGGTTCTTGGCCAGACTACGGTTTGGCATCGTAACCGACTTCAGAGGGCAAATGCTCCACATCGATGGACACTGGCATGCTGGAGAAGTGTGGTCTTCCCGGTTTTAATGATGGCATGTATGGGGACATGTATGGCGTTGTGTGGGTGAGAGTTTTGCTGATTTCAACGCTGTGAACAGAGTGGGGTTATGATATGGGCAGGCATAAGCTATGGACAGCCAACACAAATGCATTTTATCGATGGCAATTTGAATGAACAGAGATACCGTGATGAGATCGTGAGGCCCTTCATCCGCCACCATTACCTCATGTTTCAGCATGATAATGCACGGCCCCATGTCGCAAGGATCTGTACACAATACCTGGAAGCTGACAATGTCCCATAAATCACCATACATCAATTGAGCATGTACGACAGCGTGTTCCAGTTCCCACCAATATCCAGAAATTGTGCACAGCCATTGAAGAGGAGTGGGACAGCATTCCACAGGCCACAAATCAACAGCCTGATCAACTTTGCGAAAGGAGATGTGTCACGCTGCATGAGGTAGTATGACACACCACCACATATTACTCACACCACCACCACTACATATTACTCACACCACCACCCTCAATACTACTACCACCACATATTACTCACGCCACCAATACTACTTCCACCATCAATTCTACTACCACCACATATTACTCACACCACCAATACTACTACCACCATCACCATCAATACTACTAACACCATATACTCACACGACTACTACCACATAGTACTCACACCACCATCAATACTACTACCACCACATATTACTCACACCATCACTACTACTAACACCATGAACACTACATATTACTCACACCACCAATACTACATACAGTGGGGCAAAAAAGTATTTAGTCAGCCACCAATTGTGCAAGTTCTCCTACTTAAAAAGATGAGGGCTGTAATTTTCATCATAGGTACACTTCAACTATGACAGACAAAATGAGGGGAAAAAAAATACAGAAAATCACATTGTAGGATTTTAATGCAGATATTTGCAAATTATGGTGGAAAATAAGTATTTGGTCACCTACAAACAAGCAAGATTTCTGGCTCTCACAGACCTGTAACTCCTTCTTTAAGAGGCTCCTCTGTCCTCCACTCGTTACCTGTATTAATGGCACCTGTTTGAACTCCAAACTCCACTATGGCCAAGACCAAAGAGCTGTCAAAGGACACCAGAAACAAAATTGTAGACCTGCACCAGGCTGGGAAGACTGCATCTGCAATAGGTAAGCAGCTTGGTTTGAAGAAATCAACTGTGGAAGCAATTATTAGGAAATGGAAGACATACAAGACCACTGATAATCTCCCTCGATCTGGGGCTCCACGCAAGATCTCACCCTGTGGGGTCAAAATGGTCACAAGAACGGTGAGCAAAAATTCCAGGACCACACGGGGAGACCTAGTGAATGACCTGCAGAGAGCTGGGACCAAAGTAACAAAGCCTACCATCAGTAACACACTACGCCGCCAGGGACTCAAATCCTGCAGTGCCAGACGTGTCCCCCTGCTTAAGCCAGTACATGTCCAGGCCAGTCTGAAGTTTGCTAGAGAGCATTTGGATGATCCAGAAGAAGATTGGGAGAATGTCAAATGGTCAGATGAAACCAAAATAAAACTTTTTGGTAAAAACTCAACTCGTCGTGTTTGGAGGACAAAGAATGCTGAGTTGCATCCAAAGAACACTATACCTACTGTGAAGCATGGGGGTGGAAACATCATGCTTTGGGGCTGTTTTTCTGCAAAGGGACCAGGACGACTGATCCGTGTAATGTATACCCATTGCCAACAAAGGGTATATAACAAAGTATTGAGATAAACTTTTGTTATTGACCAAATACTTATTTTCCACCATAATTTGCAAATAAATTCATTAAAAATCCTACAATGTTTTTTTCTGGATTTTTTTTTCTCATTTTGTCTGTCATAGTTGAAGTGTACCTATGATGAAAATTACAGGCCTCATCTTTTTAAGTGGGAGAACTTGCACAATTGGTGGCTGACAAAATACCTTTTTGCCCCACTGTAATATATATATCCAATAATGTCATATCGGTGCATCACTACTACATATTACACACACCATATTACTACAAACTCTTCTCTACCCCCCCCCAGAAAGGTCTCTCTCACCTGGCCCTGTTTCCAACACTCTCTGAAGATCTTCCAGTTGTTGGTGTTGGAGGGGTCCTGCAGGCAGAGCAGGCGTCCGTCACAGAGCCAGGAGTGGGAGGTGTGGGGGTCTAGCACGCTGAGGCCCATAACCCCGTCCCTACGGCCAACCCCGCCTAGCTCACTGCCGCCCTCCCCCAAACGACGGCCCTCCGCCTTCTTGGTCTCCACCACCGAGGCGATGATATGGTCCAGGAAGTTAGGCAGGCTGCCCTTCAACTTGTCTCCCTGATGGAGGAGGAGGGGTTAGACATGCAGTCTAGGGCCCTAGGGCTCTGGCCAAAATAGTGCACAATATAGGGCATAGGGTGCCATTTGGGACACAAACTAGAACTCTGTGTAGATTCTATGAATTCTGGAATGGCCCTTTAATATGAGCATTCTGAATGATCTTAGTTACTGTGGTAAGCTGACAGACACTCACAGCTACTGAGGTGGAGAAGACAGATGGGAAGGTTACTCCAGAGTCTCCGGGGCCCTGGGGGAGCCTCCCGGGTCCAGAGTTGAGCAGGTCTCGGAGGCTGGAGCCCTCTGGTTTGGGCTGGCTATTGCTGGAGCCCAGCAGCAGGCTGTTGAACAGTTTAGGACTGGAGGAGGAAGACGAAGGCTTGGACAGGGCGCTGAACGAGTCCAGGCCGAAGGGAGAGCGTGTGTCCCGGCCCATCACAGAGCGCATCGACCCAGAATCTGGAGGGGTGGACAGGAGAGGAGACAAGGTTAGAAGATGGTTAGATACCTCACAGATCATCTCATATTAAACACATGTACAATAAATGTTGAGAGTACCGTCCAGAATATGACGTAGAACTGAGAGTACAGAGAGATAAGATGGAGTCACCTTTTGTGTCTTCCACCTTAGCTTTCTGAGTGGCAAGGTCTGCCAACCAGTGCAAGGCGGTGGAGTTTCCCTCACCCGTGGAGGGGCGAGGGTCTTTGGGGGTGGGGGTCTGGGCAGGGTTTGGGGTGGCGCTGGTATGGTTGGCCCCATTACTATCAACCCCCCCTCCTCCTCCTTCTGACGTTGTGGTGGAAGTAGGCTCTGTTTTGACCACTGTCATCTCCGCCCCCTCTGGCTTAGGAGTGGTTGAACCCGCTGGACCCCCGCCACCTGTGATTGGTCCACTACCACTGCTCCCCGTGCTGGAAGAGACAGCAGACTGCTGGGACATCAAAAAAGGAAATATTAGCATTATACTGTATACTAATAATGCCCCATGACAACCAACACGTAAAACAAGTGAGAACTATGTACAGTGCTTTTGGAAAGTATTCAGACCCCTCGACTTTTCCCACATTTGGCTACAGCCTTATTCTATAATGTATGAAATTGTCTGAGGTCTTGTGCGCTCTGGAGCAGGTTTTCATCAAGGATCTCTGGACTTTGCTCCGTTCATATTTCCCTCAATCCTGACTAGTCTCCCAGTCCCTGCCACTGAAAAACATCCCCACAGCATTAAGCTGCCACCACCATGATTCACCGTAGGGATGGTGCCATGGTTCCTCCAGACGTGACACTTAGCATTCAGGCCAAAGATTTCAATCTTGGTTTCATCAGACCAGAGACTCTTGTTTCTCATGATCGGAGTCCTGTAGGTGCCTTTTGGCAAACTCCAAGCGGGGAGTCATGTGCCTTTTACTGAGGAGTTGCTTCCGTCTGGCCATTCTTCTCTGATCGCTGAGTTTGGCAAGGCTGCCAGCTCTAGGAAGAGTTTTGGTGGTTCCAAACTTCTTCCATTTATGAATGATGGAGGCCACTGTGTTCTTGGGGACATTCAATGCTGCAGACATTTTTTGGTACCCTTCCCCAGATCTGTGCCTCGACACAATCCTGTCTCGGAACTCTACAGACAATTCCTTTGATCTCATTGCTTGGTTTCTGTTCTGACATGCACTTTCAACTGTTGGACCTTATATAGACAGGTGTGCCTTTCCAAATCATGTCCAATCAATTGAATTTACCACAGGTGGACTCCATTCAAGTTGTCGCAACATCTCAATGATGATCAATGGAAACAGGATGCACCCGAGCTCAATTTCAAGTCTCATAGCAAATGGTCTGACTTTATTTACATAAGTATTATGTTTTGTGTGGTATTTTTTTTTATAACTTTGCAAAAATTTCTAAAAACCTGTTTTCACTTTGTCATTATAGGAAATTGGGTGTAGATTGGTGAGGAAAACATGTAATTAAATCCATTTTAGAATAAGTCTGTAACGTAACAAAATATGGAAAAAGTAAAGGGGTCTGAATACTTTCCGAATGCGCTGTATAGATGTATAAATGTTAAATGTTATACATATTCTGTCTCTTGGTACAACATTAGAAAAAACAAAGATGTAGCACCTGTGAGATGCCATTGGGGGCGCTAGGGCGCACTAGGGGCCTGTGGTGCCGGCTGGTGCAGGGGCAGTTTGCCTTGATGCCCCATTTGCCCCTGGCTGAGTGCACCATATCCCCTATGTTATAGAGAGCTGTGGGAGAGAGAACAGAGAGAAGTCAACATGGGATGAATTAATGAGAAAGATACAACACATGTTGGATGTCAAGTTCGGGCTGGGAGTTTTTTCAGACTATGTGACATGGGCCCGTATCCACAAAGCATATTAGAGAAGGAATGCTGATCTAGGATCAGGTCCTCCCTGTCCATAATCTGATTCATAAAAGGGAAAAACTGATCCTAGATCAGTAGTCTTATTCTAAAAAACATTTTTGGACCCGAAGCAGGAAAGACTCCAGGCCCTAGTTCAAAGCTCCTATAGTTATGATGATGTTACCAGTTCCAGGTATGATCTGTGTGGGCATGAGGTTCTGAGGCTCGTGTCTCTGGCCCTTTACACACTTCAACCAGGAGAACACCTCGTCATCAGGCCCCTCGTCCACCTCTGAGAGACAAAACATGTGATGGATGATTAATTTATACATACACACTCCCTTCAGCTCAATCTTCACTTCTTCAAAAACATAATCACTGAAAGAGCAGTCCAGGCCAATCACTGTACGTAGTCGAACTGGACAATACCATGCCCCAGTCCGTCCCTGTGTGTGGAGTCACCATAGAGATCCTACAATCCACAATGCAAAATGTTATAAAGACTCCAGGATGTAATTCTGACTCTCACCCTCCATAGGGCGGTTCCTGCGTTGCCGGTAGCAGTCCAGGCACACCCCGAAGCCACACTTCCTGCAGACCCAGTGGATGTTGAAGACAGTGGTCTCACATACGTCGCACATCTCCCTGACACCGCGCACCGCACGCTTCCACGCCACTTTCTCTGTAGAAGAGGAGACAGACAGACAAGGTAAGCACAAGTCACCTTACTGAAACCAATGCAAAACAGCATGGGTTTATTTATTAATGCAAACTGTAGCAAAACACTTTGCAACGGAAAACGAGAGTTTCAATTGGACAAATTCAGGTAGGTCCCTCCCCGTTAGCTTGCTAGTGAATCCACTGCAGCAGTGTGCCTGCCCAGTCATGTTAACCGTCACAGAGATCTTGGTTTGAACAATAAAGAAGTGATGGGGAGAAAATAATGAGACAAACACACACCAACATTAAAAATACATGGCTACACACACTCACACACTGAACAAGTGTCAGACTACTCACGATGTGGCTCAACCATCATCATGGCCTCCTTCTCAGACATGACGAGCTGACAGAACTGGTCTCCCACGTTGGCCAGGATGTACTTGGAGGTGTCCAGGTCCAGGCCCTCCTGTACGGACGGCGAGGGAAGCCACAGTCCCATGGCCATGGCATCGCTCTGCTGGGGGCTCAGGAAGCCCTCCACACGCAGAATGCCCTTACGTGTGAATGCCAGCCTGGGTAGGGGGAAAAGGTTTAAAGTTAGATGAGTGCAGACGAGAGTGTAGAAAACATTTGAGATGACGGTGGTTGATGAAATGACTAATATACCTTATTGTAGCATTACATAGAAGAGGATACACCTCACAACCCATCTCTCATACACACATGTACCTGCGGAAGTGGAAGAAGCGGCAGGCCACGTTGGGGTCGTCGTCGTCAGGCTCCTGCTCCCGGTACTTCCTGTAGCGCTCCATGCGACACTCGCGACACTTGTGGAGGTGGGGCGCCACGTTGATACAGGAACCGTCCTGCAGGAATGACTCTCCTGACTGCTTCAGACGACGCACCTTAGTCACGTCCTTCAGCACTGACTGGCCCACTGGACGACACAAAGGACCAAAGAGTACCTTACATCATGAAGGGCTACAAAACCATGCAATGACAACCTATTCATGAGTGCAGGAAGGGGTAGTCCAAACAACAACTTTACCATCAATCTTGTTAAAAGGTAGACTCAGCGATATGACGTAGATGCAGAAAGTAAACATCATAGTGGGTCAATTTCCACAACAACTAAGAGCGTTGAAGTGGGAGGCTCAACTCCTCTGCCGTTTTGGTTCCCTGGCTACCACTCTAAACGGCGTGAAGCGATCTCGCGCACAGATACTGTGTGAGACTGTGGGTCAGTGAAGTCTTATCTCGCTCATCTCAATATCTGCGGTGCTGCTCGTGGCAACATCATTTCTCTGAGTCTACCTATTAATGTTTCATGATCCTGACCAAAATGGAATGATATTGATGACTGACATGTTACGCGCATGATGGAGAATCTCATTTACATACTGCTAATATCCTGAGGCTCCAGGTCTTACCTTTGAAGGGCTTGTTGCGTGGCCGGCTCTTGGCCACCCCGGGCCCTTTACCCTTCTGCAGCAGCATGGCTCCCTCCTTGACGGGCCCCACGAGGCCCCCAGGTGCATGGCCCCTCTCCAGACCCTCCTCTGTCTCACTTAGGTCCGACAGGTCGCTGTTGTCGCTGGAGTCAGAGTCACGTTTAGATGCCTGACCTCGCTCCTCCAGGGCAAACTTTTGGGCCTGGCCCTGGTCAAAAGGCATGGGTGCATTCTCACCACTCCCTCCAGCGACTGCACTCCCAAACATGGGGAAGCCTGAGGTGGAGCTGGGTCGGTCATCCAGAGAACCACCCTCAGCTGAGGAGCCCTGATCTCCTGTGGAGGAACTCTCCTTGGGCTTGGAGGAGGTTACTGACTGGGGCCTCTGGGTGAAGCCAGGGGCTGGGGAGGAAGAACTGGAGGCAGCGGCAGCTGAGAGGGAGACGAAGGGGGAAGACAGAATGCCCTTGGGCAGCTCGACCATGGTGAACAGGTTGGATTTGCTCTCCGGAGCTGAAGACGGGCCCAGGGTCTCAGGCTCCAGAGGGGCTGGTTTGCCACTGAAGGGACTGTGGGAGAGCTTCTCCCCGTAGGCCAGGAAGGGGTTGGAGGGCTCCTTGGAGCCCTGGAGGAACAGGTTCTGGTGGCTGTCTGTCTTGGTGCCAAAGCCGCCCACCGCGACACCGTTAGTGCCACTCCTGTTGTTAGCACCACCCAGAGCTGGGGAGTCCATCGCCCCCATGACCAGACCAGAACACCTCATCCCCCCAGAGCCACTGCTGAAGGAAGGTGAGAGTTTGTCCACAGCAAAATTCTTGTTGAGCACTCCGTTGCCTGCCGATTGGGTCTCAGGCACTTTGGACTGCTCTTTGAGAGAAGCTGTAGCTGAGCTAAACAGGCCAGCTGATGCTGGGGCCAGAACAGAGGGCTTGAACAGGCTAGGAGGCTTCTTACTCAAGCTCTCTGACACTGCTGTGAAGTAGTTGGTGTCCTTAGACTGGCTCTGACCTGGAGTCTGGTTCTGGTTAGGACCACCAGGGTTCTGGCCAGTCTTCTGACCCGTCATACACTGGAAGAATAAGTTCTGGTCCTGCTGCTGCGGTTGGGCCTTGTTGTTCTTGGTGCCTCCAAAGGCAAATCCGAAGGGTCTAGAGGAGTCCTGGGAGGCTGACGGTGTATTGGAGGAAGCGCTGGTCTTGGAGCTCACCTCTCCGAACACGGAAGCCCCAGCAGGCTTGGACTGGGGAAGCCGGAACCCAGCCGCAGCCAGGATGGGAGTCTTAGAGCCCTGAAGAGCAGGAGGAAGAAATACAGGATATTAGTGACAGAACAATGATGGTTAGTAAATACTATGAAAGGTATAAGACCAAGGTCATGTAAAGTGTTACTAACTCACCTCCGACTGGTTGGTTGTTCCTTTCCAGACAGGGGGTTTGGGGCTGAAGCCAAGGGAGGCAGAGAGAGCCACGCTGGGGGCACTGGCTTGAGATGGGGATGAGATGGTCACCGGGCCTGGGGAGACTAGGGCAGCCATCTTGGGGTTGGTAGACTGGGATGGCTCTTCTCTCTCTAGGGTGGGTCCTGCTGGGGAGGGCTTTGGGGCCAAAGCTCCAGGGACCAGGCTGGGCATCTGGCCCAGAGAGGGGAAGGAAGTGTTGGAGAAGGGGGAGGGGGCTTGTTTGAGGGGGGGTGGAGTGGGGGTGGCTGTGGTGGTGGAGTCAGCAGACCCCTGTCTGTCTTGTGTGGAGAGGGCACGTCCGTTCTCCTTGGTGTAGCGAGGCGGAGTGTTTGATTGGTCCATCTGGGAGGAAGTGCTGTTCGGGGAGGCGTAAACCTGTGTGACTTCAGAGGAACTGCTGTTCACTCTGCGTCCTCCTCCTGCTAACTCTGCTCCCCATGTCACCATCCCCTCTTCAGAGGCCTTGGTGGAGCCGCTCCCGTTCTGTCCGTCTGCTGCTCCCTCTCCCGAACCCTTAAAGCGCTTCAGGGTCATGTCCTCCTCGCCCTCCGAGGCTGTCCTCCGTCTACGGCCGCTCTCGCCCTTCCCTCCGTCGCTCTCCTTCCTCCGTCGAGCATTCTTCCCTTTCTGACCGAGGAGAGGAAGAGATCAATGTAAAGGGATTAGATAAGGGTGTGCAGAACAATTACCCAAGACAACTAAAAAATGTAATCCTTTAAAACAAAAGCTAGACGAGAGGAATGGGACTGTATCCTTCATCCAACTTACCTCATCAAAGTGATCTTCAGCCAGCATCACATGTATTACCCGGGGATCCACCACTTGAGTCTCCTCTCCCTAGAAAACCACATCTGGCACATTAACAGCACGTAGCTAACTACTATCAACACATCTGTTACATTAGCAACACGTAGCTAACTACTATCAACACATCTGTTATATTAACAACATGCAGCTAACTACTATCAACACATCTGTTATATTAACAACATGTAGCTAACTACCATCAACACATCTGTTACATTAGCAACACGTAGCTAACTACTATCAACACATCTGTTACATTAACAACATGTAGCTAACTACTATCAACACATATGTTACATTAACAACACATCCAAAGAGGTAAAAGCAAATCCAGGTAGTGTGTGTGTGTACCTGGTCCATGGTGATCTCCATGATGTGTGATTTGGGGTCGTGCCGAGAGACCAAGCCCAGGGCCCAGTGCTCCTCAAACTCACACTGGTACACCTGAACCTTCCGGCCCTGGACGGTGTAGGAGCCTGGAGACACACCAGCAAGACAAGGGTTAAAGACTCCTACACCTAGTGCAGTGTGCCAGAAGGATATTATGGTGGGACTGAAAAGTGGGAAGAGAGAACAGTACTGAGGAGTAGAGGCTAGCAAACCCAGTATTGAAGAGTAGAGGCTAGCCAAGCCCAGTATTGAAGAGTGGAGGCTAGCAAAGCCCAGTATTGAAGAGTAGAGGCTAGCAAAGAACCATATTGAGGAGTAGAGGATAGCCAAGCCCAGTATTGAGGAGTAGAGGCAAGCAAAGCCCAGTATTGAAGAGTAGAGGCTAGCAAAGCCCAGTATTGAAGAGTAGAGGCTAGCAAAGCCCAGTATTGAAGAGTAGAGGCTAGCAAAGCCCAGTATTGAAGAGTAGAGGATAGCCAAGCCCAGTATTGAGGAATAGAGGCAAGCAAAGCCCAGTATTGAAGAGTAGAGGCTAGCCAAGCCCAGTATTGAAGAGTAGAGGCTAGCAAAGAACCATATTGAGGAGTGCAGTGTAGGAGAACATGGGTGAGCATGAAAGCAGGAGGAAAGTCAAAGTGCACCATACACAGGTCATTGTACAATAGGTTTCTAGTCATTTCATAGTCTAATAGACTCACCCTTCCTGAGGATCTCCTGCAGCTCAAAGTCACTGTGCCAGCTGGAAACTGCAGCCTGCAGAGAAGGCTGCTCCAGTAGGAGAGAGTGCCTCACGTCTTTCGCTGTCTACAAAGGGAAAGACCATGACACACAGTGATAACGCACTCAGTGTATAATACACACATCAGATGAAAGTTGACACACACAACTTTGAGCAATGTAAGCCCACCTCAAATCTCTGGAGTGAATTCCCATCAGGGAGGAAGTCCAGGGTTCTGCTCCCAAAGAACTCTACTGGGACAAGGGATCCAAGACCCACACGGTCCACTAGACACCGGAACGCCTAGCAGGGGAAGAGGAACATTGCCAGGACAGGAGCCACTACATTTGAAGGGTGAGATATTATATAACATTCCCATCTGGTTTAAATGGTGGAGTGGCTGGAGAATGAGTGTTTGATATCGCTAATGATATTATCATCTGGCAAACCATGAAAGAGTCCATGTTGAACTATACGATAGAAAAGAGCAGCAGGTTGGTGTGTGTGTGTGTTGTCTTCTTCTTGTGTAAATCTAACAGGACCTAAAGACATCCCCTGTAGGACCATTGCATTTCCACCAGCTGGTCTGGCCTCACTTCAAGGTGCAGGTGTGCCTTAGGGAGCCAGCAAGGTTTGGTGAGAGGAGAGAGCATACATATTACATACACCCTCTGTGAACTAACCATGACCCAATACCCTCCTCCACCAGGGGCATTCACCGGAATCTGTCCAATAGAAACAGTCGTTTTGGCGTTTCATCTCCAGTTATTTGGACAGATTACAATTTTGCAGGCGTTAGCATATTTCGGAAGGAGAGAGGACATTCGGCCCATAAAAGTGCAAAGAGAGACATGAACTCCTCATTCTCTTAACATGTTTGGGCCCAGAATTGAAATTCGACCAGCTGACCCATTATGCGAGTCTTTATTTCTGGGTTAACTGGGAATTAGGGTTTACCAAATCCTGTTGTGGCGATAACATGATGAGCTAAGCAACCGATCTGGCCCTGGACCAGTTACCATCAGCATGATCTGGGGTGTATTCACGAGAGAACACAGTAGCAAAAATAATGCGCAAAGAAAACAATAGTTCCTCTTACCCTGCACATCCTATTCATTCCTGACTGATTCTCTCAGTTTACACCCATAATCTTTCCAGGGGAGATTAGGTCAATGCTAACCCAGTGAGGTTGCTACTCACCAGAGCTGGCCAGGCTGTCCCAGAGGTTACTCCAGCTGCAGGGTGGGTCTGCTTGGGCTGACTGCAGTTAGCCCAGACAATGGCACTCTCTACCAGTACAGCTCTCACCTCCTCCCCATACACCTGTACCCAGGAGCGCCTGCGCCACGCACAGTCCTCAAACTCCACAAACACCTACAGGATGAGGGAGAAAATGGAGGGGGAAAATGGTGGGAGAGTGGTGCGTTTCTGTTAGACTAGCTATATTAACTTAGGCTAGGTTCAGAGGCCATTTTCAAAATAGCAGAGGTAAGACAAACACAGTATTTGGTTGATGGGTAAACAGAAGCCAAAGGCAGGCAGGCTACAGACAGACATCAGGACAGGCCTTGGTAGGATCATAGTCAGCAGAGCCCAGGCAGCACTGGGTCACAAACACAGCCCATCTACTCCTCCAAGTCTAAGCAAGGCCATCTCTATCAGGAAGACAGGTCAATCATTACAAATAGGCTTGTCAATTCCAAACCAGTCTCCCTTTCTCATTAACCCCTCATGTCAATTAGTAGTCTAGAGCAACTTTATTGATGAGGATTACAATGTAACAATGGATTGCATTTATATGGGTTAATGCTTTACTCAAGGTGCAATATATAGTTGTAAGCAAAAGCCCATTTTAAATGTGTAACTTGCTGACTCACTCTGCATACAAAGCCAAATAGTACAGTCTATTGGATTTTAATTGTGTGGATCTGTGAGAGGATCAACAACTGCTGGGCCTTGAATAGTGCCCTCCTACCAAGACCTGAGAAGCTGCAGAGAATACTTGGTGTTAATTATGATGATCGATACAAACAGAGGCTAGTCCATGCAAAAACAAAAACACATTTACAGCCAGTTACATCAACCAGCCCACCCCAAAGACAGTAGACACATAACAGAAACAAGAACAAGAGCTGGGGCTGAGTGGAGAGCATTGAGGTGTCGGTAGCAACCATCTGCACCTGTTAAAAAGCTTTTTTCTAAGAATGGTCCTGGAGACTTCCTTGAAAATCGCATAATCTGGATTAACTACTCCATGCAACACCAGTCCCTTTCTAAAATCTGGATTTGGCAATTGCTTTGGTGTATGTCTGCTTTGTCATAAAATCATGCAAGATAATGCATGCAAGATAATGCATGCATCAACTAATTACACCGGCTAAACTACTGTTCGGCCTAACGTTAGCTACATATCCCGAAACAATATATAGCCGACATTTGGTTATTTAAAGCATGCAAACCTATTAGACTGACATGAACATTTTAATGAGGCTATGGCACATGATTTTAATTCTGGATACTATGCTAAAGTTGGTAAGCTAGATAACAAGTTGGGAACAAAATATGTCAAAGGCCCAAAATCATCGGGATAAATTATGGAGGCCGCTGCTATCAGGCAAGCAAAACACAGCGGCCCCCGATTGACTATATTTTAGTAGCTAAAATTATTTGGCTAGATAATACCAGCAAAGCCCAGACAACCGGCGACATTTGTATTATTCTGCTTAAATCAGTTTCGTTAAATACGTAGTCAGGTTATTAGCTTGTTAGGTAACGTTAGCTGTCTTTATTCACATGTAAACACTGACCGTCAGCCCCGCAGCTGCTGTTGTTGTCGCCTCTCCTCCGCTCACCTCTACCCCTGGGCTGGCCAAACCTATGACGCTGACAGCCCGGACGGTCCCCCGGAGCCAGTCGCGAGTCCAAGTGGACTGCTCCGCTTCGGGTCCGGCTGCGGACCTTCCATCGCTGAGGAGCAGTAGAAGTCGCTTCCCAATCAGTTCAAGAGAGTCCCCCATATTTAACTAGCCACCATGAATTGAAATATAAACTTCCTTCGCTGTATTTCTGCTGAGAACTCCGATGCACGTAGCTAGCTAGTCAGGTTATATCCGCCTATGTGACAGATTTAAGCCTCAACTACCGCAACTTTGCTGCATGCGCGGCCGATCAAGTCACGCCACAAATAGAGAAGTACCGAGATGTTATTGTCCTCAAAGCTACTGTCCCGCTCTATCCGCCATTGAGGCTCTCAACAATCAAACGCACTCCTCGTACAAGGCTCCACTGCGGCGATAGCAAGCGTGTGAATTGCGACAGCGACTCATGCTGGTTCATATCAGGCACTACACATAACCTGTTTCATCTGGAATAATGCCAAGTAAAATGCTGAGTTCACACCGCCAGCCCAATTGTGATATTTTTTTCAATAGTTGTATTTTGACAAATCAGATCAGCTCTAAAAAAGAGCTCATGCGTAAAATCTGATGTGATTGGTCAAAAGACCAATTAGTGGAAAAAAATATCAGAAGTTTGCTGCCTTTATAATCGCAGCCAACGTGTCTGGATATCTGGTGAGAAAAAAATAAATTTAGCCTAAAACGTAAATCCAAAGATTTTATTTATTTTTTCCTGACCAAAATGATTTCTGTCTGGACACAACAGAGATGCGGTATACTCTGTAGAAAGCAGACACACAGTGTTCAGAAGCAGTCATTTTTTACCTTTTGCTCTCCTTAATCCACAAACTGTAAATCTGTCAATCTGTTTCACAGTCGACCATATGCATTTTAGTGTGGGGTTTTACCAGTTGGCCTATTCCCCCTTGAGACTGAAAAGATTTGACCTGGGTCCTCAGATCCTCAAAAAGTTCTACAGCTGCACCATCGAGAGCATCCTGCCTGACTGGTTGCATCATCGCCTGGTAATGGCAACTGCTCGGCTTCCGAGCAAGGTACTACAGAGGGTAGTGCGTACAGCCCAGTACTGGGGCCAAGCTTCCTGCCACCCAGGACCTCTATACCAGGCGATGTCAGAGGAAAGCCCTAAAAATTGCCAAGGACTCCAGCCACTTCTCATAGACTGTTCTCTCTTCTACCGCACGGAAAGCGGTGACGGAGCGCCAAATCTAGCTCAAAAGGCTCCTTAACAGCTTCTACCCCCAAGCCATAAGACTCTGGAACATTTCATTAAATGGCTACCCAGACTATTTGCATTGTCCCCACCCTACCCCCCATTTGTTTGCTTCTGCTCTCTCTATTTATTATGCATGCATAGTCACTTTACCTCCACCTACAGTATATGTACATATTACCTTGACTAACCGGTGCCCCTGCACTGGAACCCACTGTTTATAGCCTCGCTACTGTTATTTTATTGCTGCTCCTTAATTATTTGTTTTATATATATATACTTTTTTTTCTTCTTAAAACTGCATTGTTGGTTTGTAAGTAAGCACTTCACTGTAAGGTGAACCTGTTGTATTCGGCGCATGTGACAAATCAGATTTGATTTTTAGATTTGAAATAGTCATCTACAACAGGGGTTCCCAAACTTTTTCCGATCAGGCCCCCATCCTAGCATTGGGGAGCATCTCGCACCATGTCTATTTCTATGGGTACAAGCACTGTCCATGACACAAACTGTTGACACCCCTCTTGCTGGCAGATAGAACATTTTGCAGGTTTAAAGCTTATTTCATGCAGTTCTACACATTTTGTCATGGTGTGCATAGAACATTTAGCAGTTTTAAATCAAATTTTATTTGTCACATGCGCCGAATACAACAGGTGAAATGTTTAACTTACAAGCCCTTAACCAACAATGCAGTTTTAGTAAAAATAAGTGTTAAGTAAAAAAATAGATAAGTAAAAAATAGATATGTAAATTAAAGAGCTGCAGTAAAATAACAATAGCAAGGCTATATACAGGGGATACCGGTACAGAGTCAATGTGTGGTGGCAAAGGTTAGTTGAGGTAATTGAGGTAATATGTACATGTAGGTAGAGGTAAAGTGACGGTGCATGGATAATTAAAGCTCCTTTTCTTGCAATTCTATACATTTTGCCATGTCTAATGTGTATTAATGTGATATTTAAGTGACAAACATTACAACAAAATCTATGGGCTAAAAAACCTAGCTAAAAAACTTTAGGTGAAATGGGCTAGTTGATCTGAACATTTATGACAAGTTATAAATAATACCTCTCTAAGATATGCAATGACCAGTGATGTAAAGTACTTAAGTAAAAAATACTTGAAAGTACTACTTGTGGTTTTTTGGAGTATCTGTACTTTACTATTTATAGTTTTTACAACTTTATACTTTTACTTCACTACATTTCTAAAGGAAATGATTCACGTTTTACTCCATACATTTTCCCTGACACCCAAAAGTACTTATTACATTTTGAATGCTTCAGCAGGATAGGAAAATTGTCTAATTCAAATAAATTTTAATTTGTCACATGTGCTGACTACAGCATGTGTAGACCTTACAGTGAAATGCTTACTTACAAGCCCTTAACCAGCAATGCTTTAAATAAAAATACGTGTTAAGTAAAAAATTGAAAATAAAAGTAACAAATAATTAAAGAGCAGCAGTAAAATAACAAGCGAGGCTATATACAGGGGGAACCGGTACAGAGTCAATGTGCAGGGGCACTGGTTAGTTGAGGTAATTGAGGTAATATGTACATGTAGAGTTAAAGTGACTAAGCATAGATTATAAACAGAGAGTAGCAGCGTAAAAGAGGGTTCTGGATATACAATGACCAGTGATGTAAAGTACTTAAGTAAAAATACTTGAAAGTACCACTTGCCGTGCGGTAGCGGAGAGAACAGTCTATGACTAGGGTGGCTGGAGTCTTCGACAATTTTTAGGGCCTTCCTCTGACACCGCCTGGTAAAGAGGTCCTGGATGGCAGGAAGCTTGGCCCCAGTGATGTACTGGGCCGTACGCACTAGCCTCTGTCGTGCCTTGTGGTCGGAGGCCGAGCAGTTGCCATACCAGGCAATGATGCTCTCGATGGTGCAGCTGTAGAACCTTTTGAGGATCTGAGGACCCATGCCAAATCTTTTCACACAATTATCAAGAGAACATCGCTGGTCATCCCTAATGTTTCTGATCTGGCAGACTCACTAAATACTTGCTTCGTTTGTAAATTATGTCTGAGGGTTGCAGCATGCCCCTGGCTATCAGTAAATACATTTTAAAAAAAACAAGAAACCGGTGCCGTCTGGTTTGCTTAATATAAGGAATTTCAAATGATTTATACTTTTACTTTTGATACTTAAGTATATTTAAAACCAAAATATTTGACTTTTACTCAAGTAGGATTTTACTGGGTGACTCACTTTCTATTAAGGTGTCATTACTTTTACTCAAGTATGACAATTGGGTACTTTTTCCCACCACTGGCAATGACTGAAATGACAAGAAGAAAACTGATTATGCACTACCCAATTTCAAAATTGCATCTTGTGCATTCTACTATTACAACTTTCAAGAGGAAGTTGAAAGCCTGACTGAGTATCTTTAAAAAAAAATATATATATATATATATATATATTTGTTTTTTGGGGGGGGGTGACCCCACGCCGACTCCTACAAGATAATTAATGTGTCCCAGTGTCAACCACAAGGTGGTGCCATAACATTTAAAAACGCACTGCATGTCCAAACACCATGTCACAGGCACAGCACTCATCCGAGTTGTCGAGGATGGAGATAATAAAAGCAAGATATTACTGCATAATTAAATAGAACACTTGTTTGATAACTCATTATTGGACAATGAAGAGTGTTGGTGTACAAGGTTTTGAAAACTGAACTGTGCCAGCACTATCGTGGAATGTGTAACGCTAACAGTATTTGTATTTTTTTTATGTTTTAATTTTATTTACCCCTTTTTCGTGACATCCAATTGTTAGTTACAATCATGTCCTATCGCTGCAACTCCTCTACGGACTCGGGGGAGGTGAAGGTCGAGAGCCATGCTTCCTCCGAAACACGACCCTGCCAAGCCGTACTGCTTCTTGACACACTGCTCGCTTAACCCGGAATCCAGCCGCACCAATGGGTTGGAGGAAGCACTGTCCATCTGGCGACCAGGGTCAGCTTGCAGGTGCCTGGCCTGCCACAAGGAGTCACTAGAGCGCAATGGTACAGGGAAATCCCAGCTGGCCAAATCCCCCCCCAACCCAGTCGACGCTGGGCCAATTGTGCGCCACCTCATGGGTCTCCCAGTCACGGCCGGCTGTGACACAGCCTGGGATCGAACCCGGGTCTGTAGTGGCGCCTCAAGCACTGTGATGCAGTGCCTTAGACCGCTGTGCCACTCCATAGGCCCCATCTAATGCTTAAACTTAACAGATTGAGACCTTAGCGTCCTGTCCAGGGGGTGTACTTGTACATCAAGCTTCATTGTGCCTTGAATAAGGCCTACTGAATAGTGATACAAATGCATTTTCTTTCATTCATTTAATGTTAAGAGTGTAGTGCTTTGCCCTCTTGTATATCTGTTGATATAGCCTTCATTTACTGAATCAATGTCCATGTCGTTTAGTGATATTTATTAGTGACTCCATGTCTTCATTTAGTAGGTAAAGGCCTTAGCCAGACCAATAAAGAAGTGTCAATACTGTTAAAATTATACGACACAAATAAATTGTGGATTACTGGAACTCCTATTAGACATAATTCAAGGGTATTCTTCAGTGTGACAGCAGTTTCGCATTTGGACAAGGCCTTTTCATAACTAACACATTAAGACTGTTCAGCTCCCTTGGCATTGGCAGAAATCAAAGGAAACAGACGTTTCTATTTACTGAAAACTCCTCCATTTGTATTTATTTCATCATGAGTTACACAAGACACAACATAACATACAGTATATACAAAATGTGTCCTACAAATTAAAAGAGTGAACAGATATAACTGCAAAAACAAAACCTGTATCCCTTTTTATTTTATAAAACTGTCCCTCTCTTGGCTAGGGTTTCTGACATGGGTTTCTGACATGGGGTACTGGGCTATAGTTAGCCTTCAGTTGTGTCTTGTGAAAAGGGTATTTATAAATCTGTCTGTGTGGTTGTTGAATGAAGGCTGTGCGCTGAGCTGAGCATCATGTAAGATTCCCATATAAATCAATGCCCCAGGTTCCACAAAGTAAGAGAGTAAGGGAGCAAGGACATACTCTACATAGCTGTGCCTCTCTTATGTCCACTGATAATGTCATTGTTCTCTTTTGCCATGTGGGTGCTTGTCATCGATCAACAACAGTGTTTCTTAATACAAGTCCTCAAGGAAAAGTATTCGAGGACTGGTTTGACTTTAGATTGACTTTAGTACTCTATACCAAGACCACATCAAAAAGTAAACTCCATTTAATACAAAACTGGCATTCTGCAGTGAAAGAGTCCCTTGCTTGCATTATTGTGGTCTGTTTGTGGTGTAGCATAATTCTCAGAGTCCGGCAATGTGTATGAGTCCCAGTGTTAACTTGGAGATGGGCATGGGAGTTGCTCCAACTAGAAATTCCCCCTGTTCTAGGATCAGCTTACCGTTCCCAACTGAATCCTAACCTTACTGGCCTGAACCTGAAAGGCTTTGGATCGGTGTCTAGGGGCAACTTCACCCTACTCTGTCAGGGGTCACTGGGGCTTCAGGCAGTTGTGTGCCGTGCACTCGGTCTGCTCCTCCATCTCAGGACAGGGGGCTCCAGCGTTAGCTGGCCATAGGAGGATGTAGCGGGTACGGTGGCGGACCCCTCCACTGGAGCAGGGCCCCAGACACAGACCCCAAGATGACCACAGAGACACCTCACAATCCAAAGGTGTCTCTGAGAGGTGGATAGAAAGAGAGAGAGAGAATGTAGTGAATTAATAGCACATAAATACACTGAATTGTGATAAACAGAGTGAGAGAAAGAGAGAGATTTGAAAGAGGCATGCACACGACTGTGTCCATGTCAACCTACCTGAGAAGCGTTGAGGGTGGATAGGGTGAGGCAGAATGTGATTGGACATGGGAGTTTGACGGGAGGATGAACGTCTCTGTCTGGTTAGCCGTATGGAGGCTATGGGCGGCAGCTCTGTGAGACGGGGGTAGTAGAAGGAGTTGGCTGGGTGCTTGGGCATCTGGGAAGTAATCTGGAGGGGGACAACAGCACATAGAAAACTGTCAACAACAAACCCTAAAACACAAAATAAAATCAGATTATTACCGGTACTCATTAATAATTCAAAGCTGTGTGCTTGAACTGTGACATTATGTTAGTGGGAAAACTAAATTAGGCCTACACTTTCAAGTCTTTCATATTGGGGTAATGTTAGCAGCATTCCTACATAAAAGGGGGCGGGCCGCTTCCCCGATACAGGCTGTGTTTGGTCTATTTAAAGCCTAGTCATTACAGAGGAAGGGGTAACCTCCATGGCCCTCTTTCCCCCTCAGGTGAAAGTGAAAAGAGGGGAGAAGTCATCTATCTCACCCGTGTGATGTTTTCCTGGGGGACAGTGGGGTAGTTGGGAGAGGAGAAAGTGAAGCCGCTGTCCGTTCCTGCATCAAAGGGTTGAAGGTCAAGGGTCACTTCCTGTTTCCACTTGCCGCCTTCACAGAGGTTGAGACTGTCCACCCCCACGAACCAATCAGGGCTGGGGATCACTTTCACCATCAGAGAGAGCTGTGTCCATAGAGGGAGGGAAGGAGTAGGAGAGTGGGAATGAGAGAGTTTAGTTCCAGTACACTATTCAGATCCTGTTTGTGTAATATTGGCTGTGCTAATAAGACAGGGTTATAGCTGATGCTAACACACACATGGGTGGACAAAATTGGTCCTAGTTGTGTAAAAGCCTGAAGTGTGTCCGCTGTTTCCTGTATGAGGTTAAATGCCCGCTATTCAGGGCTCTGGGCAGGGCTGGGACAAGATTGGGTGGGGTGGACAGGCTTGGATAGGGGAGGATGGATGGGCTTGGATGGGATAGTGTGGCACCTATATACCGCCTAGTATATAGGTCCTAAAGGGCCTCCCGAGTGGCGCAGTGGTCAAAGGCTGTGCCACTAGAGATTCTGGGTTCGAGTCCAGGATCTGTCGCAGCCTGGCCGACACCGGGAGCCCCATGGGGCGGAGCACAATTGGCCCAGTGTCGTCCGGGTTAGGGGAGGGTGTCGCCGGGAGGGATGTCCTTGACCCATCGCACACTAGCGACTCCTGTTGCGGACACGGTCGCCAGGTGTACGATGTTTCCTCCAACACATTAGTGCAGCTGGCTTCCGGGTTAAGTGGGCATTGTGTCAAGAAGCTGTGCGGATTAGCTAGGGTTGTTTTTCGGGGGACGCACACCTCTCGACCTTCACCTCTCCCGAGTCCGTACGGGAATTGCAGCGATGAGACAAGAATGAAAAGAGACAAGACCAATTGGATACCATGAAAATGGGATAAAAATTATAAAATAGGTCCTGGATGTCAAGAAGCTCGGACCCAGTGATGTACTGGGCCGTACACACTACCCTCTGTAGCGCCTGGTCGGATGCCGAGCAGTTGCCATACCAGGCGGATGCAACCAGTCAGGATTGTCATGCCGTTGGCCTGGGGTTTGGTTTATGACAGTCATAAATACCTCTTTCCCCCTTTTTCCTCTCTCTACTCTGCTGATGTTACATTTGCAAACCCCTTGGTTAACATAGAGATTCTGGGAACATCAGAAGGTGGGGGGAAATGACATTCTCATCAATGATAAGATGACAAACTCTACAGTGGAAAGTCTACACATCAGAGTTATCGGATTCACGTGGAATTGTTGTTCAATTTAAATGTTTGAATATTAAATTATTCGTGATAGGGATGAAATGTGATTTTAGCTTCAAAAATTTGAGATTTGGGTTTTCATAAGATAGGGCTGCTCAATCAGTGGTCCTCCCCTGTGAAGGGACATGGGCTATAAAACTTTTCAAACACACCCTCCTCTCCCTTCCTATATAAGCCCTTGATGACAACATAACCTCCTGTTCCGAGGACGTGAGGACGACGGTCCAAGGTCAGAATGGTTCAGATAATAACTACAGAACGAAGCCAACATCAGCGTGAGCTTTGGTTGCGAATGGTATGAACTTTGAACTCGTATTCACTGCAGAAGTGATATCTCCTAGCCGTTGAGTTAGCAACAGCAGATGCAAACGAGGGTTAGGAAGGAACAGACAGAGTATCCCGTCTACCACACAACGACGTTACTACAACGTATTCAATTTACCAGCAATTTACTAGGTCTTTAAGAGTTTATTCGGAAGATAACAGCTCTATAAATATTATTAGTGGTGCCCGACTCTCTAGTTAATTACATTTACATGATTAGCTCAATCAGGTAATATTAATTACGGATAAATTATTTTATAGAATAGCATGTCATATCACTTAATCCGGCATAACCAAAGACACGACAGGATGCTCTCACTTTTTAAGGGACCCATGCCAAATCTTTTCAGTCTCCTGAGGGGGATAAGGTCGTGTTGATCAAATTTGATTTGAAGGCCAGAGACACTCACTGACACACACTGATACCTAATATTGACACTCCATCTAGGCATGATCTCCCCAGGGCCCACAGAATCCCAGGCCCCAGTCAAGAGAATGAAAAATCCCCAACCTCAACCCGCCCAAACCTGGCAGTACCAGAAGTTTAGGGGAAATATGCATGACTGTCCGATTTTCTCTGGAAGCACTAGTCTGTAGAAATGCAGTGGTTTCCTCATGCAAAGTAGATCGGATTGGTTCTGGCTGCAGTAGGCTTACACATCATTTGTGCCTACCAACACGCACAGATCAGCAACATATTGTTTGTTTGTTTGTGTTTGTGTTTGTGTGTGTGTGTGTGTGTGTGTGTGTGTGTGTGTGTGTGTGAGCGAGCGAGCGTGCATTAGCCTATGTGTGTTTCTCTTTGTGTATTTCCAGATGCGGACAATTTGATCTATCATTGTCAGTTCCACACAAAGGCTGACATCTTCAGCCTTGTTGCCCGCTGATCTAAAAACAGATTGGCTAGACCAGCACAGACATCACAGTCAGACGCCAGCATTTTTGCTAGCCTTCAGTATGGGGCAGCCAGCACTGGAGGGAGATGCTTTTCATGGGGGTTGTTTTTGCTCCAGGCGAAGACAGGCAGTGGAATTACTAATAAACAAAATGTTGGTCACCAGCACCTCACCTTCAGGAACTACCCACCCTCCACTCTCCCCCTCTCTCCACACTTCTCACCCATCTCTTCCCCCTCTCTCCACTTGTCTCGCTCGCGCCCTCTCTCCACTTGTCTCGCTCGCGCCCTCTCTCCACTTGTCTCGCGCCCTCTCTCCACTTGTCTCGCGCCCTCTCTCCACTTGTCTCGCGCCCTCTCTCCACTTGTATCGCGCCCTCTCTCCACTTGTCTCGCGCCCTCTCTCCACTTGTCTCGCGCCCTCTCTGCACTTGTCTCGCGCCCTCTCTGCACTTGTCTCGCACCCTCTCTCCACTTCTCTCGCGCCCGCTGGCCTGGCTAGCATCCCTCCTAGTCCCAGCCCCAGCCCAGAACCCACCTAGCCTGGCTAGCATCCCTCCCAGTCCCAGCCCAGAACCCACCTAGCCTGGCTAGCATCCCTCCCAGTCCCAGCCCAGAACCCACCTAGCCTGGCTAGCATCCCTCCCAGTCCCAGCCCCAGCCCCAGCCCAGAACCCACCTAGCCTGGCTAGCATCCCTCCCAGTCCCAGCCCCAGCCTAGAACCCACCTAGCCTGGATAGCATCCCTCCCAGTCCCAACCCCAGGCAGCCGAGAACCCACCTATCCTGGCTAGCATCCCTCCCAGTCCCAACCCCAGGCACCCTAGAACCCACCTATTCTGGATAGCATCCCTCCCAGTCCCAGCCTAGAACCCACCTAGCCTGGATAGCATCCCTCCCAGTCCCAACCCCAGGCAGCCGAGAACCCACCTATCCTGGCTAGCATCCCTCCCAGTCCCAACCCCAGGCACCCTAGAACCCACCTATTCTGGATAGCATCCCTCCCAGTCCCAGCCCCAGCCTAGAACCCACCTAGCCTGGATAGCATCCCTCCCAGTCCCAACCCCAGGCAGCCGAGAACCCACCTATCCTGGCTAGCATCCCTCCCAGTCCCAACCCCAGGCACCCTAGAACCCACCTATTCTGGATAGCATCCCTCCCAGTCCCAGCCAGCCTAGAACCCACCTATTCTGGATAGCATCCCTCCCAGTCCCAGCCAGCCTAGAACCCACCTATTCTGGATAGCATCCCTCCCAGTCCCAGCCAGCCTAGAACCCACCTATTCTGGATAGCATCCCTCCCAACCCCAGGCAGCCTAGAACCCACCTATTCTGTATAGCATCCCTCCCAGTCCCAGCCCTAGGCAGCTTAGAACCCACATATTCTGGATAGCATCCCTCCCAGGCCCAACCCCAGGCAGCCTAGAACCCACCTATTCTGGATAGCATCCCTCCCAGTCCCAACCAAAGGCAGCCTAGAACCCACCTATTCTGGATAACATCCCTCCCAGTCCCAGCCCCAGGCAGCCTAGAACCCACCTATTCTGGATAGCATCCCTCCCAGTCCCAACCCCAGGCAGCCTAGAACCCACCTATTCTGGATAGCATCCCTACCAGTACCAGTCTCATTCCTAGCTTCAGCCCAAGCCCCAGAATACCGCTCCAGTCCCAACCTAACATTCCAGCCTAAGCCCCAGCCCGGGCCCTAAGTTCATCAGGGGAGACAGCAGACATAGACCAGGCAGAACGGATGAGGGAGTTTGTGGCCACAGGGCTGGATGCTAAACTTAGCCTGATTGGAACACTGGAAAAGACTAGCGAAGTGTTTGGTCAGGGAGGGTGGATTGAGTCAAGGGGTTTGCCTTTGGTGGGGCCGGGTCATGAGTTGACTATGGATTGAGTTGAGGAGTGTTTGTTGCTAAGGTTTTGTGGTGGGAGCAGAGAGCAGAACAGAGTTGATAAAGTCATGGCGTGTCTGTATATTTAGAGAGAGAGAGGAACTGGACCTTGGAAAGGGTTGTGGAGAGGTTTAGGGAAAGCAGTAACGTGTGTGTATGTAAATAGTGGTGTGTGTGTGCGTGTGCGTGCGTGCGTGTATATCATGCCTACCAGTGAGCTCCGTGGTTGCAGCAGCAGTTCTGTGGAGCTGTGCCCGATGCCAGTGGCGATGCCTGCTGTTCTGTACATGGCACCGACCGCTCGTCTCTTCCTGGCATCCTTCGCCCCCTTCACCAGATCTACCGTCACCCCTACCTCAGCAAAGTTCTGCACCCCTATACTAGCCAGCGCCCCCTCCTGAAACAGCCGGTGCTGCTTATTATGGGTGATAGCTGTTGGGAGAGGACAGGGAGACAAGTAATTTTTTAATCCTCTGAAAAATCTCTCCTTCCTTAATGTCATCATTCTCTCATCTAGCATCAGTTCATCTCACTGCATTCAAGACCTTTATTTTCAGCAGGTAGCCTAGTGGTTACAGCGTTGGGTCAGTAACCGAAAGGATTGAATCCCGGAGCTGACAAGATAAAAATCTGTCATTCTGTTCCTGAACAAGGCAGTTAACCCACTGTTCCTAGGTAGGCGTCATTGTAAGTAAGAATGTGTTCCTAGTTTAAAAAAAAGGTTAAATTAAAAATACATGTAAAAAAGGTACTCATCCCAAGACCTTTACTCACACCAAGACCTTTACACACACCAATACACACACCAATACCTTTACTCACACCAAGACCTTACTCACACCAAGACCTTTACTCACACCAAGACCTTTACGCACACCTCACACCAATACCTTTACACACACCAAGACCTTTACTCACACTAAGACCTTTACGCACACCTCACACCAATACCTTTACACACACCAAGACCTTTACTCACACCAAGACCTTTACACACACCAAGACCTTTACACACACCAAGACCTTTACTAATACTAAGACCTTTACTTACACCAATACCTTTACTCACACCAAGACCTTACTCACACCAAGACCTTTACTCACACCAAGACCTTTACTCACACCAAGACCTTTACTCACACCAAGACCTTTACTCACACCAATACCTTTACACACACCAAGACCTTTACTCACACCAAGACCTTTACTCACACCAAGACCTTTACTCACACCAAGACCTTTACTCACACCAAGACCTTTACTCACACAAAGACCTTTACTCACACCAAGACCTTTACTAACACCAAGACCTTTACTCACACCAAGACCTTTACTCACACCAAGACCTTTACTCACACCAAGTCCTTTACTAATACCTTTACACACACCAAGACCTTTACTAATACCTTTACACACACTAAGACCTTTACTCACACCTCACACCAAGACCTTTACTAACACCAAGACCTTTACACACACCTCACACCAATACCTTTACTAATACTAAGACGTTTACTCACACCAAGACGTTTACTCACACCAAGACGTTTACTCACACCAAGACGTTTACTCACACCAAGACCTTTACTCACACCAAACCTTTACTAATACTAAGACCTTTACTCACACCAAGACGTTTACTCACACCAATAACTTTACTCACACCAAGACCTTTACACACACCAAGACCTTTACTCACACCAATACCTTTACTCACACCAAGACCTTTACTCACACCAAGACCTTTACTAATACCTTTACACACACCAAGACCTTTACTCACACCTCACACCAAGACCTTTACTAACACCAAGACCTTTACTAACACCAAGACCTTTACTAACACCAAGACCTTTACTCACACCAAGACCTTTACTAACACCAAGACCTTTACTAACACCAAGACCTTTACTAACACCAAGACCTTTACTAACACCAAGACCTTTACACACACCAAGACCTTTACACACACCAAGACCTTTACTAATACCTTTACACACACCAAGACGTTTACTCACACCTCACACCAAGACCTTTACTAACACCAAGACCTTTACACACACCAATACCTTTACTAATACTAAGACCTTTACACACACCAAGACCTTTACTAACACCAAGACCTTTACTAACACCAAGACCTTTACTAACACCAAGACCTTTACACACACCAAGACCTTTACTAATACTAAGACCTTTACACACACCAAGACCTTTACTAATACCTTTACACACACCAAGACCTTTACACACACCAAGACCTTTACTAATACTAAGACCTTTACACACACCAAGACCTTTACTCACACCTCACACCAATACCTTTACTAATACTAAGATCTTTACACCCCCCTTTCTGATATCTTACAGTCCCACTGTTATCTTTACTTTGGGACGGATGGTTGCCTTTGTTCTCTCAATGCCCTTAAGAACTGATGTTCTTATGTTCTTTGTCCCATCACTTCCCATTATAAGCCACATTTGACCTGGCCCAGGATCAGTTGTTATTTGGCTTGCAGAGGGTCAGCAACCACAGTCTCAGTCTGTCTCGTAACATCTCTGCCTTACCTCACCACACGCACACACGTAAACACACACTCCAGACGCACCCAAAAAACACACATGATCCTGTTTCTCCTCAACCGCCGTCACTTACACACTTAATTTAATTTCCATAGTAACAGGTTTCCTACAAGCATCAAGTCCCCGAAACCCAATAATAATAACATGTCACGTTTCAAATGATTCCTGCAAATAAATGATCCCCCTCCTCAACTCCCAGACCCCTAATGGGTCATGGGTTTCTTCTCCAGCTGTAACAAACTCCATTCATTGGCCCCTCTGACTAATGACTCTCTTGTATAACTTTCTTCCCTGGGCCCCATGTCCCTGACCCCTGGTGGCCTCCAGTCTAAAGTCATCAGAGACATGTCCATGTCCCCAGGGCCTACAGCATGTGCAAGGTTACTGTCTCTATATGCAGAAACAGGCCATCCCCCTCTGGCAGGCTGACAGGGCATGGCTGGTAGTTCTGGAAGCCAGACAAACCAACGGCGGCCACAGACAGTGATGCAGAGATCAAGTCTGGCGCACACACATCTCTGGCACACGCATCTGCCATCCATCCACGCTGGTAAGGCAGGGCAGCAGAGCCAAGTAGATCCTGATCCCCCTTTCCCCCCTCCCAGAGTGAGGTAAGATATCTGACCCCACCACACCTCAAAAAACATCTTAGCACTCATATGCCTCCAGGATGCCAGCAGCCCCCAGATGGAGAGAAAAGGAGAGAGGGACAGAAGGAGAGAGAGAGTAGGGGGAAGAGACAGAAGGAGAAAGAAGGAGAGACAGATGGAGAGAGAGAGTAGGGGGAAGAGACAGAAGGAGAGAGAGAAGGAGAGACAGATGGAGAGACAGAAGGAGAGAGAAGGAGAGACAGAAGGAGAGAGAGAGTAGGGGGAAGAGGCAGAAGAAGAGAGAGAGTAGGGGGAAGAGACAGAAGGAGAGACAAGGAGAGACAGAAGGAGAGACAAGGAGAGACAAGGAGAGACAGAAGGAGAGAGAAGGAGACAGAAGGAGAGACAAGGAGACAGAAGGAGAGACAAGGAGACAGAAGGAGAGAGAAGGAGACAGAAGGAGAGACAAGGAGACAGAAGGAGAGACAGAAGGAGAGAGAGAGTAGGGGGAAGAGGCAGAAGAAGAGAGAGAGCAGGGGGAAGAGACAGAAGGAGAGACAGAAGGAGAGACAGAAGGAGAGAGAAGGAGAGACAGAAGGAGAGACAAGGAGAGACAGAAGGAGAGACAAGGAGAGACAGAAGGAGAGACAAGGAGAGACAGAAGGAGAGACAGAAGGAGAGAGAAGGAGACAGATGAGACAGAAGGAGACAGAAGGAGAGACAGAAGGAGAGAGAAGGAGAGACAGAAGGAGAGAGAGAGTAGGAGGGAGAGAGAAAGGTAGCCGCCCTGCTTCATCTGGTAGTGTTTTGCTTGACTGCCTCACCACTCTCTACCTCCCCTTCACTGCTTTCCTCATTAGTGTCTCTCTGTCTCTCCCCATGTGTGTGGGGCTGGAGGTTGGCTGGAGCAGGGGGACTGCAGGGCCAGGCTATGGGGGGAAAGAGAAGCCCGAGGCGGGTTAATTGGCCAGCTGTGAGCCCTCAAACGTCCAACACTTGATCAGGTGAGGAAAGGCTTTCCCGGACTGGCCTGCTTTCCCGGACTGGCCTGCTTTCCCGAACTGGCCTGCTATCCCGAACTGGCCTGCTATCCCGGACTGGCCTGCTATCCCTGACCTGCTCTCTCTCAAAATAGCCCCCCTCGGTCCCCCTTTTCAATTGGGAGCCCTGAAGTGAAAGGACTTGAGAGATGAGTGAAGGAATGAGTGTCCTTTCCATTCACCAACCAGTTGCCATGAGGGGAAAAAGGCAAAGAGATGAGGCCATTATAGATAATTGAGACAATACCAATATGGGTTGGAATACTGTAAGGAGCTTATGCTGTATATGTGTTCACATCCACTTCTTTCTGATCATCAAGGGGATATCATGAAGTGTCTGGTAGTGGTTAGGGCCTGATTTTGGACTGAGTTTGTGTCTCATCTTACCCATGAGTTTGGACCACTGTGCGGGGGGACGGAACAGTGGGTACTGTTTAGGGAACGTCTGGGGGCTCCAGTGACCCGTGAAGACCAGAATGTAGGAGGCAGGGCCTTTGGCTGTACACTCTGTCCCATTGGTCGATATGGCGAAGGACAGGGTCAGTTTCAGGAGCACCACCAGCAGCTGCTGCAGCCAACCAAAGGACAGGAGCTCCAATGACATCATCTAATGTGGACACAGAGAGAAGTAAAGTGTCAATCAAAAGTGTCCTCAACAGGAAAATGATTAGGGTTTAGACTCAAATGATGTCAATTAGCCTATCAGAAGCATCTAAAGACATTACATCATTTTCTGGAGCTGTTTAAAGGCACAGTCAACTTAGTGTATGTAAACTTCTGACCACCTGGAATTGTGATACAGTGAATTATAAATGAAATAATATGTCTGTAAACAATTGTTTGAAAAATTATTTGTGTCATGCACGAAGTAGATGTCCTAACCAACTATAGTTTGTTAACAAGAAATTTGTGGAGTGGTTGAAAAAACAAGTTTTAATGACTCAGTGTAAGTAAACTTCGACTTCAACTGTACTGTACTGCGAGTGCGTGCGTGCGTGCATGCGTGCATGCATGTGAGAGAGAGAGAGGAGAGAGAGAATGTGTGAGAATGTGAATGTGTGTGTGCCCCAGTTCTCTGTACTTTTGCCATTGTCCAGCACAGCTTTAGCACACATGGCTACTCTCAACAGCACCACATTTGTTATATTTGCACCAAATGTAAAAGTCAGTTAAGAACAAATTGTTATTTACAATGATTACCTATCCCAGCCAAACCCTAAAGCGGACGACGCTGGGCCAAATTGTGCGGCGCCCTATAGGTCTCCCATTCCCTGCCTGTTGTGATTCAGCCTGGAATCGAACCAGGGTCTGAGCTAGGCCCATCTTCTGGCTAGCCGAAGATGTCCATCAGCCAATTCTTGGGCTACAATACCTCTTTTGCCAATTAGCCTGAACCCGTTACTGGCGACACGGAGCCCCGCCGACCCATCAAGACTGGTCTGCCGACGTAACAGTCCGAGGGGGTTTCAACAGGCTCGTCCGTTGCGACGTCCCCCGGAAGCCCATCTGCTAGCCCCGGCTCAATAGCTGTCTGAATCGTTGTGTCTCCAGCTCGCCTAGGTACTCACTGGACTCTATGATCACACGGCTACACATGCCTCTCGTTAATGTCAATATGCCTTGTCTATTGCTGTTATGGATAGTGATTATTGTCTTAGTTCACTGTAGAGGCTCGAGCCCTGTCCAAAATGCCTTAGCTAGCCCTTTTGTTCCACCCCCCACACATGCAGTGACCTCACCTGGCTTAAACGGTGCCTCTAGAGACAAAACTTCTCTCATCGTCACTCAATGCCTAGGTTTTCCTCCACTGTACTCACATCCTACCATACCCTTGTCTGTACATTATGCCTTGAATCTATTCTTCCGCGCCCAGAAATCTGCTCCTTTTACTCTCTGTTCCGAACGCACTAGACGACCAGTTCTTTTAGCCTTTAGCCGTACTCTTATCCTACTCCTCCTCTGTTCCTCTGGTGATGTAGAGTTTAACCCAGGCCGTGCAGCCCCCAGAATCACTCCCATTCCTCAGGCGCTCTCATTTGTTGACTTCTGTAACCGTAAAAGCCTTGGTTTCATGCAAGTTAAACATCAGAAGCCTCCTCCCTAAGTTTGTTTTATTCACTGCTTTAGCACACTTCGCCAACCCGGATGTCCTAGCCGTGTCTGATTCCTGGCTTAGGAAGGCACCAAAAATCCTGAAAACTATAACAAAGATAGAACTGCCAAAGGGGGCGGAGTTGGAATCTACTGCAGAGATAGCCTGCAGAGTTCTGTCATACTTTCCAGGTCTATGCCCAAACAGTTCGAGCTTCTAATTTTAAAAATGAATCTCTTCAGAAACAAGTCTCTCACTGTTGCCGCTTGTTATAGACCACCTTCAGCTCCCAGCTGTGCCCTGGACACCATATGTGAATTGATTGCCCCCATTTATCTTCAAAGTTCGTACTGTTTGTATTGTTAGGTGACCCAACTGTTAGGTGACCTAAAAAATGTAGAACTTAGAACAGACATAGCCCTTGGTTCACCCCAGACTTGACTGCCCTTGACCAGCACAATAACACATCCTGTGGCATTCTGCATTAGCATCGAATAGCCCCCGTGATATGCAACTTTTCAGGGAAGTCAGGAACCAATATACTCAGTCAGTTAGGAAAACTAAGGCTAGCTTTTTCAAACAGAAATTTGCATCCTGTAGCACTAATTCCAAAACGTTTTGGGACACTAAAGTCCATGGAGAATAAGAGCACCTCCTCCCAACTGCCCAATGCAATGAGGATAGGAAACATTGTCACCACCGATAAATCTACGATAATCAATCATTTCAATAAGCATTTTTCTACGGTTGGCCATGCTTTCCACCTGGCTACCCCTACCCCGGCTTACATCTCAGCACCCCCTGCAGCAACTTTGGACGCCTTTGGACACCTTTCCTTCCAGTTCTCTGCTGCCAATGACTGGAACGAATTGCAAAAATCACTGAAGTTAGAGTCTTATATCTCCCTCTCTAACTTTAAGGATCAGCTGTCAGAGCAGCTTACCGATCACTGTATCTGTACACAGCCAATCTGTAAATAGCACACCCAACTACCTCATCCCCAAATTATTACTTACCCTCTTGCTCTTTTGCACCCCAGTATCTCTACTTGCACATCATCATCTGCACATCTATCACTCCAGTATTAATGCTAAATTGTATTTTTTTTAGCCTCCATTGGCCAGGTCGCAGTTGTAAATGAGAACTTGTTCTCAACTGGCCTACCTGGTTAGATAAAGGTGAAATAAAATAATAATAATAATAATGTGTGTGGCTAATATGGCCAGTCCCTCCTCCCTGCAGTATTGGAACAGCAGAGCTGCAGCCGCTGAGATGATCAGATGACAGAACTGTGCGATCAAAGCAGGTTCCTCTCTGCTTCCATACTCATGGTATTTTTATGGTTGCCTGTTAAACTTTGCGGTTCATAATATACGTTTAGAGGGGAATGGGTAACATGCTGACATATACGGCTGCAAACAGTGACCTGTCGCTGGAGCCTACTGGTGATACACCATGAGAAGAAAAGTAGAGGTTTGGAGCAGCCAACATTAGAGGTAACATTATCTGGCACTAGAAATAGGCTTCAGGGACAATGTGTTGCATGATGGGTTTGTGTGTTGGCTCATTTTAACTGTCTGCATTCTGTGCTTGCCAGCTGTTTAGGGGGCTCAGATATGTTAACCTATAGAAACATCACATACCATGCAGATAGGTTAACCTATAGAAACATCACATACCATGCAGATATGTTAACCTATAGAAACATCACATACCATGCAGATATGTTAACCTATAGAAACATCACATACCATGCAGATATGTTAACCTATAGAAACATCACATACCATGCAGATATGTTAACCTATAGAAACATCGCATACCATGCAACAACCTTTCAATATCCCTCTCCCTTTCGAGTCTTGACAGTGGCAATGGACAGTTGTTTTGTTCAAATCTCTGAACAATCAGTATGTCATCGTATGGGACTAACTGACGTTAGAAATAGAAGGGTTGGGAGTGCAGTCAGGATACAGGATGAAATATACCAGAAACTGACTCACCAAGATTAACACACCACAGACAGACCACTGACACACCAGAGACAGACCACAAACCACTGACACACCACAGACCAATGACAGAGCACTAACATACCACAGACCTGTGGCACACCACTTACACACCACATACAGACCACAAACCCCTGACGCGCCACAGACCAATGACAGACCAGAGACACACCGCAGACCACTGGCAGACCAGAGACCACTGACAGACCAGACACCACAGACCAATGACAGACCACTAACACAACACAGACCTGTGGCACACCAGAGACACACCACAGACAGACCAGAGACAACCCAGACACAGCCCAGACACAGCCCAGACAGCCTCATACTCAGCCCAGACAGCCTCATACTCAGCCCAGACAGCCTCATACTCAGCCCAGACAACCTCATACTCAGCCCAGACAGTCTCATACTCAGCCCAGACAGCCTCATACTCAGCCCAGACAACCTCATACTCAGCCCAGACAACCTCATACTCAGCCCAGACAACCTCATACTCAGCCTCATGCCCAGACAGCCTCATACTCAGGCACATCCCAGACAGCCTCATACTCAGGCACATCCCAGACAGCCTCATACTCAGGCTCAGCCCAGACAGTCTCATACTCAGCCCAGACTCAGCCTCATACTCAGCCCAGACTCAGCCTCATACTCAGCCTCATACCCAGACATAGAGGAGGAAAGAGGCACCACTCAGACAGCCCTCTCACCATTGCCTTTTGGTAACCGGAACATACACACGAACATAGCATCTTAAACACACACTGTACCACCCCACACACACAGGGACACACAAATCCAGACTCACACACAAATATAAAAACATTTAGAGACGTGCAGTTTTTACCAGTACACACATGCACACACACACGCTCACTAATACTCATGCCGGTACTCAGTGTCTGAAGGGATGCAGACTGAATTTCTTACCTGGTCAGTACGAGTCGGTCAGTGACAGAGGATATATCAGCAGGACAGCTCCAGCCACTCTCTCTTATTCTCTCTCTACTCCGTGTGGTTGCAGGATCAGGGAGCCTTATCACAGTCTCTCTCTCCAGATATACCTTTCTACAACCCTCCTCCTTCATTGTATCCCCTTGTATTCCCCTTCTCTCTCCCCCCCCCCCCCCTCTTTCGCTCTCGCCCCCTACCTCTCCTTGTATGGAAAGGCACTGCATAGCCCCCTCTACAGTAGCTATCTCTTCCTCCCTCCCATTCTCTCCCTCCCTCCCATTCTCTCCCACTCTCTGTGTGTACACACACACACACACCTTCTCCCACTGGCTCTGTGTTGCTGTGTAAACTCAGTAGCCCCTAACCTCATATTGCTGACGAGGTAATGAACACCATGTAACACACAATAGATCTCACTTAGCAGTCAGTGCATTCCTATTGTACAGTATTTATGTTTTCCATGGACCATTTAAAATGTTTTAATTGTTACAGTTGGAGCGGAGAAATCCCAACCCGTCTGCTTGTTTAATGACGCCAGATCAGCAGTCTGGCTCTGGAAGAGACAAGTCCATGTAACAATAAATAGAGTAGGGTCTTAGTGGTCAACTCAGCTGATGACTCCACTGGACAAACTTCCTCTGGTCAGTGAAGTGAAGGAGAGAGGGTTAAAGCATGTCTGTCTGTGTCCTCACATAACTATTCCCCCACAGCTGGCGAACACATGGACAACGTATTACTGCTCCACTACTGAGCTGGCTATTGATCCATGTGTTGGGGCTCAGTATGAAGCTCAGTGTGAATGAGCCTGTGCGTGTGTGTGTGCGTGTGTGTCAAACTATTTAACATACGCACACACACACACAAAGGCGCCTCTGGACATTCCAAAACATGTCATTTGTAAATATTTAAGCCTTGGGCTATCCTCCTCTCAGCTATCATTTTCCCTCCTCCATCCTCAGATGTGGGCTAAGACTGGATTTATCCCAAAGCTAAGGACGTTCCATCTCCTAAGCTGTGCTGTAATGATAAGAAGCCGCCTGGGTTAATGGGCCACGATGACCTCTCAGTGAAACATTTATAGAAACCAACTGGAAGCCCTCTTTCCCCCTATCTCACCTCTGCCCTTCTCTCTTACTGAAAGTAGGTTACGGAAAACCCAAACTTGCTCTGCCCGCTGATTAATGACAGAGCCGGGCGTCCACACTAGCTGACTCACACTGGCCTAAAGGTGAATATCTCACTCACACACACACATAAAACTGCAACATACACGTTGGCACTGATCACACTGGCCTGTTCTGGATTTGAGTCACAGCAGGATGAGCACAGAGCAGCTTACCACTTGGCGCACATCACACACACTAAAACAACTGATATCAAACCGCGCGTGCACACACACACAAAGTCCCCCTGTCAAACACTCACTAACACTTGCCAAATGGCAGAAGCCAGAACTCCATTATTGAGACACGCTTATAAAGGATAACGGGGATGGAGAAAGTAGGCTGGATACAAAGTTCTAGTTATTATCGGAAATAAACACAGAAGTCAGTACCGATGTGACCCCCTGATGATGTCATCTCCAAGCCATCCATTGTAAAGATTCATATTTATATGGGGACGGGCAAATATTAGCGGTCTCATCTTTGGGTTGCTAATACAATCCCTAGATTGAACGTGAGGGCCTGAGGAGTCTATACAGAGGTTAATTTATCATGCACACAAATATTATGTCTTCTGTCTTGTCAACAAGAAACACTTTCAATCTCACTTAAACAATACAACCTTCCACAGTTTACCTCATCCATGGGCCCTGGAGTTTCTCTCTTGGGCTCCTGGCCCTACTCTGACCTACCTAAAGCTTTTTACAAGTAAAGCTAGTTAGTAAACAAGAGGATTCTAGCCAGCAGGATGTAGTCTGGTCTTCAACGACCACCCCAAAGCAAATACCCCATTTCCCATCATATGACCCCGACCCACCATGACAGTGACTAATCAACTTCCCTAAAGTCAAATGTTTTTTTTTTTTTACAGGTCCACTGAGGTATTCCAAGGTTGTATTGACATCTCTGGGGATCAGTATCCCCCCACCCCCTAACACAGACAAGCGCCAGATAAATATCCTGGTCCAGGGCCATTGTGGCGTCTGGCAGGGGAGTGCAGCACCAGGGCTGGGGCTAGAGGACGGATGAAGGCAGCCCAGCCTGTTGCAAAACAAACTAGCTCGGAGTGGGAGACGGGGGGCACAGGGGCCAGTGAATCTGCCTGTTAAAAAGCTGTTTTTTCCCCGGGCCTACGTCAGAAGAGAGATCATTATGCAACCTGTTCTTTCCCGACAAATGCTTCTCACAAAAGCAGGGTCGCTGGCACCCCAACAGTGACTACACAGGAAGAGAGCTCAATGACTGTAACACTCACATGAAATGGACTTTCATAACAAGTGAACACCAAAGGCCCTTAAAACGAGCTAACTGTTGAGAAAGGTAGCATACCTTCTAGAATCTGCAATAAGCTGTATATTTCACTCCATATGATGTCATGTAGAACAGCTACCAGGAAGGGATTACAGTTGCTGTGTACTGTCCTATGGAAATACTGTCCTATGGAAATACTGTCCTATGGAATTACTGTCCTATGGAAATACTGTCCTATAGAAATACTGTCCTATAGAAATACTGTCCTATGGAAATACTGTCCTATGGAAATACTGTCCTATGGAAATACTGTCCTATGGAAATACTGTCCTATGGAAATACTGTCCTATGGAAATACTGTCCTATAGAAATACTGTCCTATGGAAATACTGTCCTATAGAAATACTGTCCTATGGAAATACTGTCCTATAGAAATACTGTCCTATGGAAATACTGTCCTATGGAAATACTGTCCTATAGAAATACTGTCCTATAGAAATACTGTCCTATGGAAATACTGTCCTATAGAATTACTGTCCTATGGAAATACTGTCTTATAGAAATACTGTCCTATGGAAATACTGTCCTATAGAAATACTGTCCTATGGAAATACTGTCCTATAGAATTACTGTCCTATGGAAATACTGTCCTATAGAAATACTGTCCTATGGAAATACTGTCCTATGGAAATACTGTCCTATGGAAAATGCAGTTCCTTGTGAGGAAGGAAAATGAACAAGTCAAGAGGGAAACAAACTCACCTCCTGTCCACCTCCCGTAGCTAGTTACAAGCCTATAGTGTTGTATATCTGGTAGAGAGATGGAGGGTTGGTCTGAGGCATATGGAGTACATATTAAAAGGGCTCGTCATAAAGCGTTTCACATGAATCAAAAGGTGGCATTGCACCCGAGGTAGCTTCCATGCACGTGTGTACCCAAGATCGCCTTCGCCGAAGGGTGCCGTAGCTCAGCCTAGGGGAATATCCTAGTAGACGGAGTACAACCAAGGGGGCCTCCCTCCAGCGATGGGACCATGAGGGTTAGACCGCTCTCTCATCAGGGGTTACGGATGGTACATGTGGTAACAATTTTGGAGTTGGCATTCCCAGCCACATGATGCTATGACTGTACCCCTCTCCGCTGCCTGCCCCCCACCTGGTCTGCCTACTCGTAAAGCTGCCGTGAGCTCTGGAGCGCTTGGCACTGCATCACCCCAGTGCCCATATAAAGACAGCCAAAAGGTTGTAAACAGTCAGTTAGTTAGGGGGGGGGGGCAGTGGTTGCTCCTATCCCCAGGGCTGGAGGAAGGCAGCACACCTGGGTTATCACTGCTATACTGCAAAGCTTGCACTATGCACTCTCACAAGTATACACACACTGAATGAATCTCGGAAATCTCAAGGCTGAGGGTAATATCCATACAGGCAATATGATAGATTCTCCTTGTTCTCTGAGTTTGAGGACACACACACACACACAGACAGACAGATTAAGATAGAAAGACCATTACCTTCAACAGAAGAAAGCAGCGTGAGAAACAAAAGGGATTTTATTAAAATACGGTGTGGAGTTTACCATCGGAAACAAACATGATTGTTTCTAATAAAAAAAGTAAACAAAAGAAAAATAAAGCATAAGAGCCTAGTTACAGGAGACTGTTCTTCTATTTTTATTACATTGATTTTGCAGTCTGGTGAAAGAAAATCAATGAATTCACGACAAGAGTGAGTGAAAGACCCCCCCCAAAAAGGAATCATGTTCACATGTTGTAAAAATACATTTCCCAAATTTCACCATTACACACAGCTCATTTAAAACATTCATTCATTCATTATTAGATGAAGGTTAGATGTCAGTGCCAAAGAACAGAAGAGACAGTAAAACCAAATACACAACTCACAGTGCACAAAGGGAGAGGGAAGAGCGCAGGAGGGTGGAACACGAAACGGATGGAGAGAGTGCAGGAGGGTGGGAACATGAAATGGATGGAGAGAGAGAGCGCAGGAGGGTGGAACACGAAACGGATGGAGAGAGAGAGTGCAGGAGGGTGGAACACGAAACGGATGGAGAGAGAGTGCAGGAGGGTGGAACACGAAACGGATGGAGAGAGAGAGAGTGCAGGAGGGTGGGAACATGAAAGGGATGGAGAGAGAGAGTGCAGGAGGGTGGGAACATGAAACGGATGGAGAGAGCGAGTGCAGGAGGGTGGGAACATGAAACGGATGGAGAGAGAGAGAGTGCAGGAGGGTGGGAACATGAAACGGATTGTAGAGAGAGAGTGCAGGAGGGTATGTTTGTATTTGAACCCTGAGAGATTAAAGTGACCAATTCTGTCCATCATTTGCTGCATGTCTGCCAGACCACCCCAGTGTTTGGTGTGGCTCGGGGCTGGCCATGAAAGACCCTTTCAGAGGGGGAACATTCTAACACCCCAGAGTGAAATATCAGGTGGACTTCCCTTCAGTCTGTACCACTGCCAGTGACCTGCTGGGTTACATGTAGGGCATATTGAATCAAAATGGTTAAGTCAGACATTTTTTATTCTGCACTGAAATAATGAATATGTTAATTGATGTCTTTTAGTTTGAAACAGCAAATGATTTGTGGACAACTGCATATCAATTCAAATGTGCTTTTTTCAGAGAGTTACTTTTGAATAATCCGGCAAAACTCTTTCACCGGTATTGATTGAATACAGACTGTAAAGTGTTAGTTGTTAGTATGACGTCTGACTGTCTCCTACCTCACCTACTGTGGTCAACTGTGATTAAGGCAGTTAAGTGTTTCCATGGTAACTCTACAGCTACTTTATAGGGAGAGTTAAGGCCCGGAGGTTTCCGGCTGGATAGGGCGGCTACGCTACGTACGGCAGAGTGGCTAGGACAAAAAACATTTCACAAAACTTTTCAAAAGGTAGTTTTTTTTCTGAAATGTTTCAGTACAACATGTCGAACACAGAGATAGATTACAAAACAAAGAAAACAAACGGTTTCAACAACAGTGAGTGCTGAACTGAAAACAAACCAAATATGTCATCAATATCATCAACGGCAATGTAAGATCACAATTTACGCTCATAATTCAAACTATTGGGGATATTACATTTTTATATATATATATAAAAAAATCACATGAGACAGGAGCCTATGTTTGGACACAGGCACACTCCCATGTCCTCAGACTCCGGTAGGTAGGGGAAACCTGTACATCACTGGTTACTGACCACCACAAAATGGCAACTTGGGTTAAGGGTAAAGCACTGGGGAGCAAAGAGTGGACAACAACATAACAATCTTTAAGCCAATAGCATTTACCCTCCAAAAATACCTTACATGCACAATAGCTAGAGCAGCATTAGGGGAAAGAGAAAGGCATCTAGTTCTATATTCTAGAAAAGGAAACTAACAGATCAAGCTGACGCTTTGAATTTTCCTCCAAGTTACATTGTTCTGTAGAACAGGAGGTTGAAGAAACTTGTCAGACGGAATCTGGTGTCCAATTAAAAATCCCGGGAAAGCATTGTGCTCGTTTTCCACAGAGAAACAGATGAAGTAGAAAAGATGGAAACGCAGAGCGAGATAAGTAACTGCTTTTGAAGACAGATTGAAAGGAAATCCTCTCCAGTTTGGTCATTGAGTTAGTGGGGTCTTTATTGATCGTCGTCAGTGCTACAATTTCCACAACCCTCCCAGGAATAGCAGAGAGGTCACTAGAAAAGCTGTACAGGAAAAGAAAAGGGTTTGAACGTACATTCAATATCTGTTACTGAGGTACTAAGAGGGTATTCCCTTGATACGACGGCATTAAGAGTTAATCGTAGGGACTACTCCTTTAGAAAGACAACGATGACTTGTCAATACAACCATGAGTGGATCCACATAGATACCGTCTCCTTCGCAAAGCCACTCTAGAGTATGGAAGAATAAACACAATCCACCCTTGTTCTTAAAAGGGAATGGTGAATCCCTTTATCTTGTTAGAAAAGGATGGTTGAATCCACACCCTGGCTACACCACCGGTCCTATCTTAAAGGGATGGGTGGATCCACACCCTGGCTACACCACCGGTCCTATCTTAAAGGGATGGGTGGATCCACACCCTGGCTACACCACCGGTCCTATCTTAAAGGGATGGGTGGATCCACACGCTGGCTACACCACCGGTCCTATCTTAAAGGGATGGTTGGATCCACACCCTGGCTACACCACCGGTCCTATCTTAAAGGGATGGGTGGATCCACACCCTGGCTACACCACCGGTCCTATCTTAAAGGGATGGGTGGATCCACACGCTGGCTACACCACCGGTCCTATCTTAAAGGGATGGGTGGATCCACACCCTGGCTACACCACCGGTCCTATCTTAAAGGGATGGGTGGATCCACACGCTGGCTACACCACCGGTCCTATCTTAAAGGGATGGTTGAATCCACAACCTGGCTACACCGCCGGTCCTATCTTAAAGGGATGGGTGGATCCACACCCTGGCTACACCACCGGTCCTATCTTAAAGGGATGGGTGGATCCACACGCTGGCTACACCACCGGTCCTATCTTAAAGGGATGGGTGGATCCACACGCTGGCTACACCACCGGTCCTATCTTAAAGGGATGGGTGGATCCACACCCTGGCTACACCACCGGTCCTATCTTAAAGGGATGGGTGGATCCACACGCTGGCTACACCACCGGTCCTATCTTAAAGGGATGGTTGAATCCACACCCTGGCTACACCGCCGGTCCTATCTTAAAGGGATGGGTGGATCCACACCCTGGCTACACCACCGGTCCTATCTTAAAGGGATGGTTGGATCCACACCCTGGCTACACCACCGGTCCTATCTTAAAGGGATGGTTGGATCCACACACTGGCTACACCACCGGTCCTATCTTAAAGGGATGGGTGGATCCACACGCTGGCTACACCACCGGTCCTATCTTAAAGGGATGGGTGGATCCACACGCTGGCTACACCACCGGTCCTATCTTAAAGGGATGGGTGGATCCACACCCTGGCTACACCACCGGTCCTATCTTGAAGGGACGGGTGGATCCACACAGGCTGATAAAGCGCTAGTGGAGAGCCGAGTTCTTCAGGGGCTGGATGGGGGGAGAAAGACAGCGAGACCTCGCCTTGTCACCCGTCCCTGTTGTCTTTGGAAGTCAGCGGTATTCCATGTGCATCACCTGCCCTATGGCTGACTGCTGTGTGGATGTGTTAGGAAAACCCAGGGGGCGCCAGAGCTAGCTGTCTGGCTGGTACTAAACCACACTGCAGCCATCCGAGCTCAGCCTGACTAACCATTCACATGGCAGTGCCTCCCCCCTGCTGGCCAAACCTCTGTCCTACACAGCTGACCTGTGCTGCTCTCAGCTAGGTTTTCCCCCTAACACTACACAGCAGATTCAAATAACCAACTCATCATCAAGCTTTGATTATTTGAATCAGCTGTGTAGTGCTAGGGCACAAACCAAAAGGTGCACCGGGGGCAGGGGGGGGGTTGGGAAACCTTGCCCTAGGCTGCCCACTGGCCTCAGCTCACTCTGGGTGGGTGGGTGGGTGTGTGTACTCGGGGTTAAGTGCCTCTGAAAAACAACAATGTCCACACACAATAATTCAGTCTTTTTGTATGAAGTGAAATTCCAATCCACTATCCAACTGATATGAAACTGTTGTCACATGATGTTGAAGCTCCACACCGCTTCAGGGGTCTTCCTTTACAGAACAAACGCTTCACCTAACTGTTGAGTATAAGACCATGTGTAAAGTGATGAAACAGAATCCATAGGACACCATCCATCTGACCTTTCAACAGGAAGTGACTGGAGCGGGGAAAAAGGAGCCTGGCCATTACATCATAAAAAGGGGACGTAAAAACAGGGAAGCGAGTTATCGCCTGCCGAAGGAGAGGTTTCACCATCTTAAGAAGAAGACAGACAGACCGAAAGGGTCTGACGCAGCAGAGGCAGTGGAGACAGATTTAACATGCTTCGTTAAGGTTTCAGCTCCACACTGACATTATTCATCCCTACACTAGCCAACAGACAGACAGACAAGGAATCAGATAGCCTGGTCCCAGATCTGATTAGCTTTAGATAACTTGTCTAAAGCTAGCTGACTTGTCTTCAGATACATATCTCGGATCAGGCTAGGAATCGGCCAATAGAAGCTTGGTGTCGTGTTGTCTTATTGTTGTACACATTTTCCATATTATCTTAAATGAGAGAGAGAGATCAGAGAGAGAGGTCAGAGAGAGAGAGAGATGTCAGAGAGAGAGAGAGATGTCAGAGAGAGAGAGAGAGATCAGAGAGAGAGAGAGATCAGAGAGAGAGAGAGAGATCAGAGAGAGAGAGATCAGAGAGAGAGAGAGGTCAGAGAGAGAGAGAGGTCAGAGAGAGAGAGAGGTCAGAGAGAGAGAGAGAGAGAGGTCAGAGAGAGAGAGAGAGAGAGAGGTCAGAGAGAGAGAGAGAGATCAGAGAGCGAGATCAGAGAGAGAGAGAGAGGTCAGAGAGAGAGAGAGGTCAGAGAGAGAGAGAGAGAGAGAGGTCAGAGAGAGAGAGAGATCAGAGAGAGAGAGAGAGAGAGAGAGAGAAATGTCAGAGAGAGAGAGAGAGGTCAGATAGAGATGTCAGAGAAAGATGTCAGAGAAAGATGTCAGAGAGAGATGTCAGAGATCAGAGAGAGAAATGTCAGAGAGAGAGGTCAGAGAGAGAGATGTCAGAGAGAGAGATGTCAGAGAGCGAGAGAGACGTCAGAGAGAGAGATGTCAGAGAGCGAGAGAGACGTCAGAGAGAGATGTCAGAGAGCGAGAGAGACGTCAGAGAGAGAGCGAGAGAGAGAGAGCGAGATGGGCCAAACCTCTCTCACTGATCAGAACAACCAGGGAGAAAACAGCTAGCCTCACGGTCCAGCCTCACTGCAGAGATGCTACTCAAAACAAAAACACCTACAATCATAACAGATCAACAGCAAAAAAATCATTGCTTTCACCAAAAAAATAAAAAATAAAAATACAACTCAAGAAATATACCAATCCAATTATTGAATCCTTGAGAAGAGAGTTATTGCTGAAGGTGTGTTGGTGTGGAGGGATATGGAGGTAAGGGGGAGGGGTTGAGGGAGGTCCGAGGAAGGGGTTCCGGGGGGGAGAGGGGGCATGTTGTGGACGGGCGGGTCACTCCTGGACTGGTACTGTGTTTTGAAGGATCCAGCTGAAACCGGATCAAACCGGGACCCCAGTGTAAATCTGCCTGAGGTCGGTGAGGAGGGTTGGTGGTAATGATGAAATGGTGGGAGGGGGTGGGTTGTTGGTTTCCAGGGGTGATGGAGGAATGTTGGGGTGCTATTGGTCAGAGGAGATGTCTCTGTCTGCCTCAGCCTTGCTGGGTTGCCCTGGCGATGGGGCGTGGGGGGGATGGGACACAGGGGCGATGGCGTGAGCCAGGGCCAGAGCCTCTACCCCTGCACCTGCCCCTGTCAAACCTCCTGCTGCCACGCTTATCAGACCTGCAGGAAACCTGAGAGAGAGAGATGGAGGAGAGAGCGAGAGACAGGGGACAGAGAGACGGGGGAGAGAGAGAGAGACGGGGGAGAGAGAGAGATGGAGGAGAGAGCGAGAGACAGACGGGGGAGAGAGAGACGGGGGAGAGAGAGAGAGATGGGGAGAGAGAGAGATGGAGGAGAGAGAGAGAGATGGGGGAGAGAGCGAGAGACGGGGGAGAGAGAGAGATGGGGGAGAGAGAGAGATGGAGGAGAGAGAGAGATGGAGGAGAGAGAGAGATGGAGGAGAGAGAGATGGGGGAGAGAGAGAGATGGAGGAGAGAGAGAGATGGAGGAGAGAGCGAGATGGAGAGAGCGAGAGAGTGGATTTGTATATCAGGAGGTCAACATGCTATAGAATATTCAGATACAATTGATAATTGATGAAATAATCCTGACACTTCCTGACTTGGTTGGCCTCCTCTCCCATGCTCACCTTAACCGCTGGGGGTCTCACCTGTATGCTGAGGCTATGTTGAGTTCGGGGTGGACTGTCGCAACCTCCATACTGGGCCACTGTGACGCTGCCATCAGATACTCCTTATTCACACAGTTCTTCAGACTGTCTGGAATACGACCTAACAGAACACAGACAGACATACAGACGGGTGGGACAGACATACAGACGGGTGGGACAGACATACAGACGGGGGGACAGACATACAGACGGTGGGACAGACATACAGACGGGGGGACAGATATACAGACGGTGGGACAGACATACAGACGGGGGGGACAGACATACAGACAGACGGGGGGACAGACATACAGACGGGGGGACAGACATACAGACGGTGGGACAGACATACAGACGGTGGGACAGACATACAGACGGGGGGACAGACATACAGACGGGTGGGACAGACATACAGACGGGTGGGACAGACATACAGACGGGTGGGACAGACATACAGACGGGTGGGACAGACATACAGACGGGTGGGACAGACATACAGACGGGTGGGACAGACATACAGACGGGGGGGACAGACATACAGATGGGGGGGACAGACATACAGACGGGGGGACAGACATACAGACGGGGGGGACAGACATACAGACGGGTGGGACAGACATACAGACGGGTGGGACAGACATACAGACGGGGGGGACAGACATACAGACGGGGGGGACAGACATACAGACGGGGGGACAGACATACAGACGGGGGGGACAGACATACAGACGGGGGGGACAGACATACAGACGGGTGGGACAGACATACAGACGGGGGGGACAGACATACAGACGGGGGGGACAGACATACAGACGGGGGGGACAGACATACAGACGGGTGGGACAGACATACAGACGGGTGGGACAGACATACAGACGGGGGGGACAGACATACAGACAGACATACAGACGGGGGGACAGACATACAGACGGGGGGACAGACATACAGACGGGGGGGACAGACATACAGACGGGGGGGACAGACATACAGACGGGGGGGACAGACATACAGACGGGTGGGACAGACATACAGACGGGGGGACAGACATACAGACGGGGGGGACAGACATACAGACGGGGGGGACAGACATACAGACAGGGGGACAGACATACAGACGGGGGGGACAGACATACAGACGGGGGGGACAGACATACAGACAGACATACAGACGGGGGACAGACATACAGACGGGGGGGACAGACATACAGACGGGGGGGACAGACATACAGACGGGGGGGACAGACATACAGACAGACATACAGACGGGGGACAGACATACAGACGGGGGGACAGACATACAGACGGGGGGACAGACATACAGACGGGTGGGACAGACATACAGACGGGTGGGACAGACATACAGACGGGGGGAACAGACATACAGACAGACATACAGACGGGGGGACAGACGTACAGACGGGGGGACAGACGTACAGACGGGTGGGACAGACATACAGACGGGTGGGACAGACATACAGACGCGGGGGACAGACATACAGACGGGTGGGACAGACATACAGACGGGGGGGACAGACATACAGACGGGGGTGGACAGACATACAGACGGGGGGGACAGACATACAGACGGGTGGGACAGACATACAGACGGGTGGGACAGACATACAGACGGGGGGGACAGACATACAGACGGGTTGGACAGACATACAGACGGGGGGGACAGACATACAGACGGGGGGGACAGACATACAGACGGGGGGGACAGACATACAGACGGGTGGGACAGACATACAGACGGGTGGGACAGACATACAGACGGGTGGGACAGACATACAGACGGGGGGACAGACATACAGACGGGGGGGACAGACATACAGACGGGGGACAGACATACAGACGGGGGGACAGACATACAGACGGGGGACAGACATAGAGAGAAACGGGACAGACAGATGGGGTCAAGGGGTTAGAGTGGACCTAAGATATCAGAACACCACACCACTTCAGAACCTCAAAACATGCAGCCATATTCAAGCTATGTAAAACCACTGAAATGATTTAATAACCAATGTATAACCAGGAAACGAATAATCCAAAATTAGGATTGAGTGTTAGGGCTTGGTTTTACCAGTGATGGCACGGCGCACCTCCCTGGCTGCCTCCTCTCTGGCCTCGATGGAGGCCTGCTCACTGTACCAGGAGGTGTGGGGGGTACAGATGAGGTTGGGAGCATCTTTCAGAGGGCCCTGTGAGAAACTACAACGGGGGGGGGGGGTTAGTAGGGCTGACACCATTTAGTCAACGGGTCTATTGTTTGGTCAATATGATGTTGGTCGACCGAGATTTCTTCAGTCGACCAGTAGCATTATATATATATATATATCATGGTGTACAAGACCCCTGTCTGAGTGGACTGATCCATGGTGGAGGCTGTGGGGATGGTACAGTCCATCACTAAGACGTGCTACTGAAATTGTATATGATTATATTACATAAGAACAATGGCGTAACACAAATAAAAATTATATTATTTTACTACAAATGTGTTCTAATACGTTGGATAGTGGTTGCTGTCCACAGTTCTGAAACACATCAGTGCGCTGTTGAATTGGCAACATTTCTAGACCATGTTGCTATGTGCATAATAGCCAAGTTAACCACCATATTGGTGTTGAGATATCAGAAGAATGAGGAGATGAGAAAACAGCCCTTGCCTTATTGTCAAAGAATAGTGAAGATAGCAGAAACCCCAACTTAATTATGTCTACAATCAATGGCCTAACTGTTAAATGTGTCTGGCTTTATAAATCATCCATATATATCTACAGAAATAAGACAGCTCCTGCTACTGTTGCCTGTTTAATATCCTACTGATTGCGTGAGCACCAAGCTTCAAGCGTAGACAAGTCAAGTACAACATGTTTTAATCTTTGCCTTGCTGTAATAAAGGCTTTACACTTTATAGTGAGCACAGCGTCTATGCTATTGTGTTTATTTACTGTTGTTTACAGTGTTCCAAGTTGTCTGGAAAATTATATTTATAATAATAATGCTCCTTTTTTCTTGATCTCGGCTGTGATCGGGAGTCCCATAAGGCGGCACAGCGTCGTCCCGGTTAGGGTAGAGTTTGGCTGGGGTAGACCATCATTGTAAAATAATAATTTGTTCTTAACCGACTTGCCTGGTTAAAGGTTTAATAAATAAAACAATCATTTGTGGCAGGTGTGATATCCCTCCTAAATGGCTCGGGCTAATGTTCCTATCGACCCAGCAGGCTAGACACCTTTTTTTATTGGTTTGTAACTGTTATGAAAGTTGTATTGCCAACTTGTTTTGTATTTAAACGCCATTTTAAACGTGTACATGACACTGCAACAAAATTTCCCCAAGGGGACAGTAAACTCTCTGGTACACTTATAATGTATTTAGTGTTGTTTATAATGTTCCAAACGGTCAGAAATACTTTAATCTATCAGCAGCTGTTTGGCACACAGCGCTTTCTCCATACCTTCTTTTTCTTGATCTCTAGTATTTTCCACAACTAGTCACATTTATTCCACACATCTGACTTCCTCTTTACCTCCTGAGCAACCAGTAAACATTCTCCCACTTCAAGTTTGCCACATCCTTTGCATTTTGCTGTTATGGTGTTCGAAGTTTGTTATAATCACATCAATAAATTGGTTATGATATGCTATAGGTCAGGCCCTATTGGTCACGTGCATGTGATGCATACATGTGTCACATAAAGAGAACAAGGGTTGAGGGAATAGGGAATGTATTTCATAAACAAATGAGGGATTTTGTTCCCATAACCTTTCACTCAGATATGGCTGTAATTATGTGGCAGCTTCAGCAACACGAACAGTGAGATAAACACTGTGCTGTTGACTGCAGCAGGGAGAGAGATGATGGGTGCAAGTCACAGTCAATCGCTGTCTTTTCTTTTTAAACAGCAAGTCTGAGCCCGGCAATTTATATATGGAAAACTATACGTTAAAACATGTGGCCGAAAGAACAGACAACTCTTGGTATACCAGGATTTTTTTTAGTTGGGGACAGCCTTAGGAAAGAAAGAGGGAGAGTCAAGGTTAGAGAGGAACGACTGAACAGCCAGTGCGTGGGTGTACCTGAAGGGCTCTGTCTCGTGGACGTCCAGCGCGGCTCCTCGTATACGTCCTTCCTTCAGGGCCTGAGCCAGAGCCTTCTCATCCACCAGACCCCCCCGCGCAGAGTTCACCAGGAACGCTCCCTGACGCATCTTCAGAGGGACCACACACACAGTGTTAAAGTAATACACACTCACCAAACTCACTGCACCAGTATAAGGACAAGACTTCAACTATACTTTGTGCAAAGTCACCTTTTTCTGCAGAACATATAGTTACTATTTCAATACACATCCCACAAAACTACTACTTTTTAAAAACCATTTGAATATAGATCCTACAAAATTACTACTTTTTAAAACAATTTGAAAACAGATCTGAGAAAGCAACTACTTAAAAGATATTTGAATATTGTAATTCCATTATCAAGCAATTATAGACATTTCCAAAGTCCTATGTTGCTATTGTAATCGAAGTTAATACACCTGATGTTAACAGTGGCTGTACTACGTCATGAATATACAGCACCAGTCAAAGGTTTGGACACATACTCATTCAAGGGTTTTTCTTTATGTTACCATCTATACATTGTACAATAATAGTGAAAACATCAAAACTATGAAATAACAAATATGGAATCATGTAGTCTGCAAATTTGTATATATTTTATATTTAAGATTCTTCAAAGTAGTTAACATAGTTTCAACTAAAGGGCAACTATTTTCTTTGGTGGCTACAAATTACTTTGTAATTTCAATGACAGTATCAACATTTGAGCTTCTATAACAAACTAATATCTTTACAGTATTACATAGTTTCTAGGGCATAATATGTGCTTCAACAGTAGATACTACTCATATAGGCACAATACAGGCAGTATCACAATCAATTCAAACATTTTCTGCTGCTCCTAAATAGAATAGGGTGATCCTAAATAGAACAGGGTGCTCCTAAATAGAACAGGGTGCTCTTAAATAGAACAGGGTGCTCCTAAATAGAACAGGGTGCTCCTAAATAAAACAGGGTGCTCCTAAATAGAACAGGGTGCTCCTAAATAGAATAGGGTGCTCCTAAATAGAATAGGGTGCTCCTAAATAGAATAGGGTGCTCCTAAATAGAATAGGGTGCTCCTAAATAGAATAGGGTGCTCCTAAATAGAATAGGGTGCTCCTAAATAGAATAGGGTGCTCCTAAATAGAATAGGGTGCTCCTAAATAGAATAGGGTGCTCCTAAATAGAATAGGGTGCTCCTAAATAAAACAGGGTGCTCCTAAATAGAACAGGGTGCTCCTAAATAGAATAGGGTGCTCCTAAATAGAATAGGGTGCTCCTAAATAAAACAGGGTGCTCCTAAATAGAATAGGGTGCTCCTAACCTAAGTGGGAGCACCAGTGTTTCCAAATAACAGTTTTTCCTTTAGAGCCCTGTGCATACCTAGACAATCTGGACCCTTTCTTTCTAAAATTATCTGCCAAAATTGTTGCCACCCCTATTACTAGCCTGTTCAACCTCTCTTTCGTGTCGTCTGAGATTCCCAAAGATTGGAAAGCAGCTGCGGTCATCCCCCTCTTCAAAGGGGGTGACACTCTTGACCCAAACTGCTACAGACCTATATCTATCCTACCATGCCTTTCTAAGGTCTTCGAAAGCCAAGTCAACAAACAGATTACCGACCATTTCGAATCTCACCATACCTTCTCTGCTATGCAATCTGGTTTCAGAGCTGGTCATGGGTGCACCTCAGCCACACTCAAGGTCCTAAATGATATCTTAACCGCCATCGATAAGAAACATTACTGTGCAGCCGTATTCATTGATCTGGCCAAGGCTTTCGACCCTATCAATCACCACATCCTCATCGGCAGACTCGACAGCCTTGGTTTCTCAAATGATTGCCTCGCCTGGTTCACCAACTACTTCTCTGATAGAGTTCAGTGTCAAATCGGAGGGTCTGCTGTCCGGACCTCTGGCAGTCTCTATGGGGGTGCCACAGGGCTCAATTCTTGGACCGACTCTCTTCTCTGTATACATCAATGATGTCGCTCTTGCTGCTGGTGAGTCTCTGATCCACCTCTACGCAGACGACACCATTCTGTATACTTCTGGCCCTTCTTTGGACACTGTGTTAACAACCCTCCAGGCAAGCTTCAATGCCATACAACTCTCCTTCCGTGGCCTCCAATTGCTCTTAAATACAAGTAAAACTAAATGCATGCTCTTCAACCGATCGCTACCTGTACCTACCCGCCTGTCCAACATTACTACTCTGGACGGCTCTGACTTAGAATACGTGGACAACTACAAATACTTAGGTGTCTGGTTAGACTGTAAACTCTCCTTCCAGACCCACATCAAACATCTCCAATCCAAAGTTAAATCTAGAATTGGCTTCCTATTTCGCAACAAAGCATCCTTCACTCATGCTGCCAAACATACCCTTGTAAAACTGACCATCCTACCAATCCTCGACTTTGGCGATGTCATTTACAAAATAGCCTCCAATACCCCACTCAACAAATTGGGTGCAGTCTATCACAGTGCAATCCGTTTTGTCACCAAAGCCCCATATACTACCCACCATTGCGACCTGTACGCTCTCGTTGGCTGGCCCTCGCTTCATACTCGTCGCCAAACCCACTGGCTCCATGTCATCTACAAGACCCTGCTAGGTAAAGTCCCCCCTTATCTCAGCTCGCTGGTCACCATTGCATCTCCCACCTGTAGCACACGCTCCAGCAGGTATATCTCTCTAGTCACCCCCAAAACCAATTCTTTCTTTGGCCGCCTCTCCTTCCAGTTCTCTGCTGCCAATGACTGGAACGAACTACAAAAATCTCTGAAACTGGAAACACTTATCTCCCTCACTAGCTTTAAGCACCAACTGTCAGAGCAGCTCACAGATTACTGCACCTGTACATAGCCCACCTATAATTTAGCCCAAACAACTACCTCTTTCCCTACTGTATTTTATTTATTTATTTATTTTGCTCCTTTACACCCCATTATTTTTATTTCTACTTTGCACATTCTTCCACTGCAAATCTACCATTCCAGTGTTTTACTTGCTATATTGTATTTACTTTGCCACCATGGCCTTTTTGCCTTTACCTCCCTTATCTCACCTCATTTGCTCACATCGTATATAGACTTGTTTATACTGTATTATTGACTGTATGTTTGTTTTACTCCATGTGTAACTCTGTGTCGTTGTATGTGTCGAACTGCTTTGCTTTATCTTGGCCAGGTCACAGTTGTAAATGAGAACTTGTTCTCAACTTGCCTACCTGGTTAAATAAAGGTGTTCTCAACTTGCCTACCTGGTTAAATAAAGGTGAAATAAATAAAAAAACCTGTTTGATGGTGAAGTCATTGATGAGGTGGTGGTTGTGTTCGTTGAGGCTGCAGTGTAGAGAGACACAGTCAGAGTGGATGAGCAGGTCCTGGAGGGTAGCCATCCTCTGCAGGCCAAGGGAGCGCTCCACACCATCAGGCAGGTATGGGTCGTAGAAGATCACCCCGAAACCAAACGCCTTGGCCCGCAGAGCCACCGCCTGGCCCACACGACCTGTAGAGAGAGGGCAACACAGGGTTAACAATTGTTTTCCCTAGAGTATTTTGGTGGGGGAATTTAGGCACCCAAAGCAAATTCCAGGGCCTCTGGCAGACCCTATTGTTGATAAAAAAAAAAGGGCCAGTCTTAGACCAAATTCAGCTGCTCCAAATCTGCCCATTCTACATGACCTCCTAACTCCATAAACGTACATATCCTGCCCCCAATACACCCACTTACCAAGGCCGATGATGCCCAGCGTCTCCCCCCGGATGCGGGCAGCGTCGCCGGCTACCTCCCTGATCTGCTCCACGCTGGAGGCCCTGGTGCCCTCCCTCAGGGCCTGGTGCATCCAGGTGACCCGACGGTACAGGTTTAGGATCAGACACAAGGATGTGTCAGCCGTCTCCTCCACCGACGACGCCGGCACGTTACACACCGCGATGCCTGGGGGGGGGGGGGGGGAAATAGGTTGTAAAGGCTGAAGTAGGTACACTATTGGCAGAACATAGCGAAGGCCTAAGGCCAGAGAAGTGGTGGTCTGTGTATCTGTTGATGTGTAATACTTATCCGTGTGTACCTGTTTGTCTGCATACTGTGTGTGCATCCGTACGTGACTCACCCAGCTCAGCTGCGGCTTTGATGTCGACGTTGTCATAGCCGCTGCCGATCCTGACGATGACTCGGAGGCCTTTGAACTTGTCCAGGTCGTCTCTAGAGAGAGTGATGGTGTGGTAGAGCAGAGCCCCCACCGCCTCGTTCAACACCTAGAGAGTTAACACACATTAATACAGCCTGGTTCAACACCTAGAGAGTTAACACACATTAATACAGCCTGGTTCAACACCTACAGAGTTAACACACATTAATACAGCCTGGTTCAACACCTAGAGAGTTAACACACATTAATACAGCCTGGTTCAACACCTACAGAGTTAACACACATTAATACAGCCTGGTTCAACACCTAGAGAGTTAACACACATTAATACAGCCTGGTTCAACACCTACAGAGTTAACACACATTAATACAGCCTGGTTCAACACCTAGAGAGTTAACACACATTAATACAGCCTGGTTCAACACCTACAGAGTCAACACACATTAATACAGCCTGGTTCAACACCTACAGAGTTAACACACATTAATACAGCCTGGTTCAACACCTACAGAGTTAACACACATTAATACAGCCTGGTTCAACACCTACAGAGTTAACACACATTAATACAGCCTGGTTCAACACCTAGAGAGTTAACACACATTAATACAGCCTGGTTCAACACCTAGAGAGTTAACACACATTAATACAGCCTGGTTCAACACCTACAGAGTTAACACACATTAATACAGCCTGGTTCAACACCTAGAGAGTTAACACACATTAATACAGCCTGGTTCAACACCTACAGAGTTAACACACATTAATACAGCCTGGTTCAACACCTACAGAGTTAACACACATTAATACAGCCTGGTTCAACACCTACAGAGTTAACACACATTAATACAGCCTGGTTCAACACCTAGAGAGTTAACACACATTAATACAGCCTGGTTCAACACCTAGAGAGTTAACACACATTAATACAGCCTGGTTCAACACCTAGAGAGTTAACACACATTAATACAGCCTGGTTCAACACCTAGAGAGTTAACACACATTAATACAGCCTGGTTCAACACCTACAGAGTTAACACACATTAATACAGCCTGGTTCAACACCTACAGAGTTAACACACATTAATACAGCCTGGTTCAACACCTACAGAGTTAACACACATTAATACAGCCTGGTTCAACACCTACAGAGTTAACACACATTAATACAGCCTGGTTCAACACCTAGAGAGTTAACACACATTAATACAGCCTGGTTCAACACCTACAGAGTTAACACACATTAATACAGCCTGGTTCAACACCTACAGAGTTAACACACATTAATACAGCCTGGTTCAACACCTACAGAGTTAACACACATTAATACAGCCTGGTTCAACACCTACAGAGTTAACACACATTAATACAGCCTGGTTCAACACCTACAGAGTTAACAGCCTGGTTCAACACCTACAGAGTTAACACACATTAATACAGCCTGGTTCAACACCTACAGAGTTAACACACATTAATACAGCCTGGTTCAACACCTAGAGAGTTAACACACATTAATACAGCCTGGTTCAACACCTACAGAGTTAACACACATTAATACAGCCTGGTTCAACACCTACAGAGTTAACACACATTAATACAGCCTGGTTCAACACCTAGATAGTCAACACACATTAATACAGCCTGGTTCAACACCTACAGAGTTAACACACATTAATACAGCCTGGTTCAACACCTACAGAGTCAACACACATTAATACAGCCTGGTTCAACACCTACAGAGTTAACACACATTAATACAGCCTGGTTCAACACCTACAGAGTTAACACACATTAATACAGCCTGGTTCAACACCTAGAGGGTTAACACACATTAATACAGCCTGGTTCAACACCTAGAGGGTTAACACACATTAATACAGCCTGGTTCAACACCTACAGAGTTAACACACATTAATACAGCCTGGTTCAACACCTAGAGAGTTAACACACATTAATACAGCCTGGTTCAACACCTACAGAGTTAACACACATTAATACAGCCTGGTTCAACACCTAGAGAGTTAACACACATTAATACAGCCTGGTTCAACACCTACAGAGTTAACACACATTAATACAGCCTGGTTCAACACCTACAGAGTTAACACACATTAATACAGCCTGGTTCAACACCTACAGAGGGTTAACACACATTAATACAGCCTGGTTCAACACCTACAGAGTTAACACACATTAATACAGCCTGGTTCAACACCTACAGAGTTAACACACATTAATACAGCCTGGTTCAACACCTACAGAGTCAACACACATTAATACAGCCTGGTTCAACACCTACAGAGTTAACACACATTAATACAGCCTGGTTCAACACCTACAGAGTTAACACACATTAATACAGCCTGGTTCAACACCTACAGAGTCAACACACATTAATACAGCCTGGTTCAACACCTACAGAGTTAACACACATTAATACAGCCTGGTTCAACACCTACAGAGTTAACACACATTAATACAGCCTGGTTCAACACCTACAGAGTTAACACACATCAATACAGCCTGGTTCAACACCTACAGAGTTAACACACATTAATACAGCCTGGTTCAACACCTACAGAGTTAACACACATTAATACAGCCTGGTTCAACACCTAGAGAGTTAACACACATTAATACAGCCTGGTTCAACACCTACAGAGTTAACACACATTAATACAGCCTGGTTCAACACCTACAGAGTTAACACAGCTATACTGCTGGTTGTCCAGGTGAAAACAGAGCTGTTACTACAGCCCTGTAAAGCTGGAATCCTTCATGGTGAAACAGCCACGTCCGTTTGCCATATTACAACAAAGAAGTTACTGCCAACATCCAACACAGTTGTCCCCCAGACATAATTTCACGTGCTATAGAACAGCAGCAGATGTAGTTCCATGATGCACAACGCTTCCCCAGCGCTGCATCGTCAACAAAACAAAAACACCGGCCGTGGGGCGGACAGTGGCGCGGTCTTTAAGGGAAAGTTCATCGATACTAAACATATGGCTGGCAGTCAGGAAGTAGTCTTGAAGAACTGTTTCTTTTTTTCCATCAGAAACTGCTGCTTATAGCCACATGAACAGGAAGCTTACACCAAGTATATTATCATGCGTGTGTGTGTACGTACGTGTTTGTCCCATGTCTGTGTCTGTGTGTGTGTGTCTACCTTCTCATGGATCTCCTGGGTGGACTGGGCATCACAGAAGGCCACAGTGGCCACGTCTTTCAGGATGGGCATCTCTATGGTGCAGTCACGCCCGTCCAGCAGGGCCACCAGGGGCCGGGGGTGCATGGGCCCGTTCAGGATGGGGGGGCGGATGCCTGCCAGGGGAGACAGGACAGTTACCCATGATTTGGCTTTATGAAACATCACTAAATGTTGTATTCTTCTCACATGCCGATTTGGTTCCAATGGCTGGCTAGGTTGGTTGCAGCATGCAACACTCTATTTTGAGTTGGTTGTTTGCCCAGACAAAATGACTTCCTTTGGGAATATGTGACAGTGAAAACACAGAACGCCGCAGCATTTTCTTCCAGATGTGACGGTCCACTGAACTTAGTGATTCAACAATCTTTCTGGAGTCTGCACAAGGGCAATATGAGTCACTGCTCTAAACCTGAACACACCACTGCCCTGACCATTAAAACACACACCATTAATGTCCCTTCAAACTCAACCAGGCATGACAATAGCCACTGGCATCATCAGTGCTGGGGCCAGCCAGAGTCAACCTGTATAACGAGTCTGACCACCAACATGACTACTACTACAAGTCCAACTTCTCTCAAAGTCAGTCCCATAACGCCCTCCACATCTCCGGTACTCCCTACAAATAGCCAGGGTCTTGTCACCACCAGCACTCTGAGGGAGCACTGAGCAGTATGTGTGCTGCTATGGTTACGTAATAATAATAATAATAATGGAACTGAATCTGCTACAAAGAGAGCATCTGAGATCCCAAAGAGATAGAGGCTTCAAGAGGACACTGTTACAAGCTCAATACATTCAACTCCCCAAGCCCATGCACTCACACCCACTATGATGACACACACACACACACACACACACACACACACACACACACACACACACACACACACACACACACACACACACACACACACACACACACACACACACACACACACACACACCACCCCTGTCCCCATCCAGAGTAGAGGATGACGATGCTTGCGGATCTGGCTGGCTGCAGTGCCAGCAAGGGGTGGAGAGGAGGGCGAGTGTGACTCCTGTTCCGTACACACACGCCATTAACGCAGACTTTTTGTCCAGCGTGATCCTGCGTACGTCTACCACCATTCATTACTGCAATTACATCTGCACGGAAATATTCAATAATAAATTAACACTTCGTGGCCAGAATGTGACAAAGCCAGACAAACACAAGCCTAACATCTGGTAAAGGCCACGGGAGAAATCTGGCAGCTAACATCATCACTAGTCTTAGCTCTCTCTGCCTCTCCATCTCTCTGAACTGATTATGAACTGCCCTTCTCTCTCCCAGAAAAGTGTAACACACAAACACACCCCTGGCCCCTAGACCAGAACCACCCCCTATCCACACCACACACGTGCGTACACACCCCAGGCCCCTAGACCAGAACCACCCCCTAGCCACACCACACGTGCGTACACACCCCTGGCCCCTAGACCAGAACCACCCCCTATCCACACCACACACGTGCGTACACACCCCAGGCCCCTAGACCAGAACCACCCCCTAGCCACACCACACGTGCGTACACACCCCTGGCCCCTAGACCAGAACCACCCCCTATCCACACCACACACGTGCATACACACCCCTGGCCCCTAGACCAGAACCACCCCCTATCCACACCACACACGTGCGTACACACCCCTGACCCTAGACCAGAACCACCCCCTATCCACACCACACACGTGCGTACACACCCCTGGCCCCTAGACCAGAACCACCCCCTATCCACACCACACACGTGCGTACACACCCCTGGCCCCTAGACCAGAACCACCCCCTATCCACACCACACACGTGCGTACACACCCCTGGCCCCTAGACCAGAACCACCCCCTATCCACACCACACACGTGCGTACACACTCCTGGCCCCTAGACCAGAACCACCCCCTATCCACACCACACACGTGCGTACACACCCCTGGCCCCTAGACCAGAACCACCCCCTATCCACACCACACACGTGCGTACACACCCCTGGCCCCTAGACCAGAACCACCCCCTATCCACACCACACACGTGCGTACACACTCTCTGCCCTGCATGACAGGTGTATGGTCTGGGGGGGGCGTGTGTCTCACTGGAGCATTCACGCGGACAGAGGGAAGGACCCATGCAAAGGCCGACACACAGACAGACATGCCCAAAACAAACACTCTGTGCCATAGTGAGGGGGGGTCTGGTGGAAGACAAATATTTGTGGACGCTTCCTGTGATGTCGGAGTATTTCCCAACACACACACAAACACACACACGTCCCCCTAATATGTAACTGGGTCTAGCTGAGGAGGCTTAATAACAACGTGAATCTGCATCTCATTAAAAAACATCAAGCATTTTCCTTTATGGTAGCCTAGTGGTTAGAGCAGGTAGCCTAGTGGTTAGAGCAGGTAGCCTAGTGGTTAGAGCAGGTAGCCTAGCGGTTAGAGCAGGTAGCCTAGCGGTTAGAGCAGGTAGCCTAGCGGTTAGAGCAGGTAGCCTAGCGGTTAGAGGGTCCGCAGGTAGCCTAGTGGTTAGAGCAGGTAGCCTAGTGGTTAGAGGGTCGGCAGGTAGCCTAGCGGTTAGAGGGTCGGCAGGTAGCCTAGTGGTTAGAGCAGGTAGCCTAGTGGTTAGAGCAGGTAGCCTAGCGGTTAGAGGGTCGGCAGGTAGCCTAGTGGTTAGAGCAGGTAGCCTAGTGGTTAGAGCAGGTAGCCTAGTGGTTAGAGCAGGTAGCCTAGTGGTTAGAGGGTCGGCAGGTAGCCTAGTGGTTAGACGGGCGGCAGGTAGCCTAGTGGTTAGAGGGGCGGCAGGTAGCCTAGTGGTTAGAGGGGCGGCAGGTAGCATAGTGGTTAGACGGGCGGCAGGTAGCCTAGTGGTTAGAGGGGCGGCAGGTAGCCTAGTGGTTAGAGGGGCGGCAGGTAACCTAGTGGTTAGAGGGGCGGCAGGTAGCCTAGTGGTTAGAGGGGCGGCAGGTAGCCTAGTGGTTAGAGGGGCGGCAGGTAGCCTAGTGGTTAGAGGGGCGGCAGGTAGCCTAGTGGTTAGAGGGGCGGCAGGTAGCATAGTGGTTAGACGGGCGGCAGGTAGCCTAGTGGTTAGAGGGGCGGCAGGTAGCCTAGTGGTTAGAGGGGCGGCAGGTAGCCTAGTGGTTAGAGGGGCGGCAGGTAGCCTAGTGGTTAGACGGGCGGCAGGTAGCCTAGTGGTTAGAGGGGCGGCAGGTAGCCTAGTGGTTAGAGTGTTGGTGGATGCAATCCCCGAGCTGACATGGTAAAAATCTGTCGATCTGCCCCTGAACAAGGAAGTTAACCCACTGTTCCTCGGTAGGCATCATTGTAAAAAATAATTTGTTCTTAACTGACCTAGTTAAATTAAGGTTACATTTCTTAATGTCCACATGCTGGATATTACAATGGATCCACAATGACTGGTTAACAAGAACACACACACACGTAAAGTACCCTTGCATACACTCAAGGCCTATGGAGCACAAGCATGGCCGAGCACACAATGCAATTCAGTCAGCGCTTCATTCATTCTCTCCCTCCCTCTGCCTGTGGTTTGAGGAGTGTGAGAGAGCAGAGTGAGGGAGAGGTGAGGGGGAGGGGCAGAGGGAGGGGCAGGGTAATAATGTAGCGCTGCTCCACCCTACCTTCAGCCAGACACACAGTTGCTCAATTCCTTTAACAGCTACAAGGACGCGCCAAGCAAAAAGGAAACAGCACACACACACACACTCGTTGGCAACACCACACCCAAGCCCATATCTTCAAGCTCTCCTTCACACACACATTTTACGACACACACACGGAGCCTAACCTTGCATTATGAAGTTAACCAGCCTGTCTTCCTCTCTCTCTCACCTCGCTCTCTATCTATCTATCTATCTATCGTTCGTTCTTTCTCTCTCTCTCTCTCTCTCTCTCTCTCTCTCTCTCTCTCTGTCAGAATGTTCTTGGATGGTTAGGACCCTACTGTCATCCACACCCAGTCCCTCCCCCACCGCCCAGCTCCAATCACGGGCAGCTCTATTGAGGGCCAGCCAACCAGCACTAACTTCATTAGCATAGCCAGGCAGCGACTGGGCTGGGGGCGGTTAGGCTGTTGTTGTTTTTTAAAGAGACAGCTGGCCTGTTTTCCTGTAGCCACGACCCTTCACCCTGCTCCTCTCACTCCTCTCAGGGGACCTGACTCTTCCAGACAACTCCCTCCATTTTATCATCACCCAAGAGCTGCATTTTGCACCGTTTTATTTAGCCTTGTACAACAATATAAACAGTACAAACCAGAAAGAAGCCAAATATGTCCAAAATTTAATAAGGTAACTGGACCATCTTTAATGAGACTTTTTGTCTGTTTTTGTATACACTACAAATTAGGCTTGGCATGACTTATAATGCCATTTAAAAAAAATAATACTATATTAAATAACAATAACACCATGCTACCTTTACGGTAGGGATGGGCACGGTTATTAAAATATTTAAAAATCTGAACAGGCGTTAGTATTCGATTACTTGTGAGAGTATTCATTAAAAAATATATAAATATATGGCTATTTTACCAATGAAAAGGCTTTGTCTAAAATGTAATACAAGTATTTGAGACATTGCTACATGGTCTATCATTGTAGGCTATTACATTTGACATCTCAATAAAACAACACCTTTATCACAGTTTTTATGAGTGCCCCCAATAAAAACATAAAAACGCACCGGTAGCCAGCACACGTTTTACACGTGTAGCTTGTTGTTATTGTCGGTGAATCATAGCAGCGCTACAGTCAGAGGATGCATGTGTAATCATAGCAGCGCTACAGTCAGAGGCTGCATGTGTAATCATAGCAGCGCTACAGTCAGAGGATGCATGTGCAATCATAGCAGCGCTACAGTCAGAGGCTGCATGTGTAATCATAGCAGCGCTACAGTCAGAGGCTGCATGTGTAATCATAGCAGCGCTACAGTCAGAGGCTGCATGTGTAATCATAGCAGCACTAGTCAGAGGATGCATGTGTAATCATAGCAGCGCTACAGTCAGAGGCTGCATGTGTAATCATAGCAGCGCTAGTCAGAGGCTGCATGTGTAATCATAGCAGCGCTACAGTCAGAGGATGCATGTGTAATCATAGCAGCGCTAGTCAGAGGTTGCATGTGTAATCATAGCAGCGCTAGTCAGAGGATGCATGTGTAATCATAGCAGCGCTACAGTCAGAGGCTGCATGTGTAATCATAGCAGTGCTACAGTCAGAGGCTGCATGTGTAATCATAGCAGCGCTACAGTCAGAGGCTGCATGTGTAATCATAGCAGCGCTACAGTCAGAGGATGCATGTGTAATAATAGCAGCGCTACAGTCAGAGGATGCATGTGTAATCATAGCAGCGCTACAGTCAGAGGATGCATGTGTAATCATAGCAGGGCTACAGTCAGAGGCTGCATGTGTAATCATAGCAGCGCTACAGTCAGAGGCTGCATGTGTAATCATAGCAGCGCTACAGTCAGAGGCTGCATGTGTAATCATAGCAGCGCTACAGTCAGAGGATGCATGTGTAATCATAGCAGCGCTACAGTCAGAGGATGCATGTGTAATCATAGCAGCGCTACAGTCAGAGGCTGCATGTGTAATCATAGCAGCGCTACAGTCAGAGGCTGCATGTGTAATCATAGCAGCGCTACAGTCAGAGGCTGCATGTGTAATCATAGCAGCACTAGTCAGAGGATGCATGTGTAATCATAGCAGTGCTACAGTCAGAGGCTGCATGTGTAATCATAGCAGCGCTACAGTCAGAGGCTGCATGTGTAATCATAGCAGCGCTACAGTCAGAGGCTGCATGTGTAATCATAGCAGCGCTACAGTCAGAGGATGCATGTGTAATCATAGCAGCGCTACAGTCAGAGAGGCTGCATGTGTAATCATAGCAGCACTACAGTCAGAGGCTGCATGTGTAATCATAGCAGCGCTACAGCCTGAGGCTGCATGTGTAATCATAGCAGCGCTACAGTCAGAGAGGCTGCATGTGTAATCATAGCAGCACTACAGTCAGAGGCTGCATGTGTAATCATAGCAGCGCTACAGTCAGAGGCTGCATGTGTAATCATAGCAGCGCTACAGTCAGAGGATGCATGTGTAATCATAGCAGCGCTACAGTCAGAGAGGCTGCATGTGTAATCATAGCAGCGCTACAGTCAGAGGCTGCATGTGTAATCATAGCAGCGCTACAGTCAGAGAGGCTGCATGTGTAATCATAGCAGCGCTACAGTCAGAGGCTGCATGTGTAATCATAGCAGCGCTACAGTCAGAGGATGCATGTGTAATCATAGCAGCGCTACAGTCAGAGGCTGCATGTGTAATCATAGCAGCGCTACAGTCAGAGGATGCATGTGTAATCATAGCAGCGCTACAGTCAGAGAGGCTGCATGTGTAATCATAGCAGCGCTACAGTCAGAGGCTGCATGTGTAATCATAGCAGCGCTACAGTCAGAGGCTGCATGTGTAATCATAGCAGCGCTACAGTCAGAGATGCTGCATGTGTAATCATAGCAGCGCTACAGTCAGAGGCTGCATGTGTAATCATAGCAGCGCTTCAGTCAGAGGCTGCATGTGTAATCATAGCAGCGCTACAGTCAGAGGATGCATGTGTAATCATAGCAGCGCTACAGTCAGAGGATGCATGTGTAATCATAGCAGCGCTAGTCAGAGGCTGCATGTGTAATCATAGCAGCGCTACAGTCAGAGGCTATATGTGTAATCATAGCAGCGCTATAGTCAGAGGCTGCATGTGTAATCATAGCAGCGCTACAGTCAGAGGATGCATGTGTAATCATAGCAGCGCTACAGTCAGAGGCTGCATGTGTAATCATAGCAGCGCTACAGTCAGAGGATGCATGTGTAATCATAGCAGCGCTACAGTCAGAGGCTGCATGTGTAATCATAGCAGCGCTACAGTCAGAGGATGCATGTGTAATCATAACAGCGCTACAGTCAGAGGATGCATGTGTAATCATAGCAGCGCTACAGTCAGAGGCTGCATGTGTAATCATAGCAGCGCTACAGTCAGAGGCTGCATGTGTAATCATAGCAGCGCGACAGTCTGAGGCTGCATGTGTAATCATAGCAGCGCTACAGTCTGAGGCTGCATGTGTAATCATAGCAGCGCTACAGTCTGAGGCTGCATGTGTAATCATAGCAGCGCTAGTCAGAGGATGCATGTGTAATCATAGCAGCGCTACAGTCAGAGGATGCATGTGTAATCATAGCAGCGCTAGTCAGAGGATGCATGTGTAATCATAGCAGCGCTACAGTCAGAGGCTGCATGTGTAATCATAGCAGCGCTACAGTCAGAGGCTGCATGTGTAATCATAGCAGCGCTACAGTCAGAGGCTGCATGTGTAATCATAGCAGCGCTACAGTCAGAGGATGCATGTGTAATCATAGCAGCGCTACAGTCAGAGGCTGCATGTGTAATCATAGCAGCGCTACAGTCAGAGGCTGCATGTGTAATCATAGCAGCGCTACAGTCAGAGGATGCATGTGTAATCATAGCAGCGCTACAGTCAGAGGATGCATGTGTAATCATAGCAGCGCTACAGTCGGAGGATGCATGTGTAATCATAGCAGCGCTACAGTCAGAGGATGCATGTGTAATCATAGCAGCGCTACAGTCAGAGGATGCACGTGTAGCAAGTGAAGTGGGAGATTCCTAATCAAAGCTCCTTTTCTGCATCTGCTGAAACAAGCAGAGCTCAGCACACCATCTCTCTCCCCAGTCACACGAGCAAGTCTCCATTGAAAATCTTTCAAACATGTATTTCGACTATTAGGATATCTCCCCAAAAGATCTGGATATTATTCATTTCAAATCATTTCAAATCATTTCAAATGCCCATTCCTACTTTTCGGTTAATTTCTGTCTTTATCAAAAGAAACCTTGATCATGATGTAGCCTAATGTAACCAGTCATTTATTCTAGCCTGTCACAGATCGTCATCATTTGTACCTTGCCTTGGCATAGTTTCTTGTGGCTCACAGCTCAGACACACCAGCTTGGCCACCCACTAACCCCCCTTGAAATCCCCACAGACAGGAACAGGAAGTGCGATAAGGGCATTGTGCTCTCTCTCTCCAACTGTCCCAAACCCATGCCTTCACTAACCTACCTGCCACTGTTCACACCAATAGGCTAATCATTAATAACAGACTTCCCATATCAGCAGCTGATGTAAACCAAGTGCCAGCGATTATAGTCATAGGCATGTGACAATACATTCAACCAATTTCAGGTATCATTTTTCTAAAAGACCACACACATCGTTGAGCCCAATCAAGACATGCCTGGAGGAAGTTCTGATAGCACAGTATGCGCACTGTAAAGAAACACGTTGTATTATGAATGTGTGATGTTGGTGTAGCAATATGACTATAACGAGTTGTGAAATCATAATATTCAAATACCCTGAATGTGTGTAAGACGTATGACTTTGTCTGTCTCTCAAGGCTCCTTACCCTCACAGATGCGGTCAAGTCTCTGCCGCTTGACTTTGTGCTTGTCCATTAGAGCCATAGGCTGGCAGTCCTAACCCAGGACACAGCAAGACAACAGCACAGAGCACTAAGGAGGCTCTTCAACAGGACACCAGCACGAGAAACCACTACTACCCACTGAGCAACACCTGCAGAGAGTGAGAAAGAGAGACAGAGTTGGTGTTACCTGTTAGAATGTGAAAGACTTGACTACTCGTCATGTCTGCTGTAATGCATTTCTTCTGCCACTTGGATTTCTCCTTTTGTGCCAATAAAGTTAGACAGAAATTGAATTTGAGAGACAGGGAGGAAGGGATAGTTACTGCTGCAGGATAGGACCCTCAACGGGTTAGTTGTAGAAATGTGCTTTAAAGTCCTAGCAGGCTAAAGCCGTTACAATAACACAGGGTCCTAAGGATGAGGCGTCTACTAAACAGATGATAGGCCTATGTTCTTACACAAAATAATGTAGCATACATGTGTCTACACTTGTGATGTATAACATTACGAAAATGAATGAAACCATGACTAAAGGAACTGACAAACACATGCCTATGTAGTGTGGTATTGGTGAGTGTGTACTCTTCCTTCTGCTTCCTCTGTGGTTTACCTAGGGCTTGTTTCAGTACTTTGAAAATGCATACATTCTTCTTCTCTTCCAAATGGTTATACCTGCTCTGACATGACTGGATTGGTGAAAGCTATGTAGTTTAACCCTTACTTTCACCTATCCAATAGTGTGAAATCCTGGCAGAATCTCAAACCGAACACTTGGCCCCTAAGCCCTTTATCGAGTGATAGAAGTGTTCAGTAGGAGATTTAGCCAATGATTACCTAATCAGGACAGACAAAGGAATGGTGTATTTGACCAAGGCCGTAAACGGAAAGACGAATAACCATAGTGGCAGACTTACCAGCAGGAGAATCCACTCAGTGTCTGTTCTGTCTGCAACTCACAACGTCTGTTCAGATCTCACTGTCAAGCAGAGACAAAACAGTTTGTTATTATCAGAGGGTCTTCTTCACTCACACCTTCTCAAACAAACAAACTTAAATTCAATAACATATCAGTCACTCACTACTAGTCTAGGCCTAAGCAATATAAAAATGTGAGTGCTAAACATGGGGTACCTTGGGTTGTTTGGCAGAAAGATGTGAGGCCTTATAACAGAAAGTGTTTGTTGAACAGTAGCTAGGCCTAGATCCCTGATTGATGAAGACTGGTGTCTAACAATTTATAAAGTAGGCATACATACATACATACATATATACATATATATATATATATATATATATATGTGTGTGTGGTAACCTAGTGGTTTAGGAGGTTGGGCCAGTAACTGAATGGTTGCTGGTTCAAATTCCTGAGCTGAGCTGATTAGGTGAAATATGCCGATGTGCCCTTGAGCAAGGCACATAACCCTAATTGTCCCTGTAATTCACTTTGGATAAGAATGTCTGCTAAATTACTAAAATGTAAATGTGATGTGTACAAGTTTGGCTAGGCCTACAAACTGGACACCAACAGAGAACAATGTTAGCTATAATTCTCTACTAAATGACACTTAGCTACAAAGAATCACAATCATCAAAGTTTAAAAAGTTGGGACAACATTCCAATACGTACGTATATGTAAAAAGTAGCAATGAATATGCATAAAAAATCTTGAAATCCATCACAAAGTAATCGACAGTGCGGTTTATGGAAACAATGGCAGTTTTGACATCATTGATACAAAGTATTGAATACAGTGTTTCGCAAGTCAAAACCATTACCACATGTGGCTGCCAAAGTTTAGGCCTAACTACATTTCACTATCCCTTCAAAATTGAACAACTAGCTACAAGTTTCAAAACTCTGCAGAATACGCTATGCTAACTAGTTAACTAGCTATCTAGATGGCTACTGATAACGGCCGTTATCGCATCTGGCTAGTTAGCGAACGTTAGCTAATGTTCGTTAGTTGGCTAGCTAACTAGCTAACTAGGCAGCTAACCGTGCCAGAAAAACAAATTATTCTGATCGATAGGAATCATATTTCAATTAAACAAAACGCCCTGTAACCATCCCAAAAATACACTTTAAGTTCTCAACCTTCTGATGGCTTGTTTATTTTATCAAGCATATCAATCTACGGTTGGATGGTTAGCATAGCAAGTTAGCGTGCTTGCTAGATATACTACTGCGTGTGAGAGATGCGTACAGGGGAGCCCATTTTCGTCCGATTCGCTATCAGCGAATGGCGCTACAATGTGAATATCTGAAATGCAGTAGCACAAGAACACCGGGAAACGTGGATATCCACAACGTGCACGTTATGCACGCATCATTCGCTACCCCGGTAACCTAGTAACGCAAGAGCGGTGGATTAATTACCCCAAGAAATGTCTTTCAGTCGTGTTGAGGTGTCTGGACAGTTTGCGTGCGTCGGTGGTCTTCCCTCTCTCCCGATCGCCATGAAATCTGAGAAAGAGGAAGTCGCAGGTTCATGGGGGGTCAGGCCGCCGTACACAACGTGACGGGCAGAGTGAGAGGTACCAGTGCACTGTTTTAGGAGGGGAAGGCAGAGCGCCCTCACCTTCCATGGCGGTGGACAGACAGCACACCCATTGGCTTTCTCCATAAAGTGTACTTCATGTTTACTATGGTCTGGATAAACTATTACGATTTATCGTGCAAAGTTCTGCAGAGGAAATTGTTTTTAACAGGGTCACTGCCCTAAGTTAATGAATATAGAGCAATGTATCATATTGTTTATATTTTTCCTTTCAAACAAATATCCCCTCCCCCCCACAGGTCTTACTCGAATAAAATACCTCTGGACAGATCATTGAGAAACAATCTTTAGAACGTTTAGATAACTGAGTGACCACCAGATGTCACTATAGTCAATGTGCCCTATGCTCTCTGTATGCTTCAAGAATTTACTTGAGGCTAGACTACTAGACTGAGGCACCATTCTCAGGTGGATGTTGTCAATCTTGGAATCAAACATGCTACATAAAGAAACCTGTCTTCCTAGGTGATCCCATTTGACACCTATAAATATGCAAATACACACCATCTTCAAAACATTGCTGATTGAAAGAAACCAAAACAAGTTGATTTTTTTGCAAAATTATTCTCTAATAAACTTTATTTGTACACAAAGTGTAAATAGACATTTCCATCTGAAAAGATACAATAAAAATAAATCTCTCGAAAGGCCACCAATCCTCTGGATCTCTACTGGTTCCTTCTCACACACTAATGCTGCCTTTGGACAGGCAGCCAAATTGATATTTTTTTTCTTCACTAATTGGTATTTTGACCAATCAAATCAGCTCTGAAAAAGATTGCCGTGAAAACATCTGATTGGCCAAAAAACATTTTTTTTTTAAAATATATTTAAAAAAAAATGAAACTCAGAATTGAGCTACCCGTCTAAACAGTCATCCACTCACACAAAATGGTTTCCACAGGTGACCACTGTACATTACATTGTGCCCTAAAGGATCCAACTGCAGCGTTGAGTCAATTATTCAAATCCTATTACAGTGCAAGTGTAATCTGTTCATTAGTGGGGAACTGAATCAGAATGGACAGACTAAAGGCTCCATTTCTATGGGAGACCAAGAAGAAAACATCTGGATGTTATGAACAAAAACCATTCAAGCAGAAACACCTGCTTTGTACATGATTAATGTACAATATTTAATTCAGCCAATTGTGGAAAACAAATGAATGCATTGTCTAAGTAGTAAGGGAAACAGAAGCAGCAAAATATACATTTGCCAGCTATGAGGAAAGCACATGGGTCCCTCCTAGATTCCCTTTACAGGTGTGTGGGTATTCCACTGGGCCAAATCAAACACTTCAGAGCGTTCGGCCTACACCCATGAAAGCCGATGTGTGAAGGCTTTTCAGGGGGCCTTTGGCAACTCAACTGGCCATCCGTTCAGGAATGTATCCTGCCAACAGGAGTGTCCATCGCAAGCAAACTGCATCATTTTTATAATTATAGTAGTGGTAGCGCGTTACTACCCGGATTATTAGAAAGCGGCTATTACAGTATGACCTTCAGAAATCATCATGTCTTAGCCATCTCCATTGTGTTTCTGGGTAGACACATTTACCCACAGAGTATGGACAGGCAGAACATCATTGTCCTGAAATGCTGAATATCGTGAGCTTGTCAAAGTTGCTCTAGCATTACACTAATGGTAAAATTGAGCCTTATTAATCTATAGTCAGCCAGTGATATGAAGGGCCCCTAATGTGGCCCCTTTGAAGGCAGCAGGGTCCCGTGGGCTCGGCCGGGGTGGGGGTGTAATGTGAATATGACGATGAATGCTGTCAATCACACACGGAGCACCAAGAAACTTTCAATTCTCCTCAATAAGGTTCAAGTCCAGTTCTGTGCAGTCTCTCTCAAACACACTCTGCTGCCCGGCCTCTTGCGCACCCATATTTATGTTCTCCTCTTCCTCACTTTCACTCAACGGTCCAATGCTGGTTCTTCCCAGGTCTGCAGGGGAGAAGGCTCCTCTGAAGTCCCCTGGAACAGGCTCTAGCCCCATGTAGACAGCCGCTCCACACACCAGGGGCTCCCCACTACGAATCTACACACAGAACAGAAATATTTAGTATCTTCAGCATTTCATAGAAAAACAACTTGTTCCACACAACTCAACTTCAGCTGAATCTAATAGGCTAACACCCATGAAGGCAGATGTGTGCAGGCATTTCAGGAGGGCTTTCTGCAACTCAACTAGCCATACGCTCTAAATTGTGAACTTGTCAAAGTTGCTCTAGCAATACAATAATGGTAATATTGAGCCTTACTAATTAAGGAACATGCCAAAAGCTTCTAGTATGTTTGTAGTTATTCAAAACACCATGAGTTGTAATGCTTGTCCTCCAAATTATTTTGGTTTTCAAAGCAACATTTTATTGTCCAGCAGCCAAAGGCATAATCCTAGCCATATTAGTAACCTATGCTAGTTAATGCATATTTTGAGCTCCCCTTAATTCCGAATGATTATTTTCAGTACCGTCACATGAAACCTGTTTATGCATGCGATGTGCTTTTGAGAACTGTGTTTTCCTGCTAATTGCATTTTGAAACATTGACAGAAAGCCTACAACCATGTGCGCATTGTTGATCTTATAATACAATGGAGAAAAGTTACACCAGCCTCATCGCCTTTTTAAAACGTGCCTTGGTTGGTCGGTTCTGAACCGTAGACTATAGCGGTTCCTTGCATCAATTAATGTAAAAATGGTGTTACAGAATTTTAAAGAAAAGTCCTACTTGTCCAAAGGGAATTTTTTTAAATGATTTATTTTATTGTCAAGCCCTGGTGAGAATGTCCACCTTTCAAATGAGACTGGTCTATGCAAAGTATACATAAATGTATCTGTACATGCACTGACCACGAGCCCCCCTCCCCATTCATCCTGCTCCCGAGACCCCAGTCAGAGCCAACTGAGCTCTCCTTTGGTTTTGTTACACTAGAAAAGGCAACCATTTCATGAACCACAACCCACCATCTTAAAACATGACACAAGGAGACACCACCAGCTGGCTGCAGACCCAGCAGCAGCTCTAGTCACACCCCCAGAAGGCCAAACAAACCAACCAGGTATGAGAAGAAAAAAAAAGAGAAAAATAATACACCAGTGAGAAAAAGTGATGACATCACTCCCCAGAGCAGGAAGTGCGTAGCAGTGGTTAAATATACATGGCTGGGGTGGTAGATGTCCATAATGGCAAGACGTTGGGCATTGACACATTAATCTCGTCCCCCAGGCTCAATTGCTACCGCATATAGAGAACCTGGTAACACTGCAACAGAGTGGGACTTGGAAGGAGCGTGGCTTCAAATAAAGTCAGGTGAGGGAAGGACCCTGCTACAGCTGTATTAGAGATGACTGAAAAATGTAGAAAATCCCCAAATCAAAAGAAAATGTTCCATCACGTTGACCATATTTTTGCAAAGGCCAATTGATTCAGAATTCAGGTATATAAAGTTTATATACGAAAACTACTTCTAAGATGTGTACTTTCAGATTTTTACAAACTCACTTTGTTTAAATCACGAAGTCCACTATGTAAGGGGAGGTTCTAAAGGGTCACGCTAGATGGTGGACTGAGACTTTAGCTCATGCAAATGGGTTGTTTGGTCCACGCCTGCCATAGACTTCATTCAAGTCCCTTTCTGTGGCGCTGTTGAAACCAGACGGTTCGACAGAGCCGGCTGGTGGACGAGATCAGGCATATATCAACGATTGGACACACAGGAATGCAAGGGTCAGCCCAAAAATACACACACGGCTGGTCAGGGCAATGAGGTTCCATGGCCAGGCAGCACAGTACCAACAATGCCGCACCCTGAACCCAAATCCAGACTGGTCCGGTCTGGCTGGGACAGGAATGTGAATGCAGTAGTTCTGGCTCATGAGGTGGAGGAGGGGGAGTCAGAGAACCAGTGGCCCCACTTCTCCTAGCTAATGAGCCCAAGTTCCCCACAAACTCTGGTCTGTGAGGAGAGAAGCAGGAGAGCTGAGAGATAAAGGGAGAGATAAAGTTGCTTTAGGCCCCCTGCTACTCTCAAGCAAATGACAAAAGTTCCACCTCAAGGACAACTATGAGCAGTTTCTACCAAAGTTATGCATTTTGTGTTGTTTTGGATCCACTGCATTTCTGAATAGGCCTTACAACGGTTGTACATCTCACCAAGCTCACCGGAGTCATCTTGCAGAAGTCCAGGCCAGGCCTGACGTAGTAGGGCAGGGTGTCCGCATCATGGCGTCTCTTCAGGCCGGGCTTACGCATGTCACAGGGCTGAGAGTGGCAGCGTGGGAGACAGGGGGATAGGTCGCGCCTCGAGGATGACGGGGAACTGCAGGCTGAGGAGGGAGAGGGTGCCGGGGGCTCCATCGAAGGGTAGCGTGGGACTAGCCCGGGAGCAGGAGAGGGGGAGGGCTGGGGAGGCAGAACGTGCACAGGGGACAGAGAGAAGCGGCGTTGCAGCAAGGGCCGACAGGAACCCAGCGAGGCGGGGGAGGAGGAGCAGGAGGAGGGGGCAGGGAAGAAGCCAGTGCAGCCTCCCCTGGGCAGATCATTATGGTCCCAGGGACAGCCCCAGGGGAGAGGGGAGTCAGGGGACATGGCCAGGCTAAAGAAAGTGGGGCTGGAGGAGGAGTGTAGGGAGGAGGTGAGGGAGGAGCTGGGGCCTCGGAGGGGTATGGAACCAACCAAGGAGCCAACGCCCATGCAGGCCACACCCCCTCCACTGTGGCAGCGGCGCTTGACTGGGGTCCAGATCTTGGAGGCGCTGGGGCGCCAGGGGCTGCGGCAGTGGGACAGGTCCTCAGGGACAGACAGGGAGCGACAGTGGCGTTTGGCAGGAGGAGGCGGCGGAGGAGAGCTCTGCAGGGACAGGTCTGTCACAGAGGTGCTGGGGAGAGGGAAAGGTGTTCCCAGTGGGTCCAGGGAGGACAGGACAGAGGCATCCTGCAGGTGGGTCTTGGAGGATGGGAACATAGACCAACTGCTCTCTGAAAGTGAAATAAACCAAAGGTGGGAATCAAGGGAGGCCCTTCCCCCAGTTAATGATTTAACCTGATCTTTGAATGAGGCCCTTTAATTAAAAAAAGCTTCAGGAATTACATGGATCCTTACCTGGAGTCAACCCACACCCGCGCCAACACACAGTGGGGCTGGAACCCACTTCAGGCAATGACTGAAACACAGCAATGAAGAAGGGATTTAAAATGACTAAAGCAACCAGTATGGCAAAGGTAATTCCTTATGGAAGAAGTGCTATACAACAACCTGTGTCACATGGCATGCTCACCACATTGAGAGAGAAAGCCCTGTGGTAAGGGGGCTCCTCCAGATTCTGTTTGCGGAGTTGCTCTGTGATGAGCGTCACCATGGTGGCTCGCGGAGGAAGGGGGTGTTTGCCAGGCCGTCAGACTCCTGGCGAGGTATGTGGCGTCCCCTCCGCACCTCAACCGGCCAGACAGACCCTTCCAATCTCACTGAGAAACGATCATCATTATGTTCACCTCAACTGAAGAAAGGACAGCATTTAATAATGAGCAGTAAACACTTGTTCACATGACTCATTTTACCAGGAAAATCATAGCATCATATACAGAATTACTTGGAGCATGAGTCAATTTCCCCAGAAAAACAAGTCAAAGGATTTCCCAATTTATTGTCCATCTTCTAATCTCTCAGCTGTGCTTTGGGTCCTTACAGGAAAGTGTGTTTAAACCTAATATGAATCATTGTGGCATTACCTAATCCTCTTAAAAGATGTCAAATAATGAGGTTGCGAAACTCATCGGCACAGGTCACTGTAAAAACACGCAGCTATGTTTACACAGTTTTGGTGAGATGAGAAAACCCCAAGAAGGAGTTTGCGTGAACGCCTAACGAGTGTGTTCTGCAGACCTCACAGATAACAGAGCTGGGCAATATCACAGGCTAGGAAACTGACTAGCCAACCGTCTAGCTGCCTCAGAGATGGAAGTTATTCAAACAGACAAAAGTTTTTGGGGAATAGCCTACATTATAGTTCACTGTGTCCATTTCAACAATGAGTGATAAGTGTGCCACTGTAGAGTGCTATGAGGAGAATGAAATGGGGAGGGAGAATGTGAAAAAGAGGGGGAGGAAGTGTGGGAAATGGAGAGGGAGTGGGGCCAAAGGCACATTATGCCTGCACTGTGAGAGACACAAAAGGGGGAAGAGAGAGTGGACAACAGGACTAGAAGAAGCTTAAAATGACCAGAACAAAGAACAAACAATATGCAAACAAGGAGCACAGCACCAGAGTTAAACAAGGTGCCAGTTCATGGAGTTCACTGATACATTCCACACCATGCATTTTTTTTGCACACAAATACCAGAGTCGGTCAGCTTTTAAACAGATGTAACAGTAATTGGAACTAGAGACACACCCTACGGGGACAAACTGACTCTGCTAAGGCCTATACAGTCCCACACCAAATAAGTCCAGATACAACATGCTTGACTAGTCATTCCAACCTTTGAACTGTTCTGTAAATCTAGTTCACAATGAAACCAAAACCAAAGGGCATCTATAAAACTAGCACTTGATAAACAGCTTCTGTTTTCCTATGTAGTCATCTCAATGTATACTGAACAAAATTTAAAAACGCAACATGCAATCATAATTTCTAAGATTTTACTGAGTCCGTTCATATAAGGAAATATGTCAAATGAAATTAATAAATTATGCCCTAATCTGTGGATTTCACAACTGGGAATACAGATTGGCATCTATTGGTCAGAACAAAATATTAGGTGCGTGGATCAGAAAACCAGTCAGTATCGCGTGTGACCACCATTTGCCTCATGCAGCACATAGAGTTGATCAGGCTGTTGATTGTGGTCTGTGGAATGCGGTCCCACTCCTCTTCGATGGCTGTGCGACATTGCTGGATATGGGCAGGAACTGGAACATGCTGTCATACATATCAATCCAGAGCATACCAAACATGCTCAACAGGTGACATGTCTGGTGAGTATGCAGGCCACGGAAGAAGATGGACATTTTCAGCTTCAGGGAATTATGTACAGATCTTTGCGACATGGGGCTGTGCATTATCATGCTGAAACATGAGGTGAAGGAGCCAGATGAATAGCACAGCAATGGGCCTCAAGATCATGTCTCGGTATCTCCGTGTATTCAAATAGCCATCAATAAAGTGTAATTGCGTTCTTCGTCCATAGCTTATGCCTGCCCATACCATAACCCCACCACCACGGGGCACTCTGTTCACATCAGAAAACAGCTCGCCCCCGCACAACGCCATACACAAGGCCGGTTGGACGTACTGCCAAATTCTCTAAAATGACAGAAGCTGCTTATGATAAAGAAATTAACATTAAAATCTCTGGCAAGGAAAACTTGGAGTTACATTGTATTATATCACAAGTTGGAATTGTCTTAATAATAATTACATTGTCACGATTTGTCAACTACCGCATATAGGTATTTGTTTAACTTTGTTTCATCCAACTCTTATTGATGTTTATTGTGGCATAGCAGAAATTCATTATGATGCATAATGTATTGTCAAGCATGTATGTCCTGTTTATAATAGTCTCTTATCCTGACTATATACACACATACTACATAAAGTCTAACAGACAATCTGAGAAAATATATATAAATATTAATCGGGCAAGAACTCTGGAAATTCCTGCAGTCAAAAGCAAATGTTATTGGTCACATACACATATTTAGCAGATGTTATTGTGGGTGTAGCGAAATGCTTGTGTTACTAGCGCCAACAGTGCAGTAGTATCTAACAAGCAAAGTTGCTTAGGAGCTAGAAGAAGAGCTGCCATGTCGGTCAGCGCCATCAGCATGCCAATTGCCCACTCCCTCAACTTGAGACATCCATGGCATTGTGTGGTGTAACAAAACTGCACATTTTAAAGTGGCCTTCTATTTTCCCCAGTACAAGGTAAACTTGTGTATTTATCATGTTGTTTAAATCAGCTTCTTGATATGGCACCTGTCAGGTAGATGATCATCTTGGCAAAAGGAGAAATGCCCAGGGATTTGTGCACAAAATTGGAGAAAAATATGTCCTTTGTGCGTATGAAAAAATGCAGGGCTAATTTATTTCAGCTCATGAAACCAACACTAAATGTTGCAGTTTAGATTTTTGTTTCAGTGTAGATGACTACGGGCAAGGTCTCTTCCTGGTTTTGGGCACTATGGGGAGCTACTGTTGCTTTAAGTGCTTAGGGCTATGTGGCAAGAGCATTATATTGTGGGTAGCACTAAATATGGACTAGCCATCTCACAGAACTTTGACTTAGTTTGTGTGTGAACCATCACAAATAAACATTAGATTTCAAACCTACCAAGCAGTTAGAAATGCCAATGACTAAAACGTGCGTGGACATTTAATTGATATATTAAGTTCGGGTTAAATGGCACGTGTGCCACTCACTGACTAACCTTGAGTTTAGTTAACTAATATAACGTTACTGTTTAAAAATACATTATCAGGTTCTGGCAACCATTTTGGGATGTTATCAAAGAAAAGAAAGTCTCAAATAAAAAAGAGTGCTTGGTAAACCGACTAGCCGGAGACTTCCAGTAACGTTAGCTCAATCCTCAATATTCTGATCTAGCTAGATTATAGTTAACGTTGGTTACTAATGCAAATATCAGCTGGCTACTAGGCAAGCCAAACCTAAAACAAATGTGATGACATTGGATTGTTGCTTGCTATGAATAGTTAGTAGCAATATGGGGAGATAACTAATTTGTTTGGAAGTTGCTTGTAAAACTAGCTAAATTGGTCATCATTAACCCAAATACATCGCTAGCAGCGAATGCTTGCTGCAAAAGGCATCTGACAATGATTAACGTCACAGGTTGCAAGCTGTGGCAAACTAACGTTAGCTAACTAGGCTGTCCGTGTTGGCTTACACATTGTTGTATCACCTTTCATATACAGTCACTGGGATCTCCACAAGCATGTCTAGCTAGCTGTCCAGGTAACAGTAGCTAAGCTAGCAAGCTAACTCTAGCTAGCATGAACAAGCAGCAGACCGTGGAAGTGACCGTCCTTCACGGTTACTGCTAGATGTGTAACAGTTTGTCAAATTGACGTCAAAGGTTTATTTTAGTTAACCCTAAGCCTTTACCCAAGTTTAGCCCAAATCTCCAAACCTGTTAAGATTAATTATCCTAACCTGCTACGAATAGTAAATTCTGGTCAATTCTGACATAAGGGTTTATGTCTAGATGGGATACATCTTATCATTCAGCTGTTTGCTAGCTTTTTATCTATGTTATCATGCTTACATATTTAATTGTCAAAGTACCTGAAGCCATTTTCCTAACAATAATGTTAATTATTGACAGCAAACCCAGATTGTGCTTTGAAAACTAGCTAGCTCGATGATGAAGACGAATTTACCTGCCCACCGCGTCTCCTTAGCAACCGAAAGCAGCACCGGACAGAATATGGCATTGCACCGAATATATAGCCATAGGAAGAAACCATTAAAAAGGGGTGGTTGAAACGTCTAAACGCGTGTATTTTTATTACACTAAATATTTTGTATTATAATCCATCTATGAATTAACTCTATATCTTCTCCAAAAAATAGACTTACATCTTCAACTTGAGAAACGTTCTGCTTTTGATGATTGATTATGAAAAACTAACATCCTGCTGAAAGTACCTAGCGTATAACCACATATATATATTTAGTATAACCCTCCGGGAGGCGAGGGCGATGTTCTGGAAAACAAGACAAAAATGTAAGATTAAAATTAAGATCAAAACATTGAGTACATGCATTTTTCAGAGATAATATGCCAGCAACATGTATTCTACCAATACTACAGCGTGTGCCCGGGAGATCCCAGCGCTACAAAAACATGTTTTGAACTCTGGGTAGTGTAGTTTGGAAGATTTTTGTTGTTGTTGTGATGACAAGTGTGCTATGAACCATGATAAGAATAGCATTATTCCAGTTTTTGCATGGGAAATAACTAAAATGCTAGATTCCCCTTATACCAAAAGACAGACACTTCGTTTCTTGAAAATACTCCATAAGCAATGGCTACAAACAGACTGACGCATGCGTAGTTGAAAATACACATGTCCGTAATGCCAATAGCGGAAAACACAACTCGAGTCTGTAGTTCCATTTAACTTAGTAGTATAAAGTAAGCGAAAAGCAGTGGAGAGTGGCTTTGGAAACATTCAGTAAAGAAGAGCCTCTTGCAACGCAAAATAAACTGATTGGGTATGTAACTGCATGATTTGAAGAAGATCAACCCTTGACGCTTGTAAACCAGGGCCACTGTAGTATGAATACATTGAAATGTAAATTGGGTGCATTATGTCTTTCCTAGGTAGTCTTGCAGATTCTTAGATTCAGAGGACAGTATTTGTATGAAGTGAATGGCAATTAGTATTTGGACTGTATCAGCAACGTTCAGCACGGTAAGAGACAAATATATCGGTGACTTTCCTTTAAGGCATCTTATTGGCATATTTGATAAGTATTCTGTTGTATTCGGTGTATTTTGTGACACAGCGGCAAAGGACACGATCCAAAGCCCTTTGAACATAACAGTACAACATAATCAACACAACAGTGCCTCTTGGTGGTAAGTGGATCGTTGTTGCACATATAGTGGGGTAACTGTCATCCCAGCATCGCGCAAGCAGCCACGGTGCAGATGGAGCATCTGAAAGCCAATTCACGCTTCACGCTTCCTGCACGACATTATAGTACAGAATGCCTGCCACTCTGCCCGAAAAGCTGTGTGTCTTCTATTTTGTCAACTCAGGATAAGGCCACAACCTGAAGTCCTCCTGCAACATAACCCCAATGACATCTGCATAAGATAGAGGAACAATAATGTAATATATATTGGTTTATAAGATATAGGAAGAATAATGTAATATATATATATATATATACACTGCTCAAAAAAATAAAGGGAACACTTAAACAACACAATGTAACTCCAAGTCAATCACACTTCTGTGAAATCAAACTGTCCACTTAGGAAGCAACACTGATTGACAATACATTTTACATGCTGTTGTGCAAATGGAATAGACAACAGGTGGAAATTATAGGCAATTAGCAAGACCCCCCAATAATGCAGTGGTTCTGCAGGTGGTGACCACAGACCACTTCTCAGTTCGTATGCTTCCTGGCTGATGTTTTGGTCACTTTTGAATGCTGGCGGTGCTTTCACTCTAGTGGTAGCATGAGACGGAGTCTACAACCCACACAAGTGGCTCAGGTAGTGCAGCTCATCCAGGATGACACATCAATGTGAGCTGTGGCAAGAAGGTTTGCTGTGTCTGTCAGCATAGTGTCAAGAGCATGGAGGCGCTACCAAGAGACAGGCCAGGAGACGCGGAGGAGGCCGTAGGAGGGCAACAACCCAGCAGCAGGACCGCTACCTCCACCTTTGTGCAAGGAGGAGCAGGAGGAGCACTGCCAGAGCCCTGCAAAATGATTTCCAGCAGGCCACAAATGTGCATGTGTCTGCTCAAATGGTCAGAAACAGATTCCATGAGGGTGGTATGAGGGCCTGACGTCCACAGGTGGGGGTTGTGCTTACAGCCCAACACCGTGCAGGACGTTTGGCATTTGCCAGAGAACACCAATATAGGCAAATTCGCCACTGGAGCCCTGTGCTCTTCACAGATGAAAGCAGGTTCACACTGAGCACATGACAGACGTGACAGAGTCTGGAGACGCTGTGAACATTCTGCTGCCTGCAACATCCTCCAGCATGACCGGTTTGGCGGTGGGTCAGTCATGGTGTGGGGTGGCATTTCTTTGGGGGGCCGCACAGCCCTCCATGTGCTCGCCAGAGGTAGCCTGACTGCCATTAGGTACCGAGATGAGATCCTCAGACCCCTTGTGAGACCATATGCTGGTGCGGTTGGCCCTGGGTTCCTCCTAATGCAAGACAATGCTAGACCTCATGTGGCTGGAGTGTGTCAGCAGTTCCTGCAAGAGGAAGGCATTGATGCTAAGGACCGGCCCGCCCGTTCCCCAGACCTGAATCCAATTGAGCACATCTGGGACATCATGTCTCGCTCCATCCACCAACGCCACGTTGCGCCACAGACTGTCCAGGAGTTGGAGGATGCTTTAGTCCAGGTCTGGGAGGAGATCCCTCAGGAGACCATCCGCCACCTCATCAGGAGCATGCCCAGGCGTTCTAGGGAGGTCATACAGGCACGTGGAGGCCACACACACTACCTAGCCTCATTGTGACTTGTTTTAAGGACAATACATCAAAGTTGGATCAGCCTGTAATGTGGTTTTCCACTTTAATTTTGAGTGTGACTCCAAATCCAGACCTCCATGGGTTGATAAATTTGATTTCCATTGGTAATTTTTGTGTGATTTTGTTGTCAGCACATTCAACTATATAAAGAAAAAAGTATTTAATAAGAATATTTCATTCATTCAGATCTAGGATGTGTTATTTTAGTGTTCCCTTTATTTTTTTGAGCAGTATATATATATATATAGTGGCAAGAAGAAATGTGAACCCTGCATAAATTAGTGATACAATTTGATCTGATCTTCATCTTAGTCACAACAATAGACAAGCACAGTGTGCTTAAACTTATAACACACTAATTATTGTATTTTTCTTGTCTATATTTAATACATAATTTAAACATTCACAGTGTAGGTTGGAAAAAGTAGGTGAACCCCTAGGCTAATTACTTTTCCAAAAGCTAATTGGAGTCAGGAGTCAGCTAACCTGGAATCCAATCAATGAGATGAGATTGGAGATTAGCTGCCCTGCCCTATAAAAGAACACACACAACATTTGAGTTTGCTATTCACAAGAAGCATTGCCTGATGTGAATCATGCCTCGAGCAAAAGAGATCGCAGAAGACCTAAGATTAAGAATTGTTGACTTGCATAAAGCTGGGAAGGGTTACAAAAGTATCTCTAAAAGTCTTGATATTCATCAGTCCACAAATTGTCTGTGACTGGAGAATGTTCAGCATTCTTGCTACTCTGCCTAGGAGTGGCCATCCTGCAAAGATGACTGCAAGAGCACAGCACAGAATGCTCAATGAGGTGAAGAAGAATCCTAGAGTGTCAGCTAAAGACTTACAGAAATCTCTGGAACGTGCTAACATGTGTGTTGACGAGTCTACGATACCTAAAACACTAAACAAGAATGGTGTTCATGGGAGGACACCACGGAAGAAGCCACTACTGTCCAAAAAAACACTTCTGCACGTCTGAAGTTTTCAAAAGTGCACCTGGATGTTCCACAGCGCTACTGGCTAAATATTCTGTGGACAGATGAAACTACAGTTGAGTTGTTTGGAAGGAACATGCAAACCGTTGAGTGGAGTAAGAAAGGCATAGCACAACAACATCAAAACCTCATCCCAACTGTTTGGGGCTGCTTTGCTGCCTCAGGGCTGGACAGCTTGCTATCATCAACGGAAAAATGAACTATGACATTTTGCAGGAGAATGTAAGGCTATCTGTCCGCCAGTTGAAGCTAAACAGAAGTTGGGTGATGCAACAGGACAATGACCCAAAATACAGAAGTAAATCAACAGAATGGCTTCAACAGAAGAAAATTCACCTTCTGGAGTGGCCCAGTCAGAGTCCTGACCTCAACCTGATATTATTATTTTTTTTAAATGATGTGGCTTGACCTCGACAGCGGTTCACACCAAACATCCTAAGAATATTGCTGAACTGAAACAGTTTTGTAAAGATGAATGGTCCAAAATTCCTCCTGACCGTTGTGCAGGTCTAATCCGCATCTACAGACATTTGATTGAGGTTATTGCTGCCAAAGGAGGGTCAACCAATTATTAAATCCAAGGGTTCACATACTTTTCCCACCCTACACTGTGAATGTTTACACAGTGTGTTCAAGACATGACAACGTATAATTGTTTGTTATTAGTTTAAGAGGACTGTTTGTCTATTGTTGTGACTTAGATGAAGATCAGATCAAATTTGAGGACCAATTTATGCAGACATCCAGGTAATTCAAAGGGTTCACACACTTTTTCTTGCCTGTGTGTGTATATGTCTCCAACAGTTCAGAGGCCAATGATCTAGCATTACACTTGGAACCCAACATGAAGACATTGTGTTTGACCAGTAAGGTTTCTCAAATATCACACTTTAAACACACTGTTCTGCTACCTTTTCAAATGCATGTCTCAATAGATTCCCTCTTTTTCCCTATCCTCTATATCATGGGCACCTGAATTCGCTTATCGATATGTCCATACAAGTTCTGGAAACTGACAGAACAGAAAGAGTGGCTTTACATGGTGTGCAAGAGGATACATGCTGCATGCGTCTATTCTTTGGTGAGTGTGCTATAAAAAGCAGATACTGGCATTACACTCCACTTCATTCTTACAGGCCCCTGTAGCAGACACCTGTAGAGGTGTGTAGAGACGACCAACCCAGCCCAGACATATGCAGATACTGTGGAGGACGTGATAGACCAGGTGCACCAACAAGGTCGCAAGCTACAGCAAATACAGTAGTGCATGGACGAGGAGAACAGAAGTCTACATTTGGACACAGAGCAGTGTGTAATGCTGATAGTGTAGTAACAGTGTAACGATGCTTATTAGTTGTGTTCTAAATCTATGAGTATACTCTCTCAATATGGACATGAACCACAGGTTTCACCGTTTTTCATTAAGTCGTTGCCCAGTCATCTTCTTGCCCAACCTATACTCAACCAAAGTAACAGAGTAGGTACTGCCTCGGAGCATACGATATCAGTGTACTATTATACTGTACCATTCTCTCATCAGCGAAGACTAGGTCCAACAGCCAAATCCTCACGAGTTAGGATCAAGGTCATTGTGCATAATAAAAGCTTTGCTCTGTTGGTATCTCTCTACAGATACGTGTGCTCTGCAAGGGGAGTGTTTGTGGCAGACGAGGTGAAGACAGGTTTTGGGCGTGTGGGGAGTCACTTTTGGGCGTTCCAGCTTCAGGGTGATGACTTCTGCCCTGACATAATGACCAAGGTGATGGGTAACGGGCATCCCCTGGCACGTATGGTAACCATAGTGGAGATAGCTGGGGCCTTCACAGCCAACAAAGTAGAGTACTTTCACACAGTGAGAGACTAGTAGTTGCTGTTACTACCCATTTAAAAAATGTTACCTTAATTTAACTTGGCAAGTCAGTTAAGAACAAATTCTTATTTACAATGATGACCTACCCTGGCCAAACCCTAACGACCCTGGGCCAATTGTGCCCTATAGAACTCCCAATCACAGCCGGTTGTGATACACACTGGAATCTAACCAGGGTCTGTAGTGACGCCGCTAGCACTGAGATGCAGTGTCTTAGACCACTGCACCACTCGGGAGCCTTTATATATATATTCTTAGAAAATAAGGTGTAGTGCACAAAAGTTAATGTTGTACATTTGTTTACTGCACTGCATCTGTGTACACAACCAAGTAACCCTGATATGTGCAACTCAAATTAGGAGTCTCATCCCTAATCATGTGAAAGCAGTTTGGCAGAAACCCAGCGTCAGTGAACGTGATTGAGGACCTGAGTGGGAACTCCTCACAAGTTGGAGGACACCTATTGAACCTGCTGACGCAGCTACAGACCTAACATCCAATCATTGGAGACATCCATCCGGCAGGAGAACTATGGCCGGAATTGTGTTTAGGTAATGACCGTGTTCCTTGGCCCAGGCACTGCTGACGCATGCCAGATCTTACAACACCTGGATAGGTATTTTACAATCAGCCAACCACATAGCAATCTGGTGTTAAAAGGCAGTCGAAGACTTTGCACGCAACCATTGGTTGATGCATGCAACGTCTGAGCAGGGGAACGCACCCATGGTCTCTATAGTAACCATTGACTACCTACATAAGACCATGCAGCCAACCTTGCATTCTGAGATACTGGCTGAATAGTGGTTGTGTGGGCATGGAGATGGTCACAGAGCTAATGGGCCAATTGTGGGCTTAAGCTTTTTCAAATAAATCTTAACATTACCTTTCAATTTGAAAAAAGTGCAAGCAGAAATATCCTTTCCTGTTCGACTGAAAGAGCATATCTGGGTCAGCACAAAAATCCCCTGGGAGAACAGTCAAGTTTAAGCCTCCCATGTGCTTCAGTGTGGAGGACGCAGAGCTGGTGGCATACAGGATACACCCCATTCTCATGGGCGATTGGAACACAAACCCTGCAGAATTGAATGAAGCATAGTACAGGACACTCACATCAGTTTATTACTCACAGGTGATCGGAATGCCCCACAGCGAATCTTAGTCCCCCTAACCTATTGCAGTCTTCTCAGAATTGAAGGAAACTGATACCTTTATCTGCCAACACAGGCCAATGACAATTATGCAACACCAGCAAAGCAGGTACGGCAGAACCTGTTGACAAATATGTATCCCCCCAGACATCAAAAACTGGACAATGGAGACGGCTAAGGTTTGTACAACCCTGTAGAAATATTTAATTGCATCAGACAGTAAGATTTGGTCACAGTCAGGTAGCGGTGTGGATAGTGTCAAGTACTCTAGTAGATGAACTGTTAAAGTGCATTTCAGACATTTGGATTTCATAAAGGTCCTTGCTATTCAGCATCTGTGGGACATCCCATGGATCCCAGATAACCATTTCATAAAGCAGAGCACCAGACCTGGAGCCATCTTGGAGGAAGACAGACTGCAGACATAAAAGCCCATCTCATGGATCCATACCACAATTAAGGCTACAAAGCTAAATGATTTCACCTTTAGAGCTAACACGTGGAATTACTGCACGCTTTTGGTTCTGCACGAAGGACAGAAACAGAGTAATGCATTTCTCTACTAAAACACCATGCACTTTTGCTATGAAATGAAAACATTTAAAATACCTTGTGATGCTCACATTTATACTTCTGTGAAAATAGACTCTGCCCCCACCACATGGTAACTACAGAAAAACAAAGTACTAAGAACTCAATGAAGTACTACTGATACAGTAGGAAAGAGATCATGGACATCAACTTGGAATGGACACTGGCCCAGGCAGACTGAAGAGAAGACACTTCCAGCGGATCTTGATAATTGCAACATTGCATGGCAACAGTGACTTTATACACAAGTATCAAAGGACTATTAATGACAAGCATAAGTGGGGTAGGAGTGCACTTACCAGAGGACTACTGTTATCACCTTATCCACCTAGAACCATAGCAAATACTGTAGTTACACTTCAGATCCATAGCGGGGTAAGATCCGCTAGCTCCGAAAGTAAATCGACATGTACGTAGAACGGCTTTCACCCCATTGACCGATTCCCTCTGCCAGCGAAGTATCTGCCACCGCATCCCAAAGAGGCATCCGTACAGAGCGATTTTAACCTTAACCAAGAAGCCATTTAACAGTACAAATCAGTTAACATTAGGTTTATGAATAACAACAAAAGGATCCACGTGTAATATAAACCAAAAGTTTATTTCTACCAATTTGCCCAAGACACTAGAGGAATGAGTTTCCAGTGAGAGAGGGAAGGCCCTCTTACATTAACAGGCTTGCGCTCGGTTGGATTGTATTGTTTGTAACACTAGTAGCCACTTTAAAAATGCAGACAATATGGGGGGGGGGGGGGGAGACTCCTTAAAAGCCAAAAAAACAAATGCTGGTTGTCATCGTCTACTAGCCAACTGCAAACATTCACTAGACAAGCTTACAATGAAACCTTAGATTAGTTTAATCCCGTCGCCTCACCCCACATCTGAAGCCATGCAACTCGCATCAAACACTCAGCATGAGAAAAAAAAAAAAAACTACAAATCTAGAAACACCAACAAAAGTTTATTTGAAAAGCTTACGAAAGCTCTGCTCCTGTTTGTTGGTAAGTCCAGCAGACATGTAAAATACGACCATACAATACATTATTCAAAAAGGTACCAAAAAGTACAGTAAAAATAACACTTCCATCTCTGGAAATGGACACAAAACAATATCAAATAAAAAGTGGAAGTGGCATTTGCTTCCCCAGTTCCTCACTTCATCTGTACATATGCGGCATGAGGCCAAATTTCTGCCAACTCCAAAGGAAAAGCCAGAGCCCATGTTCGCTGTGGCCGGACCATGGGTTTCTTTTTTCTTATTTACTTTAGACCTTAAGAGAGAAACATGGTGCTTACAGTTACTGAGCATATCCAAATGGCATTTAGTATTACACACATGGACACCATGATGTTTATGAACTAGTATTTTTTTTTTTTAACATCACAATCACATTGCTCCAGAGGGGGAGCACATCAAAGGGGACATGACACCTAGCTGCCATACCCAGCACCCCATCAGAAAGGCACTAATGCTTATGCTGGGGCAACCACCACCTCAACCCTTATTGATCAAGTAGTGTTTGTAGGGATGCATCTTAAAATGGTTGGCACATGGAATGAGTCCATTATTAAGGATTTCCAGACCCTCACCACCCCCCCCTCATTAACAAACGTTTGAATGGGATCAGACTAGATGGGAGAAATTTTGGAGTCAAAGGCACAAATGGTTACAGTTAGATTGTCATATCACCATAGATGATGCAAAAATGCATACCTGCACTACATGTGATCAGTATGGCTTGTAGCTACTCTGGTGGCCTCCACGTCTTGGAGTTTTCCCATAGCCTGCATTGCCCTGGTCTGGAGGACAAGAAAGAAAAAGACTGAGTGTCTTCCGTACGACAAGGACCAACAAAGTTTCTCACATTTGTGTTTCGGGTGGTTATCGCTTACTGTAGTCGTAGCCACCCCCATAGCCGTATCCAGCGGAGTAGTCGTAGTTGCCATAGCCTCCGTATCCACCATAGCCTTGCTGTCCACCGTAGCCGTAGCCCTGGTTACCATAGCCTTGGTTCCAGTAGTTGTTGTATCCACCACCACCACCTTGGTTCCAGTTCTGGCCCTGACCTGAGAAGAACAAATCAATACAGCGACTAGATGCAGTCATATAACCCAAACTTCTTAGGACTGAAGTACAGTTTGCCCAGGTTAAATCAGCACCAGATGTTTGGTGTTAAAACTCACCTCCACGACCCCTGCCCCGTCCCCCACCACCACGGCCACCATACTGCTGCTGCTGGTACACCTCTTTGGGCTGGGCTATTTTAATCTCACACTGGAACAGGTCGTAACATGAAAACTTAAGTCAACCACAGAAGAAAAAAAAACTTTGCAACACTCACTGCATGGATTTTCAATGTGAGGGTTACATGTTCCCTGAGGAAACCACTAGAAAAATAACATTTACATGAATCAAAGGCTCCATTTGAAAGTGGGTGGGCAACATTGTACGTCCTTAATCACGTGTACAAAAAAGGGACAGTGCACACGGCCTTGCCGTGCATTTGACTGAGATCCATTCTCACCTTGCTTCCACTGACGTTATGGAATTTCTTTTCTAGCACTTTTTTGACAGGAGTTTCATCCTTATACGTGATGAACACAAAGCCCCTTCTCTTTTCTGTTTTTGGATCCTGTGGAAGCTCAATCGTCTCAATCTGCATGTGAAGGGAAGATGAAACAATTACTGTTAACACAGCACCAAAACCACCAAGCCAGTACTACCACACAACCAAAATCAACAGAAATGTGGATACTATACCTCTCCAAAAGTTCCAAAGTACTCCTGGATAACTTCCTTTTCTGTATCTGGGTTGAGGCCACCTACAAAGATTTTTTTTACAGGCTCCTTCTTCATGGCCATGGCCTTCTTGGGGTCAATCTGTCGCCCATCTAGTCTGTGTTCCTTCTGCTCGAGAACCTTGAAAAGAGGAAGAATAACTAGGAGAATGAAGGGCAAATAGTTGCATAACTACAGGGATGTTGCAGTGCTGTAAAACTTCACATGGAAACACATTGGCATGAAATATGCAGCCCATAAATACAAGTGACAGAAATGTCATTTCTTACCTTGTCTACACCGGCTGCCTCTTTGAAGAGAATAAAGCCGAAGCCTCTTGACCTGCCTGTCTGCTGGTCCATCTTTATGGTGCAGTCTGTCACCTCACCGAATTTAGAGAAATAATCTTTAAGATCTTTCTTACTTGTGTCCCAGCTAAGTCCGCCAACAAACATTTTCCTAGCAAAGAAGAAATGAACACATTAAATATGGCGATTGATTAACACAAGTGTTCTAAGCGTTGCGGAACATTATTTCTGCTGTAGGAAGGCTGGGCCTACTACAGCATGTCCAAAACCATGCACGCCCAACAATTTTAATCAGAAAAAAACCCATTGTGCTATAATTAACAGATGGTGTATCTTTTCACTGTACGCGATTGTTTAAACGGGCGAGTGTGTTATTTTTACGCTGATTTCACCCATCCCATAGAGACTAAAGGCCCATCCCCCCTTAGCACTGCACATGGCGCCAACAAAGCCAGACGTAACAAAGGAGCGATGCAAGCCATTAAGTGCTCTGTCGAGATTGAAAACAATATTTCGAATACATTTCTACACTCACCCCGCGTCCTCCTCGCCTTTGCTGGCGTTGATCTGTCCGCCTTCCCCCTCCGAGGCACCATTTTGTGAATCTTCTCCCTCCCCTTTGCCTTCTCCCTCTAATGCAGTTTTATCTTCTACGCAGGCTTCGGTCTCTGCCTCGCCTTCATTCGTGGCTTCGGTCTCATCAGCGGGCTCGGCTCCGTTAAAATCCTCCTCGCCTTCATGGCCGTTCTCGGATGTTTCCATAAACTGTTGCTCGGTGTCTGACATGTTGTACTAGGATCCCTTGTCCTGCAAAGTGAAGCATTGTTTTGTTATAAAATGACCTGTTATTATGTAACCCACTCGCTGTACATGCTTCGCCATTATGCTATGCATACAGTCCCTCCATTTTGGCTGGCAAGATTGTCTCCCATACATTTACAGAAAGCCATGTTGCCAGAATGCAAGCGAGGTACTGAAATCGACTCGTCGAATGCGGTTGCAACAAAGTGACAATTCTTACACCCTCTGAAAATAATGAGCAGCAAATACTGTTTATTAATAAAATAAAAATGTATCGCACAGATAAACCGCTAGCATGAACCATAGTATGACACCGTTACGTAATGCTAAGGCTGCACGACCTAAGGCTTTACTACTTAAATAGTACAACTACATTTACATAAAAAACGAAAACATTTCCGGAACTTACACAAATAAAATAAATTGAAAATAATCTCTCCAAATCGCCTAGTGACAAGACAACCAGCAAACGCTCTCCAAGATGGATTCTTCCATACGACGCCAAGCCGTCGTTGGTTTTATAGTACCGGTTAAAAAAAAAACGACCTTTCATTTAGGGTGCCTCTGATTTGATCCCCAAAGCTGCCAATCATGGCCACGGCCAATTATATACCTCAGTTCATTTTCTCTTTAAGTGTACACGCCCACTACACATTAGAACTTTCAGTACCTTTTCCGCTGGGTACATTATTTTTTAATGTATTTTTATTTAACCTTTAACTATTCTTGAAGGAACAAGCCTTCAAACTATACTGAACAAAAATATAAACGGAACAATTTCTACTTTTTTTCTGAGTTACAGTTCATATACGGAAATAAGGGAATTAAAATAAATTAATTTGGCCCTGATCTATGGGTTTCACATGATTGGGCAGGGGTGCAGCCATGAGTGGGCCTTGGAGGGCAGAGGCCCACCCACTGAGGTGCGAGGCCCAGACAATCAGAATGATCCCCCCCCATAAAACAGCTTTATTACAGACAGAATAATCAGCACCCCCCCCCCCCCCCCCCTCCCCCCTCCCTCAGACGATCCCTCATGTGAAGAAGCTGAATGTGGAGGACCTGAGCTGGCGTGGTTAAACATGGTCTGCGGTTGTGAGGCCTGTTGGACATACTGCCAAATTCTCTAAAACGACACTGGAGGCAGCTTATGTTAGAGAAATCAATATTACATTCTCGGAGAACAGTTCTGGTTGACATTGCTGCAGTCAGCATCTCAAGTCCACGCTCTCTCAAAACTTGAGACATCTGTGGCATTGTGTTGTGTGACAAAACTGCACATTTTAAAGTGGCCTTTTATTGTCCCCGGTACAAGGTGCACCTGTGTAATGATCATGCTGTTTAATCATCTTCTTGATATATCATACCTGTCAGTTGGATGGATTATCTTGGCAAAGGAGAAATGCTCACTAATAGGGATGTAAACAAATTTGAGAGAAATAAGTGTTTTGTGCATATGGAAAATGTCTGGGATTCTTTTTCTTCAGTGCATGAAACATGGGACCAACACTTTACATGTTGCATATATATTTTTCAAATTGTCAGCATTTGGAAAAGGCCACATGTTGCTTCTTAAATTCCATAACTGGAAGAGCCTTTTTCTACATTTGAGTTTGACAATATGATACATAATATAAAGAAAAGTTATTAAGCAATAAGGCCAGAGGGGGTGTGGTATATGGCCAATATACCATGGCTAAGTGCTGTTCTTAAGCACGACACAACACGGAGTGCCTATATACAGACATTAGCCGTGGTATATTGCCCATATACCACAAATTCCAGAGGTGCCTTATTACTGTTATAAACTGATTATCAATGTAATTAGAGCAGTAAAAATAAAGTTTTGTCATACCCGTGATATATACGGTCTATTGTAAACTGGTTGCTTCGAGATCCTGATTGCTGATTGGCTGACAGCTGTGGTATATCAAACCGTATACCACAGGTATGACAAAGTATTTATTTATACTGCTTTAATTACGTTGGTAACCAGATTAAAATAGCAATAAGGCACCTCGGAGGTTTGTGGTATATGGCCAATATACCACGGCTAAGGCCTGTATCCAGAACAGCCCTTAGGAGTGGTATATTGGCCATATACCACACCCCCTCAAGCCTTATTTATTAAATATAACACGTCTGTCAGCCAATCAGCATTCAGGGATCGAACCACCCAGTTTATTATAGTAATATAAACCAATCTCTATGTTATGATAGTATTATATGAACAGTTTACAGACTGTGCAATGCAATCAGTGAAAGCAATTACAACAGGTAACTGCCAAAATAACAAAAATACTTGAGCTGGTGCTTTCACACAGGTGTGGTTCCTGAGTTAATTAAGCAATTAACATCACATCATGCTTATGGTCATGTAATAAAATGTTGGGCAAGCCATTATTTTTCCAACCATGGGCATGCTCCCATCCACAGGGAACAAGTGGTCACTGAATGGTTTGATGAGCATAAAAACAATGTAAACCATATGCCGTGGCATTCTCAGGTACCAGATATCAACCCAATTAACTAACTATGGGAGATTCTGGAGCAGTGCCTGAGACAGCTAGTGTTTTTCACCACCATCAATGAAACACCAAATTATGGATTTTTTTGTGAAAGAATGATGTCACATCCCTCCAATAGAGTTCCAGACACTTCTAAAATCTATGCCAAGGTGCATTGAAGCTGTTCTGGCTAGAGGTCGACCGATTAATTAGGGCCGATTTCAAGTTTTCAGAACAATCGGTAATCTGCATTTTTGGATGCCGATTATGGTTGATTACGTTGCATTCCACGAAGAAACTGCGGGGCAGGCTGACCACTTGTTACGCGAGTGCAGCAAGGAGCCAAGGTACGTTGCTAGCTAGCATTAAACTTATCTTATAAAAAACAATCAATCTTCACATAATCACTAGTTAACTATGGTTGATGATATTACTAGGTCAACTAGTTTGTCCTGCTTTGCATATAATCAATGCGGTGCCTGTTAATTTATCATCGAATCACAGTTTACTTTGCCAAACGAGTGATAATTTAACAAAAGCACAATCATTGCACGAATGTACCTAACGATAAACATCAATGCCTTTCTTAAAATCAATACACAGAAGTATATATTTTTTAAACCTGCATATTTAGTTAAAATAAACTCATGTTAGCAGGCAATATTAACTAGGGACATTGTGTTACTTCTCTTGCGTTCATTGCACGCAGAGTCAGGGTATATGCAACAGTTTGGGCCGCCTGGCTCGTTGCGAACTAATTTGCCAGAATTTTACATAATTATGACATGACATTGAAGGTTGTGCCAATGTTTAGACTTAGGGTATTTCTATTTAGACTTAGGGTTGCCACCCGTTTGTTAAAATACGGAACGGTTCCATATTTCACTGAAAGAATAAACGTTTTGTTTTTCGAAATTATAGTTTCTGGATTTTACCATATTAATGACCTAAGGCTCGTATTTCTGTGTGCTTATTATATTATAATTAAGTCTGTTTGATATTTGATAGAATAGTCTGACTGAGCGGTGGTAGGCAGCAGCAGGCTCGTAAACATTCATTCAAACTTTACTGCGTTTGCCAGCAGCTCTTAGCAATGCTTGAAGCACAGCGCTGTTTGACTTCAAGCCTATCAACTCCTGAGATTAGGATGGCAATACTAAAGTGCCTATTAGAACATCCAATCGTCAAGGGTATATGAAATACAAATGGTATAGAGAGAAATAGTTGACGCGTCATAATTCCTATAATAACTTCAATCTAAAACTTCTTAACTGGGAATATTGAACCACCAGTTTTCATATGTTCTGAGCAAGGAATTTAACATGAGCTTTTTTACATGGCACATATTACAATTTTACTTTCTTCTCCAACACTGTATTTTTGCATTATTTAAACCAAATTGAGCATGTTTCATTATTTATTTGGGACTAAATAGATTTTATTTAAGCATTATATTAAGTTAAAGTGTTCATTCAGTATTGTTGTAAATGTCATTATTACATATATGTATATATATATATATATATATATATACATACACATACATATGTAATAATAACATTTTTATATATATATATATATTAAAATTGGCCAATTGATCGGTATCAGCTTTTTTTGGTCCTCCAATAATCGGTATTGGCGTTGAAAAATCATAACCGGTCAACCTCTGGTTCTGGCTCGTGGTGGCCCAACGCCACAGGAGGTTGCTGAGTGGAGGGCGGCTAAAAATAATGGCTGGAATGGAGTGAATGTGCTTTATAGTTCCATTCCATTCATTACTATGCACCCGTCCTCCCCAATTAAGGCGACACCAGCCACCTGTGCCCAATGCCCTATTAAAGGCCCAGTGCAGTCAAAATTGTGATTGACCTGTGTTTTATATTTCCACGCTTTGAGGTTGGAATAATACTGTGAAAATGAGAATGCCCTTTTAGTGTAGTGTAAGAACTGTTTGACCAGGTAAATTAGTTGATAGACCGATAAGAGTTGTCTGCCAATAACAGCTAGTTTTCAATTTTCCCCTCCCACTCAGACCACTCCCAGCAGAATTCTTGCTTGAGGAATTGCTCTAAGTTGCTATTTGTTTATTTTTGACCATTTTCATTCCAAACATTCACAGTAAGGTTGTAAAATTGTTACCCAGAAATTATTTGAGAGATAAAAAAAAAGGCTGCATTGGGCCTTTAAAACACTATGTTGGTGTTTCCTTTATCTTGGCATTTACCTGAATGTAAGTGATTGAATGTTGATAAACACCCTGAAACATTTAAAGAAATGAACCCCATAAATGGTCAGCTAAACACTGCAGTTCTTATTATGTACACCATCATATTGTTAAGCAATCCTCCCCTCCCAAAATGAAAGAGAAAATTGGTTCCGGTTGTCAAAATATAATTCTTTATTTCATCACAGGATTTGATGTAACAGTTTCTTGAACATGGATTTAACTGGTAAAGGCAGATGGTGTTTTCCGGTGTCTGTGTTTATGCTGCTTCCTCCCCTGTTGCCCCATCAAATATTTTAGGTTTGTTGGGATTATTTCTGACCAGCCAATCTGCCAACCAAGTCTTCGGGGGGAAAACCCCCCCACAAATAACTGAATTAGTTGATTCAGATGAAAAAAAGCAAATGTAACGTGTACTAAATGTTCATATTTGAATGCCCACATTTCTCATTCCACCCTGATACTTACAAAGGGGTCGACAGGCTTCTGTTTGCAGAGCTCAGTGAGTCCGCTGAGCAGCGTGGGGCTCACAAACCTGCCCAGGTAGTCTTTGGCTGCCTCTCCCATGGGGATGGGCTCGATCACAGCTGGACAAAGAGAGGGAGGGACCGACACACGGGTGTATCAGAGAGGAAATCAAAAGGGTATAACACACACTGAGCAGAGAGGAAACCCCCTCCAACTTCTATTTAACTGTTGTACTGTCTGTGTGTGTGTATGACACTCCATGCACTATAACTCAGGTTGTCATTGTCAATGTAAGAACTTGTATTAAATGGATTACCTTCGATAAAATAAAAGTAATCACAGGTGCTGAAGAAAAGTAAATATTCAATGTGTGTGTGTGTTTAACTCACAGTTGGGAAACATGAACTTGATCTCTCTCTCGGCTGAGGAGAACGAGTCGCTGCCGTGCACTGCATTCCTCAGGTCAGAGGTGCCGTACTTGGCTCGCAGACTTGGGGAGAGATACAAGATGCACATGTTAGCTTACAGTAAAAGTGCTGAGTCATACAGGGAACACATACAGTATTGATCGAGCACATGTACAATCACTCTGTACTGGTATGCATATATGCAGTCGGTAGGCATTAGTAATAAAATAACTAGGCCTACCGGTATTTGAACTGGATGGACAACATTTTTAAGAGCATTGGACCAGTAACCAAAAGGTTGCTGGTTTGAATCCCAGAGCAGACTAGATGGAAAATCTGTCACTGTGCCCTTGAGCAATGCAGCTACTTGCAGCTCTGACCGATCTGTACAATCCTCTTCCTCCTGACTGACTGACCATTCTGGGTGAGTCTCCCTGGCCTTGGTGCAGTTAACAGGTCCTATGATGGTCTTCCAGTGGGCGATAGCCTGGTCTCTGGCCAGAGCCAGGGCGATGATTGGTCCAGAGCTCATGAAGGCTGTTAGGCTGGGGAAGAACAGCTTCCCATACTGCTCAGCATAGAAGTCACTGCACTGCTCCGGACTCAGCTGCAGCTTCCGTTTCTGTCAAAGAGCAGTTACACAGACCCACATTGTCACATACAGCAATGAATGATAAGTGTACATGGCAGACGTTGACCCTGCATGATCACGACTGGGGATCTACCTAACGCACCACACCCAATAATCCAATCAATCAAGTTTGTTTTGCCCAAGTCCTCCATCTATGCCCTTTGGCTGATTACTCTTTTCTACTCATTTTCAATAATAACCTCTGCTCTGGCCAGAGGAAGAGTACCCAAGAGAAAGTACACCCTCTTTGTATTTACACATTGACAGTCACACAAACTGCTTGCCAGCTGGATGGTCACTGCATGTCTCAAACAGTTAACACCAACCTGTAAAATTGTGAACCCAGATCGGAGAATGATGTCCTCAATCTCCTCAGCTTGGTGTATAGCATCAGGTTTGATCAACGCCAGAGTTCTCTCCACATAAATCCGAGGAGAATGCATCTGATTCTTTGGAGTTTCATAATCCATAACGTTAGCGCTTGTAAACAATCTTGACAAAATCAAAACATGGATAGGGGACGTTGGAATTAACTTGGAACACTTTGCAATAGCTGGATTTGAATCTGTTAAAAGGTCAAATCAAAACATTGTTTGTCTGAAGCTGACAGTCTGGCTTTAGTTGTAGCCCAACCAGCCACAACGCAAGATGGCGCCATTATTCATTTTAAGATGACAAACGACGTAATAGTAACAGCGTCATCTTGGGCTAGGTTTGGCTCAATGTCAAAACCTGGCAGTCTGATGCTAACGTTAGCTAGCCAATTTTAGTATGTTAAATTCTAAATAGGATAAGGACGCTTGGCAGGTTAACAAGCGCTCAAAGCAAAAACATCAGCCTGAGGAGAAAAGTTACCCATGTTAAATATTTTTTTACCAAAAAAACAAAACAACCCTGCTTGATATACAAACCTTTTCAGAGGCAAGTTCATTCACATCGACGTCGTTCGCATTGTTGCTAGGATACCCTTCTACGGGAAAGGATTTGGACAACTTTCACAAGTCCGTGGAGAAACAAAGGCCATGTCTAGACTTGACAGTTCATGCAGTTTAATATTCGGAGTTCTATCATGGAATTCCGAACGCGTCATGCATCTACGCTTAAGTGTCCGGATTCCCTTCTCCCGCGCTATATTCAAAATACCAGTATGTATTCTGCAAACGGCGGAACAGGCTAAATATGCTAAACACAACTGATGGCAGTAGCCAACTAACCCAGCAAGTAGCTCTAAAGAGATAGCCAAACAAAATTGTTTTTCTAAATACTAGCTAGCATGATGCCAGCAAACAAGTTCCTCACAGGTAGGTATTTCCTAACATTATGAACAGGTGCACCTCCGGAAGTGGTCAGCCAGATTTGAACACAGACCACAAAGCTACTTGTGCGTCTAGACCAGTCTTTTCAATGCGATCCTAGAATTCTGATAGCCTAAGTCGCATGTAAGTGTAAAGCATAGACATGACCAAAGGCTCAGCATAACTACCATGAATGTGTGGATAGTGACCAATGATTTATACAGCATTTACAGTAAGAAGTTTGACAAAATGAGCCAGATGAAGTTACCAATCTTATGAACTATATCCCAGGTTGTCCAAATTTGTTGCAGCCAATACAGAACCAAAACCCAATTATTACAAAATATAAACATGCCTGCATCAAATTGTACAAACGATTTCAACAAAGTTAATTTAAAACTGTATTTTATTCATCACTGAATCTGTGAAAAGGTCCTTATCGGGTTCCGATGGTAACCTGCCACACTCGGATCAGGTTATCGGTGTAGCCAGCAAACAGGGTCTGTTGAGAGACAAGAAACTATGAAAATGCAAAACTAAAAAGATATGAAAATTAATCAAGAGTATGTGTTTTTAACCATTCCAAGTGTTAAGGGGCATGAATATGTAGTCGTTCCTGTACCCATCATTATTGCAGGACTTGTCGTCAGAGCCTAAGCTCAGGCAAGAAATGTCACTTTATAATCACAGGGCAAGGCTAAAAAGAAATCCAACTGACACAGCTTTCTAAGAACAGACTGAAGTAACATGGCCCTGTTCTGTGGGACGTGATGCAAATGGACATATCATACCTGTCCGTCAGCAGACCAGGCCAGAGAGGTGCACTGTGGGGGCTCGGCCTTGCTGTTGGTGCTGATCACCTCCTGTCTTAGCTCATCCACAATGATCTTACCCTCCAGATCCTGAAGGGAGGGGAGATTAACATGACAACAGGATTGATGGAGGCATGGGTTTGGACCAACTCCTATTTAAACGACGTGAATATGGTAATCACATTCTCAGATCCGAAAATCCAGATGTTACAAAAATGACAGTTAGCAGAGCTCAGAAACAGCCTCTTTATCATCATAGACATAAGATGGCATTGGAATTTCCATCATCGCCCCTTGACAAAGTATGAATAGACAACACCAAAATCTTTCAACCAACACTGTTTATCTATGAATAATCACTTTACCCCTACCTACACGTACAAATTACCTTGACTAACCTGTACTCCCACACATTGACACAGTACCCCTGTACATAGCCTCATTAGTGTTAGTTTATTTAGTAAACATTTTCTTAACCAATAATGCAGTTAAGAATATAGAGTTATGGGCTTGTAAATAAGCATTTCATGCTAAGGTCTATCTATACCTGTTGTATTCGGCACACGTGACAAATAAAATTAGATTTGAACAGCACCATCAGTGCTGATGTGTTCTGGGAGTTGGAGTCTTACCCAGATCTTGATGCTTGGGCCTGTGGCGGCGCAGAGCCAGTATCGGTTGGGGCTGAAGCAGAGGGCGTTGATGTTGTCACCACTATCCAGGGTGTACAGGTGCTTGCCCTCATTGAGGTCCCACAGCATGGCCTGACCATCCTATAGGAGGAGAGAATGGGGCTCAGGGTCAAAGGTCTGCCAAATGGAAGGTGCAAATTAAACATGCATGCTAGCTTTAAAATGGTAACTGACATGCAAACAAGTATTGAGTCCATGGTCATTCATTGGGGAGACACACCATCAACAAGAGCCCTAAATGACAAATCTCAGTGGACAGGTGTGAATGAACTCTCGAAAGTGCTGGTTGTGTTCAGAAACAGCCTCTTTATCATCATAGTGAAACAGAGAATGAGAATCCATCATTACTTTGAACCCAGCACATTTCTCCCTGCTACTTCTCAATTACTCCAATTCATACCACTGAACGGTGCATCAATTTAACCTGGTCACATTGACCAAGCAAGGGTAGAACTGTTGGTGAACTGTTTAAATCTATATTGTAATAGTAAATATTGGTAAAATGCTTTCATCATACCTTTCCACCAGAAGCGCAGAGGGAGCCATCGGGAGAGACAGTCACTGTGTTCAGGTAGCCAGTGTGGCCAATGTGGTTAGTCTTCAGCTTGCAGTTGGCCAGGTTCCACACCTAGAAACAGAAAGGGGTGTGGGAGACCACGTGTCAGGGTACATTAAGGGAAATGTAGTCTAGGTGTTTCAACCATTAAGTGTTACAAACATTGGATGAATGTGCAGTCTAGGTCCAGTACCCATCATCATTGCAGGACTTGTCAGATCCGAGGCTCAGGTGATAAAACTTAACATTGTAGTCATAGGGCAAGAAAGCACTATTTATCCTTAAAGCTTGATTTTACTACATCTACAGCAACCAAACCCCTCCTTAAGTACCTAAAAATCTCAGCTTAGTTCAATAAGGAACGCATCCCACTATCCTAGTGAGTCACAAGTGATGTACACAGTCGTCTGTACCTTGACCATCTTGTCCCAACCACAGGATACAATGATGGGGTTGCTGCTGTTGGGGGAGAAGCGCACGCAGGACACCCACTCAGAGTGACTCTCATCCTGGATGGTGTACTTGCAGACTCCAAGGGTGTTCCACAGCTTGATGGTCTTGTCCCGGGAACCAGACACGATCTGGCGGTTGTCAGCAGAGAAAGCCACACTCAGGACGTCCTTGGTGTGACCCACAAAGCGGCGGGTGGTGGTACCACTGGAAGGTAGAGGACAGTTGTGTAAAGGCCCATGCTACAGATGACTAATAACTAATGGTGTTGTTCAGGTCAACACTAGAGAAACCTAGGCAGCACATTACATACATACATATATAGCCATGTCTAATCTTTCACAGGTAAGAGCAGGTTGCGTTCAGAAACAGCCTCTTTATCATCACAGAGATACAATTGGCATTGGAAGTTTCATCACCACGTTGGAACCAGCATTTTGACTCTCCGTCTACCTACAGAGGGTTTTGTTCCAACTCCGCAGTGACAAATTATAAACTAATCCTGGTCTATAGTTTAGACCAAAATCATTTGAATCAGCAGTTAAACAGCAACTAGAACTTCTGCCTGCACACAATGTAGCCCTCAGTGACATGAATGACCCATGTGTAGTTCAGGGAAAACCCTAAATGAAGTTGAACCATCACCCCACCAACCCTCCCGTCTCTATACTTACGTGGTGAGGTCCCACAGACGGAGGGTTCCATCCCAGGACCCAGACAGAGCGAACTGTCCGTCCGAGGAGATGACAACGTCACTCACAAAGTGAGAGTGTCCCTTTAGGGCGCGTTGGGGGATGCCATAGTTGGTCTCATCACGGGTCAACTTCCACATGATGATAGACTTGTCTGGAAAAAATCAATAATGCTGATTAAATATGTTAATTCGTTAAACGGGAGCGAATACAGTTGAACAGGGGTTAGTGTCTTTAGAGGTAGTGTTGTTATTTTCAAAACTATAGGTAGGCCTAACTAGTTGGCTAACGTAACAGGATGTTGACAGAAGCAGCAAGCGCATAACCATTTAAATTGTACTAGGTAACGTTAGCCATGTATGAAAAGCTAGCTAAGTAGATACCTAGCCAGCCGACTACCGGTATGTTGCCTTCACTGACAGCCACGTAAATTCATACAAGTTTCAATCAGGAACATGTCATCGGTTTCTATGTTAGTTACAATTAGATTAGCAGGTCTAGAAACGCAGGTTTCATAAAATGGTCTCCTGAACATTTTTGCCACTTGGCGGTGCACGTGGATGTCAGCAAAGTTGACGTTTGCTGCCAAGGGCTAGCTAGCTAGTAGTCGGACGGAAAACTTAGTTGGAGAGCAGTTAATCCACAAGCCATCATGTTTTTGAAGCACAACTTGCTTAGTACAAGGTGCCGCCTAGATTGATCTCACTTTATATGACTCAGACTGTTCAAGCAGTCGCGACTACACATCAATTTAAACAACCCAAGGCTAACATGCTAGGTGTTAGCCATATTGTCGTCCATCGTAGCGGGCGGAGAAGCGCTTACCTCGGGATGCAGACAGAATCATATCAGGAAACTGAGGGGTAGTGGCGATCTGGGTGACCCAACCATTATGCCCCTTTAGGGTCCCCCTTACTGTCATCTGCTCGGTCATTTTGGCGACGTTTTAGTGTGCCTTTTTTAAGGATGGATTTAGATTAGTTTGAGGGCTAGGTTTCCCTAGATCCTCTCACATCTAGGCACAGAGAAAGAGGAAGTTCTGACCCGGATGCAGAACATTTGAGGGGTCGATCGCGCGCAGAGTACACTGGGAGAACAGTTCCAACCCCTTCCTGACCGTGTGCTGATTTGAGTTTTTACCTGGATTGTACTGTTCATGTGAAACAGTGGTATAATAATATTATTTGCAAGGTTGAAGAGACCATTACAAAGCTATAATTTAAAGCATCAAATCACATGAAATGTATGCATTTATCATTTTTTTTATAACACATAATTTGAATAGGTAGAAATCATTGAAAGTAGCAATCTTCAAAAGGATGGTGATAATCCCAAAAAGTGATCCCAAAAATGTATTACAGTTACATAAATGTAAAGGCTGTAAAGGTGTGACATGAAATAGGCAATTAGCAACTATCAGGGCTCAACAGTGAGACAATTTTACTTGTGTATGCCAAAAATATTTTGCTAAGCGACCTGGTATTTTAATTTAGGAGCACCAGTGTGCCTAGAAACTTAAAAGATTATTTAATACCTCAAATAGTTGTCAATGTGCTCCTAAATTTCCTTGTGTGTGCCTACATTTTTCAATTTAGGCGGACATGCTCCTCCTTTTAAAAAAGGTCATGTTAGAGTCATGGTTATTAGTAGGCCTAATGATTGCAGTTAGAATGTGTTATGGTCCTCTGCTCTGAATAATGTAGTAGTCCTATAATTTCCTAATGCAAAATACATATTCCTCCTAATTATAAACATATATAGCCTACTTTTATAGCAAAAGGAGAGTAACTGAACTGATCAATGTGGAGACAGTCAGCCTTTGTGAGATTATAAAATAACTTTTAGTTCTGAGATTTCATTGGAATATAATTGCAGAAAATGGTTTAGAACAAATGACCAGAAGATGTTCAAGAAGGTAACAGTATATTTTACAGTTTATTTCAGTCTACATGTTGAGTTGACCAGATTTGGAATAATAAAGAGATAACGATAGCGGTGACAAAAGTAGCTTAATTATTTTACGACCAAATACACAACCAAATTAACAAACTCTAATTCATCTAATTATTTTTATGAAACACGCCAAACTGTCCTCAGACATTGTGTCAATAATGGATGGCAAATATTCCTTAAAAAAATAAAAACTGATGATATCTGCCAAAGAAATAAACACATGTAATATTGCAGCGAAACATCAGTTTGTTAAAGGGCAATTCCACCACATTTCAACCTTATTCATTATCTCCAGTACCATATCAGTGTCTACATATGTGAAAACAGTGTGTTTCTATGATATGTGGTTACAAAGACTCCCTGGAGTCAAAATCCATCTGTTTAAGCTAGATATATCTTTTTTTTTACTCTTAAGGATTAAAAAGATGAGAAGAAAAGTGCTTTAAAGAAGAAAGGTGAAAGAAGAAAGGTGAGAAGAAAGGTGCTTAAAATAAGAAAGGTGCTTAAAAGAAGAAAGATGAGAAGAAAGGTGCTCTGTGATATCCCGGGGTAGGATTAAAAGTTAAAAAAATATGTGATTTTCAAAACCTGCAATGAATTCGTAGCCCGAGAGGGTATTTTCTTGCTCCCTACACCGCAGCGAATCTCATAGTGTTTGAATATCATTGTTTTTAAAATGTGTCATCGGGTAGAAAGTTTTTGCTTTATATTTTTTTCTACAAAACGTAGAAATGCGCTGTTTTCACATATGTAGACACTGGCATTGTGCTGGAGATAATGAACATTAGTTTGAAAAGCGCTGGAATTGCACTTTAAGGAAGGCACATTGCTGCATACATTATGTCCAATACTAAATTACCTTTATGGAAGGCACGTTGCTGCATACAGTAGGTCCAATACTAAATTACCTTTATGGTAGGCACATTGCTGCATACAGTATGTCCAATACTAAATTATCTTTATGGTAGGCACATTGCTGCATACATTATGTCCAATACTAAATTACCTTTATGGAAGGCACGTTGCTGCATACAGTATGTCCAATACTAAATTACCTTTATGGTAGGCACGTTGCTGCATACAGTATGTCCAATACTAAATTACCTTTATGGTAGGCACATTGCTGCATACAGTATGTCCAATACTAAATTACCTTTAAGGTAGGCACGTTGCTGCATACAGTAGGTCCAATACTAAATTACCTTTAATGTAGGCACATTGCTGCATACAGTATGTCCAATACTAAATTACCTTTAAAGTAGGCACATTGCTGCATACATTATGTCCAATACTAAATGAGAATGAAAAAGGAAACAAATATCACCACATCCCAGTTGGAAATAACACATTGTGAATGAAAATTCTGAAACTTGTGCATTAGTAAAGTACAATATAATGAAAGAATTGCTTATTAACTTCCATAGTCATACATTTCATAGCATAAATGTAGTCTAATGAAACTCACAAGTTATAAGCTCCTTATATCAGTCAAGTGCTGTTGACATTGAAATGGTGTGTGTGTGTGTGTGTGTGTGTGTGTGTGTGTGTGTGTGTGTGTGTGTGTGTGTGTGTGTGTGTGTGTGTGTGTGTGTGTGTGTGTGTAGGGTTGATAAAGAACCATACAAGAAGACTAAACACAGAGTGATCGAGCACCAAGAAGATAGATCTCCAAAAGACATCCCATAAAGTTAGAAAGAAAAATGTAAATCAGAATAAAACTGTCAAATGAAAAGAGATCAATATCTGTCTTTCATGATGTGATAATGTATAAAAAAACAAGTAGGTATAGTTAAACCAACCAACAATGACTACATTTTTGTCAAGGTGTGCCAATGAATACAACTATTGTTAAATCAATGACTTTGGGTACATTATTGTACTTCAGTCCGAATGTACTAAACTCATTGGCTAAGAAAAACAAACAAACAAACAATAACATTTTATGTCAGCAGCAAGAATCCATACTGTTGTTCAGAAAACAGTATTTCATCTAAGGTTAAGTGATAATCCTTCAATATACTTCAAAACTGTACTGTCAACACTGTCAGAAAATACTGAAGTGATATTTCTAATTGACTTATGTCTGATAAAAGCCAAATTAATCACAAAATGACTTCATATTCAAACCGTTTGTTCAACTTCATTGATGGAATACTGCATATTTGGGAATACTGCAAATTGCTCCAGTTCTGAATTTGAATTTAACACAATGAACTCAGTATATTATACAAACACGTCCATGCACAGGAATGCAAATGTAACTCAACTAGAATAAAAGAAAACATCACACTTGTTATCACTGCCAGTAAGCCACACGTAAATGGAAAGACTGTTAGAGACTTAAAGATTTTTCTTCGCAAACGACATACCTCAGTAACTTATTGCCTTAGTGTGCTGGTATGGGAGAGGTTTTCATGATGCTATGTATTGCTGTGACTTGTGTTGATCATGCATTTTATTAAATGTCAACACAAAATAAAAGATGTCATAAATACACTTTCATCATATCCACATAATTGTATTACTACTACCACTATTATTATTATTATTATTATGTGACATCATAGGTAAATCCTTGCCTCTTTAGCCCAGAATCAACAGTGAGTGTGATGAAAACCACAACTACAATTTATAAGTGAGATCACTTCAAGTGAAAGTGGTAATGCAGTGTTCTGTGTCGCCCTCTCCTGGTGTGTTTCCATTACACAGGATCTCAGTATTCCGAATGGAACTGAATGGCACAGAACCGTTCCGTCACTCTCTAGAGGTTGTCTGTCCTTTGTGCCCTCATGTCTGTCTGTCTCTCCCGCGTCTTCTCTCTGTCCTCCAGACCTGCTCTCCCCTCAGGGCTGAGAGAGAGTGAGACATTTGCGTTTGAGCTTCTGTCTCCTCCTTTCAAAAACAGAGAGAGGAGAAGAGAGCACTGACTACACTCCTCTGTCTATCACACCAGGAGGCCTGTCCATCCATGGGATCGAGCAGGGTGGAGCAAGCACACACCCCCAGGCAGCAACAGGGCCAGGCAGCAACAGGGCCAGTCAGCAACAGGGCAGACGATACTCCATTAGTAAGGCAGTCATTACCCACTCTCCCTATTCATCAACCCTCCAGCAACACGTGTGTCTGTCCGTCCATCCACCCATCAGTCTGTCTGTCTGTTAGGTTAGGAGTCTGTTTGCTCCTATATTTCTCGAACCCGATGTTGCTCCAAGATGGCTGTGTTCCATTTACTACATTTTACTTCACATCTAAAGTCTAGGTGTACAAAAAATATCTGTATCGATAGATATATCCAGTCTGGTTAATATTGTTGACTCAAAATAACGTCCATGATAAAAAAAAAGCTCAATATATTATATAAAACGTTTCCATAAAAAGGCAAAAAATAACAAAAAAGCAATGTACTATTCAGTTGCAATATATACCATATCAATATGTACAGTGGCCACGCTTGATGTTAGTCATCACTGCAAGAGAAGGAAAGCAGGGATTATAGTGGGGGTCAAGGTCAAGAGGTCACAGATCAAAAACAACACAAAGGTTACTAACGTTAGCAAAGTCACTAGGGCTCTATAATACATGCTTTGTACTTACTCCTAATCATACTCATAAGAGGATTATTATATAACATATGTGTTATAATCATACCCCAATCATATTTATTTATTGGGTTTAATACATGCTAAATGGTACAGTAAAATAATCTGAATTGGGGGATGATCATTGCATTGTTCACTGTTTATCTTGAAATTCTGGTTTGATTGACAATGTTCTCTCATCATATTGCATGTGGTTGCAAATGAATGTACTACATATTACTCAGGCAGGTATTAATGAATGTACTGCATACTACTCAGGCAGGTATTAATGAATGTACTGCATACTACTCAGGCAGGTATTAATGAATATACTACATATTACTCAGGCATGTATTAATGAATGTACTACATACTACTCAGGCAGGTATTAATGAATATACTACATATTACTCAGGCATGTATTCATGAATATACTACATACTACTCAGGCATGTATTAATGAATGTACTGCATACTACTCAGGCAGGTATTAATGAATATACTACATATTACTCAGGCAGGTATTAATGAATGTACTACATACTACTCAGGCAGGTATTAATGAATATACTACATATTACTCAGGCATGTATTCATGAATATACTACATACTACTCAGGCATGTATTAATGAATGTACTACATACTACTCAGGCAGGTATTAATGAATGTACTACATACTACTCAGGCAGGTATTAATGAATGTACTACATACTACTCAGGCAGGTATTAATGAATGTACTACATACTACTCAGGCATGTATTAATGAATGTACTGCATACTACTCAGGCAGGTATTAAGCCACACTGGACATTCAAATCCCCACTCACCTTGTGCCAACATCCTGGTATGGGCAGTCCATCTTGCCCCTAGTGGTAACAGAACAAGGGATGGGTGGTTAGTGGTGCAGTTTCATGTCATGTGGGGTGAAAACACCAAAGAACTTTACCATACCACATGCAGTCAGCACACTGACAACCACATCCAGACCACAACACAACTCTGCATAATTTTCATAATAAAACATGCTGATTTTAAGATTCCTGTGACAATCCAGCCTGCTGATGTTAGGAGATGACAGATTTCAGAGAGAAAACACACATGGAACAACAGGCTAAGGGAACCAGTGCATGGGATAGAGTGACGGAACAGGCAGACACAAAAAGGTGAAAGGAGGTAGAAAGGTGGGAACAGGGAAAGATGCTCTACCAAAGGACAGGGGGGCTCAGGGCCAGAAGGAGGAAGAGGAGGAGGGGTGGACTGTACCCCTTCATCAGAAAGTCCTTTAGTCCCATTAGAACCCTGTCAGCAAGAGCCAACCCACTGTTACACATACTCTGAACATACATCCCTCCCAGAGACAGACAAAAACATCCATTGGAAATCATAGAAATAGAGATGAAAAAAACACAAAGTGGTTACATAGTTTATCCAGTCTGGCTCAAATGTTCATACGGTCATGGATGAAAGGTGAAGGTTGACATACCACAGGACAGGGCTGGTCCAGTCCAGGAGGACCCTGCTCCCCCTTCCCGCCCTTCAGACCTCTCTTCCCCATCGTCCCCCGGTCACCCTGCAGAGAGAGAGAAAGAGCGAGAGAGATAGACTCAGTGAGCATAGCCTTGCTATTGAGAGATGCCGCCGTAGGCAGACCTGGCTCTTAAGAGAAGATGGGCTATGTGCACACTGCCGAAGTAATTGGTAATTTGGTAAACTATATTTTCAGAGTAGATTCCCCAACACAGAGTATTCCCCGTAGGCCTAAAACACCCAATATAACTGATCACAATCATCAAACAAGAAGATTAGATGAATCAGGTTCAAATCCTGGGCCAAGCTGGTATAGTGTAGGTTCAATGACGAGATACACTGAGTGTACAAAACATTACAAGAACACCTGCTCTTTCCATGACATAGACTGACCAGGTGAATCCAGGTGAAAGCTTTGATCCCTTATTGATTTCACCTGTTAAATCCACTTTAAATCAGTGTAGATGAAGAGGAGTAGACAGGTTAAAGATTTATAAGCCTTGAGACTGTTGAGATATTGATTATGCATGTGTGCCATTCAGAGGGTGAATGGGCAGGACAATATTTAATTGCCTTTGATCGGGGTATGGTAGTAGATGCCAGTTGCACCAGTTTGGGTTAAGAACTGCAACACTTCTGGGTTTTTTAAACTCAAAGGTTTCCTGACCCCTCCTGTCTCAGCCTCCAGTATCTATGCTGCAGTAGTTTATGTGTCGGGGGCTAGGGTCAGTTTGTTATATCTGGAGTACTTCTCCTGTCCTATTCGGTGTCCTGTGTGAATGTAAGTGTGCTCTCTCTAATTCTCTCTTTCTCTCTTTCTTTCTCTCTCTCGGAGGACCTGAGCCCTAGGACCATGCCTCAGGACTACCTGACATGATGACTCCTTGCTGTCCCCAGTCCACCTGGCCGTGCTGCTGCTCCAGTTTCAACTGTTCTGCCTTATTATTATTGGACCATGCTGGTCATTTATGAACATTTGAACATCTTGGCCATGTTCTGTTATAATCTCCACCCGGCACAGCCAGAAGAGGACTGGCCACCCCACATAGCCTGGTTCCTCTCTAGGTTTCTTCCTAGGTTTTGGCCTTTCTAGGGAGTTTTTCCTAGCCACCGTGCTTCTACACCTGCATTGCTTGCTGTTTGGGGTTTTAGGCTGGGTTTCTGTACAGCACTTTGAGATATCAGCTGATGTACGAAGGGCTATAAAAATACATTTGATTTGATTTGATCTGTGTGTATCAAGAATGGTCCACCACCCAAAGACATCCAGTCAACTTGATACAACTGTGGGAAGCATTGGAGTCAACATGGGCCAGCATCCCTGTGGAACACTTTCAACACCTGGTAGAGTCCATGCTCCGATGAATTGAGGCTGTTCTGTGGGCAAAACGGGGTTGCAACTCAATATTAGGAAGGTGTTCTTAATGTTTTGTACACTCAGTGTATTGTAGACCAGTTGTGTTGATTAAGTATTTACTACATGTAACACATATTGATGGAACATTTAGTAAGCCAACAGTTGTTCATGCTTTAGTATCTCCATCAATGTCATTGTGGACAAAAAGTAGGCCACCATTTTTGTCAGGACTTACTGGGATTTTGAGGTTGAGAACTCTGGACTATGCATAATGCAAGCATCGTAATGCCATTGCCATGACAACATAGCTAACAATCCAGATGTTGCAGGAATGAATTCCGTTTCTCATTGACAACATACAAAATGAGAAGGTGGAGATACAGTAAAGGAGAGAAAGTTGCAGAAAGGAGTAGACACTCCACATAGACAGACAGACACTCCACATAGACAGACAGACACTACACATAGACAGACAGACACTCCACATAGACAGACAGACACTCCACATGGACAGACATACACTCCACATAGACAGACAGACACTCCACATAGACAGACAGACACTCCACATAGACAAACATATACTCCACATAGACAGACAGACACTCCACATAGACAGACAGACACTCCACATAGACAGACAGACACTCCACATAGACAGACAGACAGACACTCCGCATAGACAGACAGACAGACAGACACTCCACATAGACAGACAGACACTCCACATAGACAGACATACACTCCACATAGACAGACATACACTCCACATAGACAGACAGACACTCCACATAGATATACAGACAGACACTCCACATAGACAGACAGACACTCCACATAGACAGACAGACACTCCACATAGACAGTATATTTAAATTACCTCAACACTCAGAATGTTCTTTAAGCAGTCTGTTGACCAGGAGAGACTGAGATCCACGCATAGCAATATATTACTTACTATATGCAGTAAAGTTAACTCTATGGCCACAGTCACTGTATTCACTAGCATTAGCTTGAATGCATAGCCAGACACTATTCTAAAACATTAGCATTGAGACTTCTGAATGGACCCCAGGTCTTGTTTGGATGCATAAGCCACCTCAAAGCAGTGATGTTGTTATAGAAACAACTACTGTTTCTTCCACTTTCAGATTCCCAGATGCCACAAATGAGTCGGTCTGAGTGAGGAAACAGCCCCCTATACCCCATACTATACACCTCCTATAAACAGCCCCCTATACCCCATACTATACACCCTTCCTATAAAAACAGTCCCCTATACCCCATACTATACACCTCCTATAAAAACAGTCCCCTATACCCCATACTATACACCCTCCTATAAACAGCCCCCTATACCCCATACTATACACCTCCTATAAACAGCCCCCTATACCCCATACTATACACCCTTCCTATAAAAACAGTCCCCTATACCCCAGACTATACACCCCTCCTATAAAAACAGCCACCTATACCCCATACTATACACAAATCCTATAAACAGCCCCCTATACCCCATACTATACACCCGTCCTATAAAACCAGCCCCCTATATCCCATACTATACACCCCTCCTATAAAACCAGCCCCCTATACCCCATACTATACACCCCTCCTATAAACAGCCCCTGATACCCCATACTATACACCTCCTATAAACAGCCCCCTATACCCCATACTATACACCTCCTATAAACAGCCCCCTATACCCCATACAATACACCTACTATTAAAACAGCCCCCTATACCCCATGTAAACACCTCCTATAAACAGCCCCCTATACCCCATACTATACACCTCCTATAAAAACAGACCCCTATACCCCATACTATACAACCCTGTCATGGCGTTGGCCTGTGGGGTAGGTTTATGACAGTCATAAATACCTCTTACCCCATTTTTCCTCTCTCTACCCTACTGAGGTTACATTTCCAAAACCCTTGGTTAACATAGAGATTCTGGGAACATCAGAAGGTGGGGGGAAATTAACTATATTCTGGTAATGCGACCAATTGAACATATGCAGTGGTACTTAATGAATATGATGTCAGTTCGGTTGTCATCTGAGACATTGTCATCAATGATGTCACGTTCTGACCATAGTTCTTTTGTGTTTTCCTTGTTTTAGTGTTGGTCAGGACGTGAGTTGGGTGGGCATTCTATGTTGTGTGTCTGGTTTGTCTATTTCTATGTTTGGCCTGATATGGTTCTCAATCAGAGGCAGGTGTTAGTCATTTGTCTCTGATTGGGAACCATATTTAGGTAGCCTGTTTTGTGTTGGGTTTTGTGGGTGGTTGTTTCCTGTCTTTGTGTTTTATGCACCAGTTAGGACTGTTACGGTTTTCACGTTTATTGTTTTGTAGTTTGTTCATGTTTGAGTTTTCTTATTAAAGAACCATGAACTATAACCACGCTACGTTTTGGTCCGCCTCTCCTTCCCAGGAAGAAAGCCGTTACAAATGATAAGATGACATAAACTCTACAGTGGAAAGTCTACACATCAGAGTTATCGGATTCACATGGAATTGTTGTTAAATTTAAATGTTTGAAGATGAAATTATTTGTGATGGGATGAAATGTGATTTTAGCTTCTAAAATGTGAGATTTGGGTTTTCATAAGACAGGGCTCTGCTCAATCAGTGGCCCGCCCCTGTGAAGGGACATGGGCTATAAAACTTTTCAAACACGCCCTCCTCTCCCTTCCTATATAAGCCCTTGACGACAATGTAACTATCTGTTCCGAGGACTTGAGGACGACGGTCCTATGTCAGAATGGTTCAGATAATAACTACCGAATGAAGCCAACATCAGCGTGAGCTTTGGTTGCGAATGGTATGAACTTTGAACTCTTATTCACTACAGAAATGATACCTCCTAGCCGTTGAGTTAGCAACAGCAGATGCAAACGAGGGTTAGGTATCCCGTCTATCACCCAATGACGTTACTACAACGTATCCAATTGACAAACAGAGACATTCTTCAAAGGACTCGGTTGTGAAACACGGCCTTCCATCTACCACGATCCTACCGAAGCACAGCTCAGAGTAAATATTTATTGCATTTTCCTTTTCCAAATGGGCGGTAATTTAGAATGCATAAGATACTGTATTTACGATAGCACAGCTTCTTCCCTTTGTTCCTCAGTCTTCCCGCTCTTTCACTCAAACCCAGCCCCTTTTCTTTTGTGTAACCAGCTGTCATATATGTTCCGCCCGCTAGGGACGTTTTCCTTTATGACGTAATTTGTAATCAAGTTATGATTTAATTATGTGTATGTGTAATCATGTGTGATTAGTTAGGTATTTAGTAAATAAATGATTAAACCCAATTTTGTATTGCTGGTTCAACTTGTTAGCCAGGGTTCGTGCAGAGTTTACAACTTTCAGATGAGACTGAATTAAGATGGCGATTAATATTGACTGCTATTGATGTAAAATATTACTAGGTCTTTAAGAGTTTATTCGGAAGATAACAGCTCTATAAATATTATTTTGTGGTGCCCGACTCTCTAGTTAATTACATTTACATGATTAGCTCAATCAGGTAATATTCATTACGGAGAAATTATTTTATAGAATAGCATGTCATATCACTTAATCCGGCATAGCCAAAGACACGACAACCCTCCTATAAAACAGACCCCTATATCACACCCCTATACCACACCCCTAGACTTAAAATACTAGTGAGGGAAAATGGGATTTGAAACACTCATGCAGGCATCATGACGACGATGAGACAGCCTACAGGAAGGAGGTCAGAGACCTGGCAAGTGGTTCTTGGACAACAACCTCTCCCTCAACGTCAGCAAGACAAAGGAGCTGATCATGGACTACAGGAAATGGAGGGCCGAACACGGCCCCATTCACATCAATGGAGCCAAAGTGGAGCAGGTCGAGAGCTTCAAGTTCCTTAGTGTCCACATCACTAAGGACCTATCATGGTCCACACACATCGACACAGTCGTGAAGGGGGCACGACAATGCCTCTTCCCCCTCAGGAGGCTGAAAAGATTTGATATGGACCCTCAGATCCTCAAAAAGTTCTACATCTGCATTATTGAGAGCATCTTGATTGACTGCATCACCGCTTGGTATGGAAACTGCTTGGCATCCGACCTGCAAGGCGGTACAGATCCAGGACCTCTATACCAGACAGTGTCAGAGGAAAGTCCTAAAAATGACTCCAGCCACCCAAGTCATAGTCTGTTCTCTCTGCTACCGCACTGCAAGCAGTCCGGTGCACCCAGTCTGGAACCAAAAGGCTCCTAGACAGCTTCTATCCCCAAGTCATAGACTGTTCTCTCTGCTACCGCACTGCAAGCGGTCCCGGTGCGCCCAGTCTGGAACCAAAAGGCTCCTAAACAGCTTCTACCCCCAAGTCATAGACTGTTCTCTCTGCTACCGCACTGCAAGCGGTGCCGGTGCGTCCAGTCTGGAACCAAAAGGCTCCTAAACAGCTTCTACCCCCAAGTCATAGACTGTTCTCTCTGCTACCGCACTGCAAGCGGTCCTGGTGCGCCCAGTCTGGAACCACAAGGCTCCTAAACAGCTTCTACCCCCAAGTCATAGACTGTTCTCTCTGCTACCGCACTGCAAGCGGTCCCGGTGCGCCCAGTCTGGAACCAAAAGGCTCCTAAACAGCTTCTACCCCCAAGTCATAGACTGTTATCTCTGCGACAGCACTGCAAGCGGTGCCGGTGCGTCCAGTCTGGAACCAAAAGGCTCCTAAACAGCTTCTACCCCCAAGTCATAGACTGTTCTCTCTGCTACCGCACTGCAAGCGGACCCGGTGCGCCCAGTCTGGAACCAAAAGGCTCCTAAACAGCTTCTACCCCCAAGTCATAGACTGTTATCTCTGCGACAGCACTGCAAGCGGTGCCGGTGCGTCCAGTCTGGAACCAAAAGGCTCCTAAACAGCTTCTACCCCCAAGTCATAGACTGTTCTCTCTGCTACCGCACTGCAAGCGGTCCCGGTGCGCCCAGTCTGGAACCAAAAGGCTCATAAACAGCTTCTACCCCCAAGTCATAGACTGTTCTCTCTGCTACCGCACTGCAAGCGGTCCCGGTGCGCCCAGTCTGGAACCAAAAGGCTCCTAAACAAATCAAAATCAAATCAAATCAAATCAAATTTTTATTTGTCACATACACATGGTTAGCAGATGTTAATGCGAGTGTAGCGAAATGCTTGTGCTTCTAGTTCCGACAATGCAGTAATAACAAGTAATCTAACTAACAATTCCAAACTACTGTCTTGTACACAGTGTAAGGGGATAAAGAATATGTACATAAGGATATATGAATGAGTGATGGTACAGAGCAGCATAGGCAAGATACAGTAGATGGTATCGGGTACAGTATGTACAAATGAGATGAGTATGTAAACAAAGTGGCATAGTATAGTATAAAGTGGCTAGTGATACATGTATTACATAAGGATACCGTCGATGATATAGAGTACAGTATATACGTATGCGTATGAGATGAATAATGTAGGGTAAGTAACATTTATATAAGGTAGCATTGTTTAAAGTGGCTAGTGATATATTTACATCATTTCCCATCAATTCCCATTATTAAAGTGGCTGGAGTTGAGTCAGTGTCAGTGTGTTGGCAGCAGCCACTCAGTGTTAGTGGTGGCTGTTTAACAGTCTGATGGCCTTGAGATAGAAGCTGTTTTTCAGTCTCTCGGTCCCAGCTTTGATGCACCTGTACTGACCTCGCCTTCTGGATGATAGCGGGGTGAACAGGCAGTGGCTCGGGTGGTTGATGTCCTTGATGATCTTTATGGCCTTCCTGTGACATCGGGTGGTGTAGGTGTCCTGGAGGGCAGGTAGTTTGCCCCCGGTGATGCGTTGTGCAGACCTCACTACCCTCTGGAGAGCCTTACGGTTGAGGGCGGTGCAGTTGCCATACCAGGCGGTGATACAGCCCGCCAGGATGCTCTCGATTGTGCATCTGTAGAAGTTTGTGAGTGCTTTTGGTGACAAGCCGAATTTCTTCAGCCTCCTGAGGTTGAAGAGGCGCTGCTGCGCCTTCTTCACGATGCTGTCTGTGTGAGTGGACCAATTCAGTTTGTCTGTGATGTGTATGCCGAGGAACTTAAAACTTGCTACCCTCTCCACTACTGTTCCATCGATGTGGATAGGGGGGTGTTCCCTCTGCTGTTTCCTGAAGTCCACAATCATCTCCTTAGTTTTGTTGACGTTGAGTGTGAGGTTGTTTTCCTGACACCACACTCCGAGGGCCCTCACCTCCTCCCTGTAGGCCGTCTCATCGTTGTTGGTAATCAAGCCTACCACTGTTGTGTCGTCCGCAAACTTGATGATTGAGTTGGAGGCGTGCGTGGCCACGCAGTCGTGGGTGAACAGGGAGTACAGGAGAGGGCTCAGAACGCAACCTTGTGGGGCCCCAGTGTTGAGGATCAGCGGGGAGGAGATGTTGTTGCCTACCCTCACCACCTGGGGGCGGCCCGTCAGGAAGTCCAGTACCCAGTTGCACAGGGCGGGGTCGAGACCCAGGGTCTCGAGCTTGATGACGAGCTTGGAGGGTACTATGGTGTTGAATGCCGAGCTGTAGTCGATGAACAGCATTCTCACATAGGTATTCCTCTTGTCCAGATGGGTTAGGGCAGTGTGCAGTGTGGTTGAGATTGCATCGTCTGTGGACCTATTTGGGCGGTAAGCAAATTGGAGTGGGTCTAGGGTGTCAGGTAGGGTGGAGGTGATATGGTCCTTGACTAGTCTCTCAAAGCACTTCATGATGACGGATGTGAGTGCTACGGGGCGGTAGTCATTTAGCTCAGTTACCTTAGCTTTCTTGGGAACAGGAACAATGGTGGCCCTCTTGAAGCATGTGGGAACAGCAGACTGGTATAGGGATTGATTGAATATGTCCGTAAACACACCGGCCAGCTGGTCTGCGCATGCTCTGAGGGCGCGGCTGGGGATGCCATCTGGGCCTGCAGCCTTGCGAGGGTTAACACGTTTAAATGTCTTACTCACCTCGGCTGCAGTGAAGGAGAGACCGCATGTTTTCGTTGCAGGCCGTGTCAGTGGCACTGTATTGTCCTCAAAGCGGGCAAAAAAGTTATTTAGTCTGCCTGGGAGCAAGACATCCTGGTCCGTGACTGGGCTGGGTTTCTTCCTGTAGTCCGTGATTGACTGTAGACCCTGCCACATGCCTCTTGTGTCTGAGCCGTTGAATTGAGATTCTACTTTGTCTCTGTACTGGCGCTTAGCTTGTTTGATAGCCTTGCGGAGGGAATAGCTGCACTGTTTGTATTCGGTCATGTTACCAGACACCTTGCCCTGATTAAAAGCAGTGGTTCGCGCTTTCAGTTTCACACGAATGCTGCCATCAATCCACGGTTTCTGGTTAGGGAATGTTTTAATCGTTGCTATGGGAACGACATCTTCAACGCACGTTCTAATGAACTCGCACACCGAATCAGCGTATTCGTCAATGTTGTTATCTGACGCAATACGAAACATCTCCCAGTCCACGTGATGGAAGCAGTCTTGGAGTGTGGAGTCAGCTTGGTCGGACCAGCGTTGGACAGACCTCAGCGTGGGAGCCTCTTGTTTTAGTTTCTGTCTGTAGGCAGGGATCAACAAAATGGAGTCGTGGTCAGCTTTTCCGAAAGGGGGGCGGGGCAGGGCCTTATATGCGTCGCGGAAGTTAGAGTAACAATGGTCCAAGGTCTTTCCTCCCCTGGTTGCGCAATCGATATGCTGATAAAATTTGGGGAGTCTTGTTTTCAGATTAGCCTTGTTAAAATCCCCAGCTACAATGAATGCAGCCTCCGGATAAATTGTTTCCAGTTTGCAGAGAGTTAAATAAAGTTCGTTCAGGGCCATCGATGTGTCTGCTTGGGGGGGGATGTATACGGCTGTGATTATAATCGAAGAGAATTCTCTTGGTAGATAATGCGGTCTACATTTGATTGTGAGGAATTCTAAATCAGGTGAACAGAAGGATTTGAGTTCCTGTATGTTTCTTTCATCGCACCATGTCACGTTAGTCATAAGGCATACGCCCCCGCCCCTCTTTTTACCAGAAAGATGTTTTTTCCTGTCTGCGCGATGCGTGGAGAAACCTGTTGGCTGCACCGCTTCGGATTGCGTCTCTCCAGTAAGCCACGTTTCCGTGAAGCAAAGAACGTTACAGTCTCTGATGTCCCTCTGGAATGCTACCCTTGCTCGGATTTCATCAACCTTGTTGTCAAGAGACTGGACATTGGCAAGAAGAATGCTAGGGAGTGGTGTGCGCTGTGCCCGTCTCCGGAGTCTGACCAGTAGACCGCCTCGTTTCCCTCTCTTTCGGAGTCGTTTTTTTGGGTCGCTGCATAGGATCCACTCCGTTGTCCTGTTTGTAAGGCAGAACACAGGATCCGCGTCGCGAAAAACATATTCTTGGTCGTACTGATGGTGAGTTGATGCTGATCTTATATTCAGTAGTTCTTCTCGACTGTATGTAATGAAACCTAAGATGACCTGGGGTACTAATGTAAGAAATAACACGTAAAAAAACAAAAAACTGCATAGTTTCCTAGGAACGCGAAGCGAGGCCGCCATCTCTGCCGGCGCCGGAAGTCACTCAAACAGCTTCTACCCCCAAGTCAACAGCTAATCAAACGGCTGTCCGGACTATTTGCATTGACCCCCTTTTTTACACACTCACTGGATCCCACCTACACACACACAAAATACACTCCAACACACACACACACACACACACACACACACACACACACACACACACACACACACACACACACACACACACACACACACACACACACACAGGCATATTGACTCCGCAAACACACACCCTCAAATATACACAATTTCACTCTTTACATATGCTGCTGCTACTCTGTTTATTATATATCCTGACTGCCTAGTCACTTTTACCCCAACCCACATGTACATACTGTACTACCTCCATTACCTCAACTACCTGGTACCCCTGCACATTGACTCAGTACTGGTACTCCTTGTATATAGCCTTTTATTTTTTTTATTGTGTTACCGTTTGCTTGAATTGTTTTTGTTATTATTGTTTGCTAATAAAAAAAAGCCTTACTTTTAACTCCGCATTGTTGGAAAACAGCTCGTAAGTATGTCACGTTAAAGTCTATACCTGTTGTATTTGGCGCAAGTGACAAATACAATTGGATTGGATGCTGTGTATTTTGGTGGCCATATTTACTTCCTAGTATATTAACAACTACAGTTCCCTACAGCACCCTAGTAGTGTACTTATGGTCCTTGTGTGGTCATAGTAACCATTACTAATTAATCTCAGATCCTTACCCAATGTTTTATGGTATTAACATGCAGTGATGGAAAAAGTACACAATTGTGATACTTGAATGAAAGTAAAGATACCTTAATATAAAATGACTAATGAGTACTTTTGGGTGTCAGGGAAAATGTTTGGAGTAAAAAGTGCATTATTTCATTAGAAGTGAAGTAAAAGGAGTCAAAAATATAAATATAAAAGTAAAGTACAAATACCTCCAAAAAACTACTTACATAGTACTTTAAATTATTTAAGTACTTTACACCCCTTCTAACACGTATTGGTTAACCCATCAACTTTAAACTGGCAAGACCTAAGTCAATGATGGCAGGTGACTATACAGGTACAGCAACATTGATTAGTATGTGTAATCATAGCAGGACTCTGGGCTAGAGCAGAGAAGAAAATGCTCCTCCAACCTTGTCTCCTCTGTCTCCCCGGGATCCCTTCTCACCAATCAGGCCTGGGAAACCCTGTAGAGAGAGGAACAGGTTAGTGTGTGCTGCAGGGAGTTCCCTGTGTCATAGAGTGGCAGGTCAAAGGTCAAAAACACTTTCATCCTTACATCCATTCCAGGCTCCCCGGACTTGCCCTGTTAACACACATTCATGAATGAATCAGTGCCAGCATGACTAAGACCATGAAATGCAATGACTGTAGGCATGATATACTGAGGTTATCTGATGATAATGGCGTCACCCACCTTCTCTCCTTTTGTGCCTGGGAGACCCACCAATCCTGTGGGACCAGGGGGACCCTGAGGACCGTCCATACCCTGGAGAGGAGGGACATACTGTATGTTGGACATCATCATACTGCTGGTCTTCTTCCTCCTAATCTCATACACAAACTACCGTTCAAAAGTTTGGGCTCACTTAGAAATGTCCTTGTTTTTGAAAGAAAAACAAATTTTTTGTCCATTAAAATAACATCAAATTGATCAGAAATACAGTGTAGACATTGTTAATGTTGTAAACGACTATTGTAGCTGGAAACAACTGATTTTTTATGGAATATCTACATAGGTGTACAGAGGCCCATTATTGGCAACCATCACTCCTGTGTTCCAATGCCACGTTGTGTTAGCGAATCAAATTTGATCATTTTAGAAAGGCTAATTTATTATTATAAAACCCTTTTGCAATTATGTTAGCACAGCTGAAAACTATTGTTCTGATTAAAGAAGCAATAAAGCTGGCCTTCTTTAGACTAGTTGAGTATCTGGAGCATCAGCATTTGTGCGTTCGATTACAGGCTCAAAATGGCCAGAAACAAAGAACTTTCTTCTGAAACTCATCAGTCTATTCTTGTTCTGAGAAATTAAGGTTATTCCATGCGAGAAATTGCCAAGATCCGCAAAACACTAGTCTCAACGTCAACAGTGAAGAGGCCACTCCGGGATGCTGGCCTTCTAGGCAGAGTTCCTCTGTCCAGTGTCTGTGTTCTTTTGCCCATCTTAATCTTTTATTTTTATTGGCCAGTCTGAGATATGTATTTTTCTTTGCAACTCTGCCTAGAAGGCCAGCATCCCGGAGTCACCTCTTCACTGTTGATGTTGAGACTGGTGTTTTGCGGCTATTATTTAATGAAGCTGCCAGTTGAGGACTTGTGAGGCGTCTGTTTCTCAAACTAGACACTATAATGTACTTGTCCTCTTGCTCAGTTGTGCATAAGGGCCTCCCACTCCTCTTTCTATTCTGGTTAGAGCCAGTTTGTACTGTTCTGTGAAGGCAATATTACACCGCGTTGTATGTGATCTTCAGTTTCATGACAATTTCTCGCATGGAATAACCTTCATTTCTCAGAACAAGAATAGACTGACGAGTTTCAGAAGAAAGTTCTTTGCTTCTGGCCATTTTGAGCCTGTAATCGAACCCACAAATGCTGATGCTCCAGATACTCAACCAGTCAAAAGTTTGGACACACCTACTCATTCAAGGGTTTTTCTGGAAACCATTTATTTGATACCATTTCACTGAGTCCACTCCATTACCACGAGCCCGTTTTCCCCAATTAAGGTACCACCAACCTCCTGTGATATATATATTTATACACACACACAAATGTATGTGGCCACACCCGTGGCTGACAGGTGTTTAAAATCGAGCACACAGCCATGCAATCTACAAACATTGGCAGTAGAATGGCCTTACTTAAGAGCTCAGTGACTTTCAATGTGGCACTGTCATAGGATGCCACCATTCCAACAAGTCAGTTTGTAAAATCTCTGCCCTGCTAGAGCTGCCCCGGTCAACTGTAAGTGCTGTTATTGTGAAATGGAAATGTCTAGGAGCCACACAAGCTCACAGAACAGGGACCGCCGAGTGCTGAAGCGCGTAGCTTGTAAAAAAGCATCTGTCCTCGGATGCAATACTCACTAACGAGTTCCAAACTGCCTCTGGAAGCAACGTCAGCACAATAACTGTTCGTTGGGAGCTTCATTAAATGGGTTTCCATGGCCGAGCAGCCGCTCACAAGCCTAAGATCACCATACTCATTGCCAAGCATCGGTTGGGGTGGTGTAAAGCTCTCCACCATTGGACTCTGGAGCAGTGGAAACGCGTTCCCTGGAGTGATGAATCACGCTTTACCGGCAGTCCGAAAGACAAATCTGGGCTTGGCGGGTGCCAGGAGAACGCTACCTGTCCGAATGCATCGCCCAGCATCAGTGCCCGACCTCACTAATGCTGTTGTGGCTGAATGGAAGCAAGTCCCTGCAGCAATGTTCCAACATCAAGTGGAAAGCCTTCCCAGAAGAGTGGAGGCTGTTATAGCAGCAAAGGGGGGAACCAACTCCATAGTAATGCCCATGACTTTGGAATGAGATTTTTGACGAGCAGGTTTCTACATACTTTTGGTCATGTAGTGTAAATTATTATTCTTATTGTTATTTCTTTTTGGGATATTATTTCTTTGTTAAAAAGACTAAAATAACCAGGAATTTAGCTGAAAATGAGTATACTTTAGTTAATCTGTTTCCAAATATTCCCACTAATAAAAAAAGATCACTGATGGTGTCTCAATGTAATCAACATATTCAATGATAGTTATTTTCAAAACTCCCCTCTTTTTGGGCTAGTTGTGGTCAATTTGCAGTGTCCAAGTTATCATAATTATGTTCCGGCCCCCCGACCATCCGCTCCGATAAAAGCTGCCCGTGGCTGAATCTACCCCTGGTCTACAGTATCACTCACCCTCAGTCCAGCAGGTCCAATGTCTCCCTTTTCCCCCTTAGCTCTGTCTCCAGGCTCTCCCTGCATGGGAACACGTGATTCTCACTCTACACTCCAGAGCAGCTTCAGAATACAGACATTACTGGTACTCTGGAGCTCTTATCTTACCTTAGGGCCAGACATTCCATGGTGACCCTGGAAGACACAGAGATCATATCAGTGCTATGTATCTGAAGGGATTCAGCCACATCATGTATATTGGGGAACAGAGGGTTGAAGCTGTTATATTCTAACACTCACCATGTACCCTGGAGGTCCGGGGAGTCCTGGGGGGCCGGGGAGTCCTGGGGGGCCCGGCTGAGAAATCATCTGAACCTGAACAGAACACAATCAAGATGATCATATCAATCTCATCCCACTGTCTGTCTGAAGCAGTGTTAAAACCAATTCCCTGTGGGCCAACTTGTGCACAGTGACTTTCAGTGTATTTCTCTCACCAGGTTATCTTCCAGCCTGGAGTCTCCCATCTCTCCCTTCTGTCCATCTATTCCCTGAGACACAGACAGACAGGGGGATTTAACATCTTCTTACAGCACTCAACAGGTCGTGCCACTCAACAGGTCGTGCCACTCAACTGTCTGTCTATCAGTATCAGTGTATGATTCTAGTCTCTCTATACTAACCACTGACCTAGAGAGACTCAGTGTAGGACTAGTCTATCTATACTAACCACTGGCCTAGAGACTCAGTGTTGGACTCTAGTATATCTATACTAACCACTGGCCTAGAGACTCAGTGTATGACTAGTCTATCTATACTAACCACTGACCTACAGAAACTCAGTGTTGGACTCTAGTCTATCTATACTAACCACTGGCCCAGAGAGACTCAGTGTTGGACTCTAGTATATCTATACTAACCACTGGCCTAGAGACTCAGTGTTGGACTCTAGTCTATCTATACTAACTACTGGCCTAGAGACTCAGTGTAGGACTAGTCTATCTATACTAACCACTGACCTAGAGAGACTCAGTGTTGGACTCTAGTCTATCTATACTAACCACTGGCCCAGAGAGACTCAGTGTTGGACTCTAGTCTATCTATACTAACCACTGACCTAGAGAGACTCAGTGTAGGACTAGTCTATCTATACTAACCACTGGCCTAGAGACTCAGTGTAGGACTAGTCTATCTATACTAACCACTGGCCTAGAGACTCAGTGTAGGACTAGTCTATCTATACTAACCACTGGCCTAGAGACTCAGTGTTGGACTCTAGTATATCTATACTAACCACTGGCCCAGAGAGACCCAGTGTTGGACTATAGTCTATCTATACTACCCACTGACCTAGAGAGACTCAGTGTTGGACTCTAGTCTATCTATACTAACCACTGGCCTAGAGAGACTCAGTGTTGGACTCTAGTATATCTATACTACCCACTGACCTAGAGAGACTCAGTGTTGGACTCTAGTCTATCTATACTAACCACTGGCCTAGAGAGACTCAGTGTTGGACTCTAGTCTATCTATACTAACCACTGACTTAGAGAGACTCAGTGTAGGACTAGTATATATATACTAACCACTGGCCTAGAGACTCGGTGTAGGACTAGTCTATCTATACTAACCACTGGCCTAGAGACTCAGTGTATGACTAGTCTATCTATACTAACCACTGACCTAGAGAGACTCAGTGTTGGACTCTAGTCTATCTATACTAACCACTGGCCCAGAGAGACTCAGTGTTGGACTCTAGTCTATCTATACTAACCACTGGCCCAGAGAGACTCAGTGTTGGACTCTAGTATATCTATACTAACCACTGACCTAGAGACCCATCAGTGTATGACTACTCTCTCTACTTACCCCTGGCCCAGAGAGACCCATCTCTCCTTTCTCTCCTTTCTCTCCGATTGACCCTGTCTCCCCCATATCTCCCTTCGGACCCTAACAGGAGAGGAGGGTAGAGTTCAAAGGTGAGGGGAGCTTTGATTAACTATGTTCATGATCATCCCAGATAAAAATAAATACATCATGTACTGAATGACTGTTCTGTTCAGCGAACATTGGAATGATATGCTGATTTAATGGGATTGTGGGATATTCAAAATGTTGACTGGACATTAGTGTGACTACCATACCTTCTCCCCATCCAGTCCAGATGGTCCAGGCAAGCCTAGCTCTCCCTGGAGTAGGGAGGAAAATAACTTAACTCATCCTCAAGAGTCTTCATTGACTTCCAGTGATTAAAACTACAATGCATAGCATTTTACTCCCTCTTTTCCTTCAGAACATCCTCAATTCGTCAGGGCATGGACTCTACAAGGTGTCAAAAGCACTCCACAGGGATACTGGCCCATGTTGATCACAATGCTTCCCACGGTTGTGTCAAGTTGGCTGGATGTCCTTTGAGTGGTGGACCATTCTTGATACATACAGGAAACTGTTGAGTGTGAAAAACCCATCAGTTTTGCAATTCTTGACTCAAACTGGCGCGCCTGGCACCTACTACCATACCCCGTTCAAAGGCACTTAAATATTTTGTCTTGCCTATTCACCCTGGCACACATACACAATCCTTAATTTACATTGATTGAAGTGGATTTAACAAGTGACATCAATAAGGGACCATAGCTTTCACCTAGTCAGTCTTTGTTATGGAAATAATGTTTTATATACTCAGTATGTATTGATAGAATGTATTGTAGCAGGCAGTGGGGTTTCCACATCACCAAGTTCAATAACAAAACATGCACGAGTCCCACAACTAGAATACAAATGGGGAGTTTATTAGGGATTTTTGTACACTGGGGAATAAGGGAGAATTCACCAATTACTTCACAGTCCACAAGCCGTTCTCCATTCCGTTCTCCAGGGGTAATCCTAAAACTCGGGTCCTCAGCCAATCCGGTTCGGTACACAAGGGGAGATAATCCGACAGTCCAAGTCACAATGGGTAATCTCATAGATATTGTCCTCTCTTCTCCCACTCTTCATAACGCACGTTTCACTTTCTCTGCCTCTTTGTGCAGGCCACTTTCTCTATTAGCCTCTCCTCATTGGGGCAGGAAGTCTATATAAGGCTTGGGGGTGGAGCCAGCGGGCTGCAAGGTTTTTCCCCTCAATAACCACTCCTCTCACCTCTCCCTGTCGTCTGCTACACCCCACTCCTCAGTCCAGCTCCCTAGAGCGGACCAGCTCCATAGAGCATCCCTCCTGGAGAGGGCATCGGCATTTCCATGGGCTGCACCTGATCTGTGGACAACAGAGAAAGCAAAGGGCTGTAAGGATAGGAACCAGCGGGTGACCCCGAGCGTTACTGTCCTTATACCGTGAAATCCAAACCAGTGGTGCATGGTCTGTCACGAGGGTGAAGTGCCATCCCAATAAGTAATACTTCAGCGTTTCCAGCGCCGACTTGATCGCGAGACAGTCTTTCTCCACCGTTCAATATTTTTGTTCCCACAGCAACAGCTTCCGGGTAATGTACATGACCTGGTGTTAGTCACCTTCTTGCAGCTGTGATAGGTCGGCACCCACCCCTGTTTCGGACGCATCAGTCTGTACCACCAGTGGTTTGGAGAAGTTCAGGGTGACCAGCATGGGTCCAGAACACAGTGCTCCCTTTAGGTCCTGGAAGGCTTTTTCAGTCTCCTCGGTCCACGTCACCTGGGCGGGCAGACGGCTCCTGGTCAGATCTGTCAGGGGGCTGGCTAGGGAGGCAAAGTGGGGAATAAATCTCTGGTAGTAACTAGTCAACCTGCTTCTTGGTGAGGGGGTGGGGCCAGTCCCGAATCACCTCCACCTTCTTCACCTGGGGTTTGACACATCCCTCTCCCGATCGTGTACCCCAGGTACTCAGCTTCCCACAGGCCAAGCCGACATTTCTTTAGGTTCGCTGTTAGCTCACCTGGTTTAAATGTGCCTCCCACTCGCTCCCATGGATCACAATATCGTCAATGTATGCCGCCGCGTACTCCCGATGGGGTCAGAGGACCCGGTCCATCAACCTCTGGAAGGTGGCAGGGGCCCGTGCAGCCCAAAGGGCAGCTTCTTGTAATGGAACAGTCCATCCGGGGTGGCAAAAGCAGTTGTCTCCTGTGCCTCGGGAGTTAAGGGTACCTGCCCATAAACCTTCATCAGGTCGAGCATGCGGATTAATCGGGCGGTCCCTAGCCGTTTGATTAATTCATCAAGTCGGGGCATGGGATAGGCGATTTAATTTACCTTTCTAAAATCATTACAGAACGGAATGGTGCCGTCTGGTTTCGGCACCAACAGTATGGGGCTGCACCATTCGATTATATCAGCTTCCAACATCGTTTTTACCTCGGTCCTGACAGCCTCTCTCCTTGCTTCCTGTAGGCGGTAGGGTCTCAACTTCACCTTTTTCCCGGGTTTGTTGATGATGCTGTGCCAGATCGGTGTGTCCTGGTTCACTGGAGAACACATCCAGGTTTCTGCCGACCAAATCCCTCAGCTCCTGCTTCTGGGCTTGGCTCAGCTGCTCCCCCATTGGCACCTCCGCTGGCTTGGTCTCTGTGGTAGCCTTCTTCGGGGAAATAGAGTACATCACGTGCATTCCATTTCTTTAGCAAATTCACATTGTAAAGCTGGGTCAGATGCCTACGTCCTGGCTGTCTGACCCTATATTTAACTTCACCCACCTTCTCAATGACTTCGTGTGGCCCATTCCATTGGGCCAAAAGCTTACATTCTGAGGTGGGGACCAACATCAACACTTTGTCTCCTGGATGAAAGTCCCTTCATTGTAACCCTCTGTTGTACACCCACGCTTGGGCCTCCTGGGCCTCCAGCATGTGTTCCCATACCAGGGGCCACAGGGTTGCCATCCGATCTCTCATGTCACCTATGTGCTCCACCAAGGTTCGACGGGGCAACGGTTGCGGTTCCCAAGCTTCTTTAGCCACGTCCAGCAGTCCTCGGGGTTGTCTCCCGTACAGGAGTTCGAAGGGAGAGAATCCTGTTGAAGCTTGGGGCACTTCTCAGATCGAAAACATCAGGTAGGATAGCAGCTGGTCCCAATTCTTTCCGTCAGCCTCCATCACCTTCTTTATCATCTACTTCAGGATTCGATTTAATCTTTCCATCAACTCATCGGTCTAAGTGTGAAACACTGAGGTGTGCAACTGGATTATTTTCATTAGCTTGCATAGATCCTTCATGATTTGTGACATGAACGGGGTGCCCTGGTTGGTCAATATCTCATCGGGGATGCCTACTTGGGAGAACAGCATGACCAACTCATGTGTGATTCCCTTGGTGGCCATGGTGCACAGGGGAATGGCTTCCGGGTACCCGGTGGCATAATCCAGAATAACTAGTGCACTCGGTTGCTCTTGGGTAGAGGTCCCACCAGGTCCATTGTGATCCTGCTGAAAGGGACTGAAATAATAGGGAGGGGAATTAAGGGACTGTGAAACAGGGTTTTGCTGGCACTCCGGGCAACTGCGCCAGTATTCTTCCACTGCTCTCTTCACCCCTGGCCAGTAAAATCGTGCCTTGATCCTGTCTAAGGTCTTCTCCACCCTTAGGTGAGCCCCAAGAAGGTGGGAGTGCGCCAACTGCAGGACAGACATACAAAGGGACGGGGCACCAACAACAACTCCAGACATTCGTCATTCTTCTTCATGGCCTGATATAGCAACTTCTTCTTTATAGAAAAATGGGGGTAGGTTATTTGACTTACCCCTCCACTGGCTTTCCGTCTACCGCGGTCACCTGCTGGAGAGCGCTGGCCAAGTTGGGATCCTTCAGTTGGGCCGTGCCGAACCGGCCCGCTAGAGAGGCGAGCTCTGACGCCACCTCATGGTCCATTGGGAACATGTCTTCCAGACTCACCACCTCTCCCTCCAGTCTGGCTTCAGAGTCCCCCTCTGAGAGGGGTTTGGTTGATGCCTGGGGGTTCACATCCTGGAATCCACACATCCGGTCATTCCGCCTTCTGACGTCTCTCCCACCTCTCCAGGTTCCTACTCCCTTCTGGTTCCCTAGATTCCTCACGTCTCCAGACATACTGGTCCACAGTTGGCAGACCATTGGGAAATTCCTCCCGATAAGGACCAGCACAGGCAGGTTTGGGATGACTCCCACTGGTCCTGTGTGTTTTCCCTTTGTGGTCTATAAGTGGAGGAGTGTGGTAGGGTAGTCCTTGGTCTCACCGTGTATGCACGTGATGGCCACGGTCTCCGCCAGGTTTGGGGACTGGGCGATGTCAAGTCGGATCACCATACTCCCAGAGTCCACAAGTGCCGTGGTGTCCTTTCCATTGGCTCTTACTGGGGTGACAGGGGAAGGACCACTCTCCATAGTCCAGCATGCCATCAGCAAGCCGCAGGGCCGCCCGTTGGCTACCTCACTGGTTGAGGCCGAAGGCATTGGGACATCGCCGCTTAAACCGTTCCAGGAGATGTGTCCCGGCTCACCACACTCATAGCATTTCCTGCTGTCCAAGAAGGAGCGTCATCTCACGGAGCTGCGTGTTGTTGTTCCTCCATCCTTGGCCGGTGTCCCGGCGTGGTCCTCCATCCTTTTTCGCTCCTTCGGGCGAGTGGAGGGTTCCTCCTTCCGTGCTTGTCCACTGTGCAGGACCTCCAAAGCTACCTGTTGTCCTTCCACCAGTTGATCTGTGCTCTGGAGGTTAGTTTGGCTGGCTAACCTTTTTAGCTTTGAACGGGAGAGAGCGTATACATATATCTATGACCACTTTCTCGATGGTCGTGAGCGTCAGGGGCTCAGCAGTTAGCCAGCCTAATTAGATCATGCATTTGTGATCGGTGGGATGATGTAAGATCATATGCCCAATCATAGAATCTTCATGCCCTACTAATCAGGGTGTAACCATACCGGTGCAGCACCTCGTAATGCATCGCCTGGTCAACCTGATAGGTCTTCTGTGCCATGCCTAACAGGAAGGGTGCTAAGAGGCTGGCCCATTGCTCATGGGGCCATTTATCCCTAGCCGCCGTCCTCTCGAAGGCATGCCTCAATGTCGTCAGCCTCTGTCAGCTTCAGTATAAACCTACAAGAGACTGCTGCGCCTGCCACTATGCCAGTTTGGGCAGCTGTCAGCTGACTGAGTTCCGCTCGCAGGAGAGCGGTCTGCTGTTCATCCAGCAGCTCCCAGTGCACAGCCTGCTGTGCTATGTTCGCCTCGACCATTGTGCTCTGTGTCTGTTTAGTTATTGAGCTTGGTTTGGGTTGCCCGCATTCTCCACCATATGTAGCAGGCGTGGGGTTTCCACATCCACCAAGTTCAATAACAAAACATGCACCAGTTGCACAACTAGAATTCAAATGGGGAGTTTATTAGGGATTTTGGTACACTGGGGAATAAGGGGGAATTATCCAATTACTTCACAAGCCGTTCTCGTTGTCCATTCCGTTCTCCAGGGGTAATCCTAAAACTCGGGTCCTCAGCCAATCCAGTTTGGTACACAAGGGGGGTAATCCGACAGTCCAAGTCACAATGGGTAATCTCATAGACCTTGTCCTCTCTTCTCCCACTCTTCATAACACAGGTTTTTCTCTCCTTTATCTGCCTCCTTGTGCAGGCTGCTTCCTCTTTTATCCCAATGCACTCTCTGGCTTAATGTTTCACACACAGCCTTGCCTCGTTGGGGCAGGAAGTCCAACAAATGCTATGGGGTGGAGCCAGTGGGCTGCAAGATATCTCCCCTCAATAACCACTCCCCTCACCTCTCCCTGCCGTCTGCCACAGTATATTGATAGAATGGATATTGATAGAATGGATATTGATAGAATGGATATTGATAGAATGGATATTGATAGAATGGATATTGATAGAATGGATATTGATAGAATAGATATGGATAGAATGGATATTGATAGAATGGATATTGATAGAATGGATATTGATAGAATGGATATTGATAGAATGGATATTGATAGAATGGATATTGATAGAATGGATATTGATAGAATGGATATTCATAGAATGGATATTGATAGAATGGATGTTGATAGAATGGATGTTGATAGAATGGATGTTGATAGAATAGATATTGATAGAATGGATATTCATAGAATAGATATTGATAGAATGGATTATAGAAACTAATAGAAGAGATGGCATGTGTATAGTTAGATAAATAAGACCATACCTTTCCACCTGGGGACCCTGGTAATCCTGGTGGGCCCTAGAAAGGGACAGACAGAGAGAGAGAGAAAAAAATATAGAGAAAGATATATATATAGAGAAATATATATGTATAGAGAGAGAGGTTACACGAAATACAAAGCATCAGTTCAATTAAATGTGTCACAGCGTTCAGCAAAAACAGGAACATTGTGGATTTCACAATATGACCCTGTCAGTAAACAAACAGATCATTATTTTCTTCTCCTCTCTTTTATTTTCCTCTCTTATTCTCCTCGCTGATGAGGACCATCTTCGTTATGGATGCTTTGATGCAAATATGGCCATATTCAGGCAGGGCATGCAGTTGGCAAAACACAATACCCTGGCATTGTATCACACAACATGGATGGTATAATTAACCCCGGGGTTAGGACGGTTGAACTCTCAGAGAAGGACTTTGGAGGCTTGGGCAATCAATCGGGAATATATTAATCAACCAATCAAATTTACAAAAAAAAGATCCAAACATTTCAAAGGTCCATGTATACATGGCACTCAAGGGTACTGAAAGCACCTCCTTCTTCAAACAGCTAGGCTTCCCACGACAGATGAAACAGAGCAGTACCTATCCAATTGCTTTGCCCTAGTTTTTGTCAGGCCCTTAATCTGGAGGCCACGCACTGCAAGCCTGTGTAAGTGGCCGAGACTGCCAAATATCAGCACCACCAGCTAGCACCTACACCTGAGGCTGTCCAAGCGTGCCACGAGGGGTTGGTGTTTAAGCAGCTTCTCGGCAAAGTCCTGCTGCATGTATCTGTCAAATGAGCCCCTCCCCCTGGCCTCCCCCTCAACAACAATATCTTGCATATTGGGCACACAGGAAAACACATCATCATCAACATCAAACCAGGTCATGCCTAGCATTGTACAAATCCTTGTATGAACAGCAGCCTTTCCCAACATGGGCAATTGACTCCATTACATTTGACTCATGTAGAATACAAAATGGGTCATTGGTTTATAGGGTACCAGAGTGCTAGAATATATTTTATTGGTAGAACTTGCAGCCTCGCCTTAATATTAAAGGTGAGAATATCCTCGCCAATGGCAGCATTTTGGCACATGGAATGGGAGAAAGAGTGGTCAGCACAGTCCAGAGCAACGAGTTTCCCCTGGAGCCTCAGGCTGGTCCAGTGTTGCTATAGCTGCATCTGTCTGATACCAAGGAGTGTTGTCCTGGATATAGGATGAGATGTTCCATCATGGGTGACAGAAGCCTCCACAACAACATCGCAATCTGGCACAACTACATCAGAGGCAGTCACTGGTTGAGTTTACATATCAGTCCATGTCCACCTGACCTTCACTCCAGTCCTGTTGCACAGGTCGTTGAGGTCCGGCCAGTTTGACTAGACTCCAAAGCCCGCAGCATGAATGTCCAATTTTCCATTGAAGAATCTCAAATATAAAATATATTTGGATTTGTTTCAGACTTTTTTGGTTACTACATGAATCCATATGGGTTATTTCATAGTTTTGATGTCTTCACTATTATTCTACAAAGTAGAAAATAGTAAACATAACGAAAAGTCCTTGAAAGAATAGCTGTGTCTAAACTTTTGACTGGTACTGTATATGTTTAATCACGAGAGTAAACTCTGACTGGTTTATTCATTAGCGTAAATGTTGGGGGCTGTTTATATTTGTACAAGCGGTTACCTCTGTTGCATCTTTCATAGAACACTGCACATGTTGTGTCTTTCCCTTCCTGTCCAGATCATTGAAATTAGTCATCATTATACTAATTGAAGCACTAACACACAGCCGTTATATTGACTTAGCTTAGGATGTAGGGAAACAAAGCACTGACCCGGAAATAGAGAGATACACATGCACACACACACACACACACTCACACACAAACACACCAAATACCTCCACCCACCAGCAGTAAACTTAAAACAACCCCATACACATTGCAGTAGACCTAGCCAGCACTATTAGCATCCATAGCATCCTAACCTCTCCTCACCACAGACTTTAATGGGGCAGGATGGAGTAACTCACTCAGGGCAGGAGAATGGAAACGCTGGACTCAGACTGACATTCTCTCAATGCAGCATGGATGGTTTCATGGGTAAGGGCTGACCCTAGGGCTGGGGCTAATGCATGGTTCTATTTCTGGATTCTTGATTAAGGATGTGGAGACCATGGTCCTTCCTGTGGCGGTTAGAGATGAGCGACAGGTCGGTTCCATCATGCCTCCTGGTCCCCTCCGCCACAAAGCAGCGGTTGTGTGTACTCTCTGGAGCACGGCGCGGTCTTGAAGCAATAAAAGATGGAAATCATATTCATTCCCAGAGGTGTATAATACATGCTGATTCTCCCCTTCTACCAGGTTTAAGTTCTGTGCTCCACCAAAACCATGGCAGCGGAAAAGATTTACGAACAACTATTGTTTCAAGTTGCTCCATCTTCTGAAACGACAGCCACCCACAGAGATCATTTGAATGCCGTAAAAACAAATGAATCAATTCAGAAGTGCCACACAATGTTTGCCTTCCCAAGGTTGGACTCTCTCCGAAACGTATTAAGAGAGACCATGTAAACTGAGGTAGATAGGTTTCAGAGCACTGATCAGATCTCAGGTCCATGTTGTAACCAGCTCATCTGTATGGGCCTACTCTAGACCTGGTCTCCAGGGACCAATGTACAGTGGGGCAAAAAAGTATTTAGTCAGCCACAAATTGTGCAAGTTCTCCCACTTAAAAAGATGAGAGAGGCCTGTAATTTTCATCATAGGTACACTTCAACTATGACAGACAAAATGATATCTTTTTACAGAAAATCACATTGTAGGATTTTTAATGAATTTATTTGCAAATTATAGTGGAAAATAAGTATTTGGTCACCTACAAACAAGCAAGATTTCTGGCTCTTACAGACCTGTAACTTCTTCTTTAAGAGGCTCCTCTGTCCTCCACTCATTACCTGTATTAATGGCACCTGTTTGAACTTGTTATCAGTATAAAAGACACCTGTCCACAAACTTAAACAGTCACACTCCAAACTCCACTATAGCCAAGACCAAAGAGCTGTCAAAATTGTAGACCTGCACCAGGCTGGGAAGACTGAATCTGCAATAGGTAAGCAGCTTGGTTTGAAGAAATCAACTGTGGGAGCAATTATTAGGAAATGAAAGACATACAAGACCACTGATAATCTCCCTCGATCTGGGGCTCCACGCAAGATCTCACCCCGTGGGGTCAAAATGATCACAAGAACGGTGAGCAAAAATCCCAGAACCACACGGGGGGATCTAGTGAATGACCTGCAGAGAGCTGGGACCAAAGTAACAAAGCCTACCATCAGTAACACACTACGCCGCCAGGGACTCAAATCCTGCAGTGCCAGACGTGTCCCCCTGCTTAAGCCAGTACATGTCCAGGCCCGTCTGAAGTTTGCTAGAGAGCATTTGGATGATCCAGAAGAAGATTGGGAGAATGTCATATGGTGAGATGAAACCAAAATATAACTTTTTGGTAAAAACTCAACTCGTCGTGTTTGGAGGACAAAGAATGCTGAGTTGCATCCAAGGAACACCATACCTACTGTGAAGCATGGGGGTGTAAACATCATGCTTTGGGGCTGTTTTTCTGCAAAGGGACCAGGACGACTGATCCTTGTAAAGGAAAGAATGAATGGGGCCATGTATCGTGAGATTTTGAGTGAAAATCTCCTTCCATCAGCAAGGGCATTGAAGATGAAACGTGGCTGGGTCTTTCAGCATGACAATGATCCCAAACACACCGCCCGGGCAACGAAGGAGTGGCTTCGTAAGAAGCATTTCAAGGTCCTGGAGTGGCCTAGCCAGTCTCCAGATCTCAACCCCATAGAAAATCTTTGGAGGGAGTTGAAAGTCTGTGTTGCCCAGCAACAGCCCCAAAACATCACTCCTCTAGAGGAGATCTGCATGGAGGAATGGGCCAAAAAGGTGAAAACCTTGTGAAGACTTACAGAAAACGTTTGACCTCTGTCATTGCCAACAAAGGGTATATAACAAAGTATTGAGATAAACTTTTGTTATTGACCAAATACTTATTTTCCACCATAATTTGCAAATAAATTCATTAAAAATCCTACAATGTGATTTTCTGTATTTTATTTTCTCATTTTGTCTGTCATAGTTGAAGTGTACCTATGATGAAAAGTACAGGCCTCTCTCATCTTTTTAAGTGGGTGTCACGTTCTGACCATCGTTCTTGTGTGCTTTCCTTGTTTTAGTGTTGTTCAGGACGTGAGCTAGGTGGGCATTCTATGTTGTGTGTCTGGTTTGTCTATTTCTATGTTTGGCCTGATATGGTTCTCAATCAGAGGCAGGTGTTAGTCATTGTCTCTGATTGGGAACCATATTCAGGTAGCCTGTTTTGTGTTGGGATTTGTGGGTGGTTATTTCTGTGTCTGTTTCACCACACAGGACTGTTTTCACATTTATTGTTTTGTGTATTTGTAGTGTTTTTTTCGGTATTCGTCTTTATTAAATGTTTAACCCTAACCACGCTGCGTTTTGGTCCGCCTCTCCTTCCCAGGAAGAAAGCTGTTACAGTGGGAGAACTTGCACAATTGGTGGCTGACTAAATACTTTTTTGACCCACTGTATATAGTGTTTTTTAATCAGAACCACATGCCATTGAAGAGATCTGCTATTAGCATGTAGCATGGGGCCCTGCATGACGGAGTGAAATGTCTCTCTGTATGAAGAGGAGAGCTTTGTGTCTAGAATGTGAAAGGAGTTAAAAGACCCCCCCTGCCCCCTTCTCTCTTTACTATGTGTCCCGACTGTATTGAGCCATAAAATGTAAACAGGGTATTATATCATTCAAATTTCAACCCAAGCAACATCACAGCTCAAACCACCACATACCAGGGTTCATTTCAAGCCGCATATCCTATGAGGCAACAATAACACAATGCAATGAAGGATGTTTTGATTCTGCATGATTAAAAACGTCACTTCAGGCTATGTAAAATCAGATATTGTGTTGCAGCTGGAAGGTATTTATGGTGGCTTAGTGTTGCGTCCTGTACAGACGTAGGATCTTACTGTGATCACCCTACTCCCAGGAGAACACTATGAACTACACTCATAGTGTATTTGAGGTTTAAAATGGCTTCTAAAGTTTGTAATTTACACTTTGAAACTTCAGACTTGACTTTCCCTTATGAAAAATGTATCAAACCCTAAACAAATGTCCATTAATTATAATCCCCATTTCCTGTTTCTGCATAATCATTTTCCTGCTGTAGCAAACTGGCTCAAATACATCATGAGCTGACAGTGGACGGTAGCGGGAGACTTTGGTTACATGTATCTGGTTAATAGAGGGAGTTAGTTGTGGTGACAGAGTAATGACATTAATATGTCTGATGTCAGGGCTGTGGGATAGAGTTTCCTCCTTACACAAACACACAGAAACAAACAAGGGGTATTCACACAGGTCTATGAAGTTACATGTGTACACTCACGTGTGTTTGTGTGCACGTGTAATGTATGTGTGTGGGGGCACACTCACTTGTATGACTGTATATGCCTATGTCTAAGAATCAGTCACAGATCACATCATCTACCACACCATGCAGTGACAGTGGATTACCCTGACACTGATGGTCTGGATGGCCTGTCAGGGAGGAACAGCAGCATGTTAAGTCTGTATATACTCCAGGAGGAGAGTTGCAAAATTCAACTTTCCCAGAATTCACAGGGCTTCCAGAAATCCTTCCAACTGTGATTTTCAGAAAACCAGGGAATGTTGGGAATGCTAACTGAATTTTGCAAGCCTATCTAGGAGAGTCTATGGACCTTCAAATACACACCAGGTATATTGTCGACATCTCTGACTGGGAGGACTCACCTGGAAGGCTTCTAGCAGCTTCCCATTGAAGTCAATGACCTCAGTAGAGCCTGGAACCCCTTTCTCACCAGGGTAACCCTGAGAGGAGAGGAACAGAGAGAGGGGGGACTTAGAAGCATACAATAATAACATGAGAAGTTAGGTGACAGTTAACTGATCCTTAGTGGGTTAATAGGCTGTGTATATCTACCATGTCTCCCTGGGCTCCTTGCTCTCCGATATCTCCTTTGTCTCCCTAAAAAATACACACAAACCCAAATGTATTGTCTGTGTCACAAGAAACAATCTTTATTGTATCTAGAGGTCTCATACCTTAAACCCAGGGAGTCCGTCCATGCCCCTCTCACCAGCCGGGCCCTGTTCACACAGAGGCATAGGGGTTAGAAAGCCACTTCACAGTAAGAGATGTGACTATATCCTAAACTGTAGGAGGATTGCCTGTTATAGTCAACTCGTTCTGTAGTGGTATAATGTCAGCTGAAAGGGGTAGTGGTGAAGGACAACACCAGAGGAGCTGAGAGGGATTATCACCATAGAACAGGCCTGTAGTAGACATGTGTTACAGGCTGTAGAGAGGCCAGACTTGTCCAGTAGGCCTTCCTCTATCCTTGGCCACATTCTGAGCTGGAGTAGAGCAGTTTGTTCCCGATAACAACTTCAGTAACCACAAACATCAGCTCATTTCGACTCACTGCCAGACAGCTATGCGTCCCAGGAGTGTGTTCACACATACTTCATGTTGCGCCCTGTAGCTGATAGAGAGGAAAAGTGGCTGGCAGCTGGGGTTTCTGCAGTATTAAAATACCCTATGACATCACTGGGCCAGGGGAGAGGGGTTAGGACGGGCTAGAGGTGGGCAGGACCTCGGACCAGAGAGAAGAGAGAGATGGTGAGAGAAAAAGAGGGAGAGATGAAGGGAGTACAAATGAGAGAGAAAGCGTGGCGAATGTGTTTGATGTATTTCTGAAGAATCATGCTGCCCACCCAAGACCTGTTAAGAGCGATAAACTCCAGAAAGAAACAAGTGAAGAAGGAGGAATGAAAGAGAGTGAGATATGAGAGGCAGGGACGGCCAGAAAGAGAGAGAGATATGAGAGGCAGGGACGGCCAGAATGAGAGAGAGATAAGAGAGGCAGGGACGGCCGGAAAGAGAGATATGAGCGGCAGGGATGGCCAGAAAAAGAGAGATATGAGATGCAGGGACAGCCGGAAAGAGAGATATGAGAGGCAGGGACGGCCGGAAAGAGAGATATGAGAGGTAGGGACGGCCGGAAAGAGAGATATGAGAGGCAGGGACGGCCGGAAAGAGAGATATGAGAGGCAGGGACGGCCGGAAAAAGAGATATGATATGCAGAGACGGCCGGAAAGAGAGATATGAGAGGCAGGGACGGCCGGAAAGAGAGAGCGATATGAGAGGCAGGGACAGCCAGAAAGAGAGAGAGATATGAGATGCAGGGACTGCCGGAAAGAGAGATATGAGAGGCAGGGACGGACGGAAAGAGAGAGAGATATGAGATGCAGGAACGGCCGGAAAGAGAGATATGAGAGGCAGGGAAAGCCAGAAAGAGAGAGAGAGAGAGATAGATATGAGAGGCAGGGACGGCCGGAAAGAGAGAGAGATATGAGAGACAGGGACGGCCGGAAAGAGAGAGAGATATGAGAGGCAGGGACGGCCGGAAGGAGAAAGAGATATGAGAGGCAGGGACGGCCAGAAAGAGAGAGAGAGATATGAGAGACAGGGTCGGCCGGAAAGAGAGAGAGATATGAGATGCAGGGACGGCCGGAAAGAGAGAGAGATATGAGAGGCAGGGACGGCCAGAAAGAGAGAGAGATATGAGAGGCAGGGACAGCCAGAAAGAGAGAGAGAGATATGAGAGGCAGAGACGGGCAGAAAGAGAGAGAGATATGAGAGGCAGAGACGGGCAGAAAGAGAGATATGAGAGGCAGAGATGGCCAGAAAGAGAGAGAGATATGAGAGGCAGAGATGGCCAGAAAGAGAGAGAGATATGAGAGGCAGAGACGGGCAGAAAGAGAGATATGAGAGGCAGAGACGGCCAGAAAGAGAGAGAGATATGAGAGGCAGAGACGGGAAGAAAGAGAGATATGAGAGGCAGAGACGGCCAGAAAGAGAGAGAGATATGAGAGGCAGAGACGGCCAGAAAAAGAGAGATATATGAGAAGCAGGGACGGCCAGAAAGAGAGAGAGATATGAGAGGCAGGGACGGCCAGAAAGAGAGAGAGATATGAGAGGCAGGGACGGCCAGAAAGAGAGAGAGATATGAGAGGCAGGGACGGCCAGAAAGAGAGAGAGATATGAGAGGCAGGGATGGCCAGAAAGAGAGAGATATATGAGAGGCAGGGACGGCCAGAAAGAGAGAGAGATATGAGAGGCAGAGACGGCCAGAAAGAGAGAGAGATATGAGAGGCAGGGACGGCCAGAAAGAGAGAGAGATATGAGAGGCAGGGACGGCCAGAATGAGAGAGAGATAAGAGAGGCAGGGACGGCCAGAATGAGAGAGAAGATAATAAGAGAATAAAACACAGGTGGTCTGTTGCTAGTCTGACAGAGATAAAAAGAGAAGGTGTGTTAGCGTTAGCATCATCACCTTTGACCCTGGGGGTCCCTGTGGTCCTGCGTATCCTGCTTCACCATCTTCACCCTGAGAGTGCACAGGGGTCAACAAAGGTCAATCCTCCAGCGTCTACCTCATTGCATACATAGGCATCTATGCAGGTATAAACTTCCTGCACTTAAAGTGTGCTTTATATATGGTTATATGTGTATCACTGTGCTATGTAGTGTGAGTAGGAACTTGGAGACTTACTGGCTTTCCAGGTGAACCTGCTTGGCCCTGTGAATGACAGAGATGTAATTAGTGTATCTTCTCCAAACTGTAACTGCTAGTGCACAAAACTAAATAACATGACTCTAGGTACAGTACTATATAACATGCTTGTGTACTAGTAAAACAGTCAAAAACACAAAGAAACATTCAAATGTGTATAACAGTCAGACTCACCCCCATACCATCGCGACCAGGGAAACCCTATGGAGAGCAGAGCAGAAAACACACATCAGGATTGCCATAGATATTGTGTATTCTGAGGAATAGCCACTAGAGGTCAGTGCTCTATCAGCCTACAGAGAGTTATGGTTAGGTGCCTGCTATCATGCTATGTACAGTATGTTGAGCTGTTTTTGGCTCCATCTACCCAGAGCCATATACACTGAGTGCACAAAACATTAGGAACACCTGCTCTTTCCTTCACATAAACTGACCAGGTGAAAGCTCTGATCCCTTATTGATGTCACTGGTTAAATTGACTTCAACATGTGGCTCAGTTGATAGAGCACGCCGCTTGCAACGCCGGGATCGTGGTTTGATTCCCATGGGGGACCAGTATGGAAAAAAATGAAAATAATTATGAGCTCACTATTGTCAGTCGCTCTGGATAAGAGTGTCTGTTAAATAACTGTACCTCTGTTTAAAATGAACTGTGACGTACATGGGCATAACAAGCCTCTTTCTCTATCGGTAGACATCCTATTACTTCATACCCCATCAAACACAGAATGTCTTTGAAATTATTGTCTGGAACCCAGTGGTGATTACAATGAATCTGTTAAATAAAGCTGTTGATTGTGTTTGTGAGTGTGTGTTTGTGTGTGTGTGTTTGTGTGTGTGTGTTTGTGAGTGTGTGTTTGTGTTTGTGTGTGTGTGTCCGTGTGTGTGTGTTTGTGAGTGTGTGTTTGCGTGTGTGTTCCAGGTGGATTGGTATTGTATGCTTGGTGTGTGTTGCTTGGTGTGTGTTCAACCATGTGTGTTGAAGTCCTCCATAGAGAGGCAGGACAAGAGAGAACCAGGTGTGTTGAAGTCCTCCATAGAGAGGCAGGACAAGAGAGAACCAGGTGTGTTGAAGTCCTTCATAGAGAGGCAGGACAAGAGATAACCAGGTGTGTTGAAGTCCTTCATAGAGAGGCAGGATAAGAGAGAACCAGGTGTGTTGAAGTCCTCCATGGAGAGGCAGGACAAGAGAGAACCAGGTGTGTTGAAGTCCTCCATAGAGAGGCAGGACAAGAGAGAACCAGGTGTGTTGAAGTCCTCCATAGAGAGGCAGGACAAGAGAGAACCAGGTGTGTTGAAGTCCTCCATGGGGAGGCAGGACAAGAGAGAACCAGGTGTGTTGAAGTCCTCCATAGAGAGGCAGGACAAGAGAGAACCAGGTGTGTTGAAGTCCTTCATAGAGAGGCAGGACAAGAGAGAACCAGGTGTGTTGAAGTCCTCCGTAGAGAGGCAGGACAAGAGAGAACCAGGTGTGTTGAAGTCCTCCATAGAGAGGCAGGACAAGAGAGAACCAGGTGTGTTGAAGTCCTTCATAGAGAGGCAGGACAAGAGAGAACCAGGTGTGTTGAAGTCCTCCATGGAGAGGCAGGACAAGAGAGAACCAGGTGTGTTGAAGTCCTTCATAGAGAGGCAGGACAAGAGAGAACCAGGTGTGTTGAAGTCCTCCATAGAGAGGCAGGACAAGAGAGAACCAGGTGTGTTGAAGTCCTCCATGGGGAGGCAGGACAAGAGAGAACCAGGTGTGTTGAAGTCTCTCAGGTCTCTCAGCTCTCTCAGGTCTCTCAGGTCTCTCAGGTCTCTCAGCTCTCTCAGGTCTCTCAGGTCTCTCAGGTCTCTCAGGTCTCTCAGGTCTCTCAGGTCTCTCACGTCTCTCAGCTCTCTCAGCTCTCTCAGGTCTCTCAGGTCTCTCAGCTCTCTCAGGTCTCTCAGGTCTCTCAGGTCTGTTCTCTGTTTTTCTACTTCCAACACTTACTGCTCTACTGTAATAAATACAAGAATGTGAGGTTACTCTAACTAACTAACTCTCTCCTCATATTTCCCATCTTCTCCAATGCCTACTTGAGAACAGGGATGTGTTCCATGTGGCTTCCTTCCTCTCTCTCTAAACGTATGGGTACACGCACATACACAGACCACCACACACACTCTCCCCTCTCTCTTCACCTTTGGACCCTATTGTCTAATAGTTTCTGAATCAACAATAACTATTCTCCCCTCCTCTCCAGTCTGTTGCCCTTCGATGCCACTGGGAAAACCGTTTCCCAAGTCTTCTGCCCTCTCACCTTTACCATCCTCCCCTTATTATGTAACCTCATGACATGATCCCTGGCCCTCTGATCTTAAACCCTCCTCATTAGAGAGAGAGCGAGAGTGAGATGGAAAGAGAGAGAGAGAGATAGCACATTGACTCAGGGAACACAGCACTCCTTCTTCACTGTGCTTCTCACACGTCTGACTTCAACATGGACAGGGCTAACACCCTGCTTTGTTTTGCTGATTTGCGTTCTGCAACTCCTTTAATGAATTCAGAAAGTACATTGAATAAGGACTAGGTTAAATAAATGCCCTCTCTTACTGACATTTTTCCTTTAAGACCAGCTTCGACACCATGCCAACTGCCAATATGGGTAACAGTGTTGATCTTGGATAAAAACAACTTACCCTTAAGCCCTCCTGCCCTCCAACCACAGTTTATGCCTGTTGTTCTAGATTAATCAAACCCAGGCTGGGTTAAAGTTAAAACAGTGAAACAGTGACGGCCTAAGGCGAAAGAGCTATTGTTTGGCGAGGCAGGGAAACTGTTGGTGAACCCAGAGAGAGTGCCATATCTGTTACATGAGCACAGAGTGACAGGGCTGGGGTAGGGGAGGCTTGGAGGGGAATGACATTGTGGCCTTCTCTTACAGAAACCAGAAGAGGCCTATTTTGGGCTGTTTTAGGTAAACCGCAGCTCGCTGGCAGCACAGTAGGCTTCAGTCAACGTGGGGTCCCTGCACTCAGAGTAGACCCTCCCCCATCACTCTCCATCACTGTCACACCCCTATGGTCAACACGACCAGATCAACACGGTTGTGGTCGACACAGCTATTGATGACTAAGGTGTTGGAGTGACCAGAAACGAATGGTGTTAACCTAGTTCTCCATCATCAGCTGGAACTAAGAGAGAACACAGTGATGGTAAATAGAAGGAGAAACCGAGGAGAGGGAGGAGAGAACCATAAAGACAATGGAAAGTTATGCGTTTATGTAGGAATATGTGAATCCATTGTAGGTATACGTGGGGGTATGTGGGTGTATGTGGTGTATGTGGGTAATGTGGGTGTATGTAGGAATATGTGAATCCATTGTAGGTATACGTGGGGGTATGTGGTGTATGTGGGTGTATGTGGTGTATGTGGTGTATGTGGGTGTATGTGAATCCATTGTGCGCATATGTGGGGGTATGTGTATATTCCAACTTTACCTGTAGGTGTGTGTGATAGTTGTGTGTAAGGTAATGCTGTTACCTGTTCTCCAGCCGGGCCACGGGGCCCGTCTTTTCCCGTATTTCCAGGAGGGCCTCTGGGGCCAGGAGACCCTTGGTCACCCTGCAGGACGACATATCAGAGGGATAAGAGAGAGGGAAAGAATGATGAAAGGAATGAGCGAAAAACCAACAAATATGGAGAAAATTACAATATTTACCATATGACAAACAAACACACGCACACACACACACACACACACACACACACACACACACACACACACACACACACACACACACACACGCACACACACACCAAAACTAATACACACCTATACACACCTATAAACACCTACACACCTAAACACACACACACACACACACACACACACACACACACACACACACACACACACACACACACACACACACACACACACACACACACACACACACACACACACACACACACACACTCTCCCAGGCACGAGATGTGTTAACTAAGTATTAAATACAACATAAACTGAACTGTGAAATTAAGTGTTTCATTTCTTCCTGCAGTTATCTAGCCAAAATGAACCACCTCGCATGAAAGGTTGTTTTACCAATGGAAATACAATCTACTGGCACAAACTTCCCTCCTTGGTACTTTTTAACTTCCCTTAACACAATTAGTACAATCCCACTAAGGAAAATCCACAGCAGTATTTTCAGACTGTGGTCAAGTAATCCAATGCCTAAAGTCGACCCTCATCATGCTCGTGTATCCCTGCTCTGTTCTTGTTTAACTGGATCCATTGTTTTAACCAGTCTTCTCATGGTATTCACATGGATATTCCCAGCATTCTGCCTCACAGACATACTGAATGTGATGGTCTGATCCTGTGTGTTGTGGTGAGATGTGAGAGAAGGGCCTTTTCATTTAGACTGATACTCTCCAGGTCTTCACCCATCAGACTCTAGGCCTGTTTCCCTGTGTAGATAATTAGCATAGCTCCACCAACAAAGCTGTTCCATTCCCAATGTAATGAAAAGCACACATTCCTGAAGCCTCTCTAACATGTGGCCCTGCAGTTCTCCTCAGAGAGGGTTTCTACTGGTTTGCCATGTTTCAAAACAGGCATCATAGGAAAACACAAGCATACACACACATAAAAACGAACACAGCACATCCTGAAACAAACATCCAATAATGTGTGCATGAAGAGATGGATGAACTGAGACAGCAGCAGAGAGCTGGGGAAGTGTGAGGAAGCAACAGAGAGAGAGAGATAATGAAGAAAAGGGTGAGCGATATCAAGCAGTGAATGAGAGATATCAACCAGCAGTGAAAGTGTTAGAGCTGGTTAGAGGTCCACACATGCCTTAGTGGAGGTGTACCTTTATTAAGCGTCTCTGGAAGTTGGACTGGTCACCAGACATAAAGCCATGGTCATAGCGGGGAAAGACCATCTGAAGCAGGAGAACAGATGACAATAGGGAAAGAGAGAGAAAAGGAAGAGAGGGAAGAGAGGAAAGAGAAGGAAGAGAAGTAAGATAAGGAAGATAGGGAAGAGAAGTAAGAGAGGGAAGAGAAGGAGGAGAGGTAAGAGAAGGGAAGAGAGGGAAGAGAAGGAAGAGAGGGAAGAGAAGGAAGAGAGGGAAGAGAAATAAGAGAAGTAAGAGAGGGAAAAGAGGGAAGAGAGGTAAGAGAGGGAAGAGAAGGAAGATGTAAGATTAGGAAGAGAGGGAAGAGAAGTAAGAGAGGGAAGAGAAGGAGGAGAGGTAAGAGAAGGAAGAGAGGGAAGATAAGGAAGAGAGGGAAAAGAAGGATGAGAGGGAAGAGAAGTAAGAGAGGGAAGAGAAGGAAGAGAGGGAAGAGAGGGAAGAGAAGGAAAATAAGGATGAGAGGAAAGAGAAGTAAGAGAGGGAAGAGAGGTAAGATAAGGAAGAGAGGGAAGAGAAGGAAGAGAGGGAAGAGAAGGAAGAGAGGGAAGAGAGGGAAGAGAAGGAAAAGAAGGATGAGAGGAAAGAGAAGTAAGAGAGGGAAGAGAGGGAAGAGAATGAAGAGAGGGAAGAGAAGGAAGAGAGGGAAGAGAAGGAAGATAAGGAAGAGAAGGATGAGAGGAAAGAGAAGTAAGAGAGGGAAGAGAGGGAAGAGAAGGAAGAGAAGGAAGAGAGGGAAGAGAAGTAAGAGAGGGAAGAGAGGTAAGATAAGGAAGAGAGGGAAGAGAGGGAAGAGAAGGAAAAGAAGGATGAGAGGAAAGAGAAGTAAGAGAGGGAAGAGAAGAGGGAAGAGAAGGAAGAGAGGGAAGAGAAGGAAGAGAGGGAAGAGAAGGAAGAGATGTAAGAGAGGGAAGAGAGGGAAGAGAAGAGAGAGGGAAGAGAAGAGAAGAAAAGAAGGAAGAGAAGAGAAGGAAGAGATGTAAGAGAGAGGAAGAGGAAGAGAGGGAAGAGAAGGAAGAGAGAGGTAAGAGAAGAGAAGAGAAGGAAAAGAAGAGAAGAGAGGGAAGAGAATGATGAGAGGGAAGAGAAGGATGAGAGGGAAGAGAATGAAGAGAAGGAAGAGAAGGAAGAGAAGGAAGAGAGGTAAGAGAGGGAAGAGAAGGAAGAGAAGGAAGAGAGGAAAGAGAGGGAAGAGAAGGATGAAATGGAAGAGAGGTAAGAGAGGGAAGAGAAGGATGAGAGGGAAGAGAAGGAAGAGAGGGAAGATAAGGAAGATAAGTAAGATAAGGAAGAGAGGGAAGAGAGGGAAGAGAGGGAAGATAAGGAAGAGAGGGAAGAGAATGAAGAGAGGGAAGATGAAAGAGAAGGAAGAGAGGGAAGAGAAGGAAAAGAGGGAAGAGAGGGAAGAGAAGGAAGAGAGGGAAGAGAAGGAAGATAAGGAAGAGAGGGAAGAGAAGGAAGAGAAGGAAGAGAGGGAAGAGAGGGAAGAGAAGGATGAGAGGGAAGAGAAGGAAGAGAAGGAAGAGAAGGAAGAGAAGGAAGAGAGGTAAGAGAGGGAAGAGAAGGAAGAGAAGGAAGAGAGGAAAGAGAGGGAAGAGAAGGATGAAATGGAAGAGAGGTAAGAGAGGGAAGAGAAGGAAGAGAGGGAAGATAAGGAAGATAAGTAAGAGAGGGAAGAGAGGGAAGAGAAGGATGAGAGGGAAGAGAAGGAAGAGAAGGAAGAGAGGAAAGAGAGGGAAGAGAGGGAAGAGAAGGATGAGAAGGATGAGAGGGAAGAGAAGGAAGAGAGGGAAGTGGAGAATAGACCACAGAGAGGGTGCAGAGTATTGAAAGAGAACGAGACAGAGAGACAGAGAGATAGAGGGAAAGAAAAACAGAGAAAAAAATAAAATAAATCAGTGATGTAATCAGTCAGGGACAGATTACAGGCTGCAGCTTCCTTCCATTTTCCAGGAGAGACAGAATGGTGCTGAGGACAGAGTGAAGTTCCAAGTAAGAGGTCAGGGTTGAGAGGTCAGAGGTGACCCAGCAGCTGTAGTCCAGTGTAGAGAGACAGGAAGGTCAGCAGAGCATGAGAGACAGAGGACTGCTGGGAGACCAGAGCTACGGAGGGACAAACCTTGACGGTGAGGATCTGATTACTGTGCAGACCAGCGTATGAGTTGTGGGGAGGAGGGCCCTGGGGGACGAGAGGGGGGAGGAGAGGAGGGAGGAGAGAGGTGGATGGGGTAGAGGAGATGGGGAGCAGAGGGGAGGAGAGAGGGAGGAGGAGAGGAGAGGAGAGGCGGGAGGAAAGGAGGGAGATGAGGGGAGGGGAGGAGTGGGGAGGAGAGGGGGGGGTAACACAGAGAAGGGTGAGTCACCTGTTGGAGGAAAGGTGGCGCACCATGTAGCTACTGTATATGCACCTAACAAGGTTGCAGACCTGAAGTAACAGCTAGCTATCAAGGCTGCAGAACTCAAGTAGCAGCTAGCTACCAAGGTTGTAGACCTGAAGTAACAGCTAGCTAACAAGGTTGCAGACCTCAAGTAATAGCTAACTAACAAGATTGCAGACCTCAAGCAGAAGATAGCTATCAAGGTTGCAGACCTGAAGTAGCAGCTAGCTATCAAGGCTGCAGAACTCAAGTAGAAGTTAGCTACCAAGGTTGTAGACCTGAAGTAGCAGCTAACTACCAAGGTTGCAGACCTCAAGTAAAAGATAACTAACAAGATTGCAGGCATCAAGCAGAAGATAGCTACCAAGGTTGCAGACGTCAAGTAACAGCTAGCTATCAAGGCTGCAGACCTGAAGTAACAGCTAGCCAACAAGGTTGCAGACCTCAAGTAACAGATTGCTATCAAGGTTACAGACCTCAAGTAACAGCTAGCTACCAAGGTTGTAGACCTCAAGTAACAGCTAGCTACCAAGGTTGCAGACCTCAAGTAACAGCTAGCTACCAAGGTTGCAGACCTCAAGTAGCCAGTAACTACCAAGGTTGCAGACGTCAAGTAACAGCTAGCTACCAAGGTTGTAGACCTCAAGTAACAGCTAGCTACCAAGGTTGCAGACCTCAAGTAGCAGATAGCTATCAAGGTTACAGACCTCAAATGGAGGCTAGCTACCAATGGTAAATGTACAACAGGTGTGTGACAGTCCATTAGCCACATGGGTAACTATAATGTTGAAATGCAGTAAGATGGATCTATATACTACCTGTATTGATATCTCCTCATCCCCAGTGATACATGCAGTAGTGGTAGAGTCCACTGCATAGTAATCAGTAAACATATGGTCAAGAATGGATATTTCTTTAACAATGTGCTAATTAATACCGTAAAGGTTGGGTCGCTAACAGACACGAAAATCAAAAATATATGAATTCATTAACTCATATAGTACCATTATAAACTATAAATAATGTATTGTCGTGAATGGGACTTCTTTAATCTATCCTTTCACTGTCCAGGAAAACCATATATTTGTGTGACCCAGTCTGTACCTACACTACATGACCAAAGGTATGTGGACACCTGCTTGTCGAACATCTCATTTCAAATTCATGGGCATTAATATGGAGTTCTTCCCCCCTTTGCTGCTATGACAGCCTCCACTCTTCTGGGAAGGCTTTCCACTAGATGCTGGAACATTGCTGCCAGGACTTGCTTCCAATCAGCCACAAGAGCATTTGCGAGGTTGGTCACTGATGTTGGGCAATTAGGCCTGGCTCGCAGTCGGCGTTCCAATTCATCCCACAGGTGTTCGATGGGGATGAGGTCAGGACTGTGTGCAGGTCAGTTAAGTTCTTCCACACCGATCTCGACAAAACATTTTTGTATGGACCTCGCTTTGTGCACGGGGGCATTGTCATGCTGAAACCCAGAAAGGGCTTCCCCAGACTGTTGCCACAAAGTTGGAAGCACAGAATCAGCCCCAGACCATTATTCCTTCTCCAGCAAACTTAAAGTTGGCACTATGCATTCGGCAGGTAGCGTTCTCCTGGCATTCGCCAAACCCAGATTCGTCCGTCAGACTGCCAGATGGTGGAGCGTTATTAATCATTCCAGAGAACGAGTTTTCACTGCTCCAGAGTCCAATGGGGGCAAGCTTTACACCATTCCAGCCGACGCTTGGCATTGCACATAGTGATCTTAGGCTTGTGTGCCTCTGCTCGTCCATGGAAACCCATTTCATGAAGCTCCCGATGAACAGTTATTGTGCTGACGTTGCTTCCAGAGGCAGTTTGGAACTCTGTAGTGAGTGTTGCAACCGAGGACAGACGATTTTTACGCGCTACGCGCTTCAGCACTTGGCAGTCCCGTTCTGTGAGCTTGTGTGGCCTATCACTTTACGGCTGAGTCGTTGTTGCTCCTCAACTTTTCCACTTCACAATAACAACACTTACAGTTGACATGTGCTCGATTTTATACACCTGTTAGCAATGGGTGTGGCTGAAATAGCAAAATCCACAAATGTATATGTCCCGTTCTTCATAATATTGTCTCTTTAAATACACTGCCTCTCTCGCTTTTTCTCTAAAACAATTTGGAACAAAGGAGGCTGTGTTTGGAGGTTCTGTTTTGAAGCTGTGTTTGGTCAAGCCCAACAGACAGTAATTGTGATAATTTCCTCACGAGCTGAACAGAACATACTCACGAGCTGAACAGAACATCCTCACGAGCTGAACAGAACATCCTCACGAGCTGAACATAACATCCTCACGAGCTGAACAGAACATGGTGTCTCATACCTTAGACCAGTTACGGTTGACTTCCCTCCCTCACAAAACATATGGATGGGAGAGATGGATGGAAGAGAGGTGGTGGGAGAGGGAGAAAAGGAGAGAAGGAGAGAGAGAGAGAGAGAGAGAGGGAGATGAACAAAGAGCGAGAGGGGGAGAAAGAGAGAGAGAAAGAGGGAGAGAGAGAAAGGGAGATGAACAGAGAGAGGGAAAAAGAGAGAAAGAGAGAGAGAGTGAGCGAGGGAGAGCGAGAAAGAGCGCAAGAGAGATATGCCAGTCTGGTCATGAGGTTTCTGTTAGCGGGCTGCGGTGCCGTGATTCTACCACTGAGGGAAAGAGAGAGGAAAGCTTGGTTTGGGATAAAACCTCACCATGCCCTGGTTCTACCATTGAGGGAAATAAAGATGAAAGCTTGGCTTGGGATAAAACCCCACCATGCCCTGATTCAACTGAGGGAAAGAGAGAGGAAGGCTCAGGATAAAACCCCACCATGACATGATTCAACTGAGGGAAAGAGAGAGGAAGGCTCGGGATAAAACCCCACCATGACATGATTCAACTGAGGGAAAGAGAGAGGAAGGCTCGGGATAAAACCCCACCATGCCCTGATTCAACTGAGGGAAAGAGAGAGGAAGGCTCGGGATAAAACCCCACCATGCCCTGATTACACTGAGGGAAAGAGAGAGGAAGGCTCTGGATAAAACCCCACCATGCCCTGATTCAACTGAGGGAAAGAGAGAGGAAGGCTCGGGATAAAACCCCACCATGCCCTGATTCAACTGAGGGAAAGAGAGATGAAGGCTCAGGATAAAACCTCACCATGCCCTGATTCAACTGAGGGAAAGAGAGAGGACGGCTTGGGATAAAACCCCACCATGCCCTGATTCAACTGAGGGAAAGAGAGAGGACGGCTTGGGATAAAACCCCACCATGCCCTGATTCAACTGAGGGAAAGAGAGATGAAGGATCAGGATAAAACCCCACCATGCCCTGATTCAACTGAGGGAAAGAGAGAGGAAGGCTCAGGATAAAACCCCACCATGCCCTGATTCAACTGAGGGAAAGAGAGAGGAAGGCTCAGGATAAAACCCCACCATGCCCTGATTCAACTGAGGGAAAGAGAGAGGAAGGCTCAGGATAAAACCCCACCATGCCCTGATTCAACTGAGGGAAAGAGAGAGGAAGGCTTGGGATAAAACCCCACCATGCCCTGATTCAACTGAGGGAAAGAGAGAGGAAGGCTCAGGATAAAACCCTACCATGCCCTGATTCAACTGAGGGAAAGAGAGAGGAAGGCTCGGGATAAAACCCCACCATGCCCTGATTCAACTGGGGGAAAGAGAGAGGAAGGCTCAGGATAAAACCCCCCCATGCCCTGATTCAACTGAGGGAAAGAGAGAGGAAGGCTCGGGATAAAACCCTACCATGCCCTGATTCAACTGGGGGAAAGAGAGAGGAAGGCTCAGGATAAAACCCCCCCATGCCCTGATTCAACTGAGGGAAAGAGAGAGGAAGGCTCAGGATAAAACCCCACCATGCCCTGATTCAACTGAGGGAAAGAGAGAGGAAGGCTTGGGATAAAACCCCACCATGCCCTGATTCAACTGAGGGAAAGAGAGCGGAAGGCTCAGGATAAAACCCCACCATGCACTGATTCAACTGAGGGAAAGAGAGAGGAAGGCTCAGGATAAAACCTCACCATGCCCTGATTCAACTGAGGGAAAGAGAGAGGACGGCTTGGGATAAAACCCCACCATGCCCTGATTCAACTGAGGGAAAGAGAGAGGACGGCTTGGGATAAAACCCCACCATGCCCTGATTCAACTGAGGGAAAGAGAGATGAAGGATCAGGATAAAACCCCACCATGCCCTGATTCAACTGAGGGAAAGAGAGAGGAAGGCTCAGGATAAAACCCCACCATGCCCTGATTCAACTGAGGGAAAGAGAGAGGAAGGCTCAGGATAAAACCCCACCATGCCCTGATTCAACTGAGGGAAAGAGAGAGGAAGGCTCAGGATAAAACCCCACCATGTCCTGATTCAACTGAGGGAAAGAGAGAGGAAGGCTTGGGATAAAACCCCACCATGCCCTGATTCAACTGAGGGAAAGAGAGAGGAAGGCTCAGGATAAAACCCCACCATGCCCTGATTCAACTGAGGGAAAGAGAGAGGAAGGCTCAGGATAAAACCCTACCATGCCCTGATTCAACTGAGGGAAAGAGAGAGGAAGGCTCAGGATAAAACCCCTCCATGCCCTGATTCAACTGAGGGAAACAGAGAGGAAGGCTCAGGATAAAACCCCACCATGCCCTGATTCAACTGAGGGAAAGAGAGAGGAAGGCTTGGGATAAAACCCCACCATGCCCTGATTCAACTGAGGGAAAGAGAGCGGAAGGCTCAGGATAAAACCCCACCATGCACTGATTCAACTGAGGGAAAGAGAGAGGAAGGCTCAGGATAAAACCTCACCATGCCCTGATTCAACTGAGGGAAAGAGAGAGGACGGCTTGGGATAAAACTCCACCATGCCCTGATTCAACTGAGGGAAAGAGAGAGGACGGCTTGGGATAAAACCCCACCATGCCCTGATTCAACTGAGGGAAAGAGAGATGAAGGATCAGGATAAAACCCCACCATGCCCTGATTCAACTGAGGGAAAGAGAGAGGAAGGCTCAGGATAAAACCCCACCATGCCCTGATTCAACTGAGGGAAAGAGAGAGGAAGGCTCAGGATAAAACCCCACCATGCCCTGATTCAACTGAGGGAAAGAGAGAGAAAGGCTTGGGATAAAACCCCACCATGCCCTGATTCAACTGAGGGAAAGAGAGAGGAAGGCTCAGGATAAAACCCTACCATGCCCTGATTCAACTAAGGGAAAGAGAGAGGAAGGCTTGGGATAAAACTCCACCATGCCCTGATTCAACTGAGGGAAAGAGAGAGGAAGGCTCAGAATAAAACCCCACCATGCCCTGATTCAACTGAGGGAAAGAGAGAGGAAGGCTCAGGATAAAACCCCACCATGCCCTGATTCAACTGAGGGAAAGAGAGAGGAAGGCTTGGGATAAAACCCCACCATGCCCTGATTCAACTGAGGGAAAGAGAGAGGAAGGCTCAGGATAAAACCCTACCATGCCCTGATTCAACTAAGGGAAAGAGAGAGGAAGGCTCGGGATAAAACCCCACCATGCCCTGATTCAACTGAGGGAAAGAGAGAGGAAGGCTCAGGATAAAACCCCACCATGCCCTGATTCAACTGAGGGAAAGAGAGAGGAAGGCTCCACCATGCCCTGATTCAAAACCCCCCACCATGCCCTGATTCAACTGAGGGAAAGAGAGAGGAAGGCTCAGGATAAAACCCCACCATGCCCTGATTCAACTGAGGGAAAGAGAGAGGAAGGCTTGGGATAAAACCCCACCATGCCCTGATTCAACTGAGGGAAAGAGAGAGGAAGGCTCAGGATAAAACCCCACCATGCCCTGATTCAACTGAGGGAAAGAGAGAGGAAGGCTCAGGATAAAACCCCACCATGCCCTGATTCAACTGAGGGAAAGAGAGAGGAAGGCTCAGGATAAAACCCCTCCATGCCATGATTCAACTGAGGGAAAGAGAGAGGAAGGCTCAGGATAAAACCCCACCATGCCCTGATTCAACTGAGGGAAAGAGAGAGGAAGGCTCAGGATAAAACCTCACCATTCCCTGATTCAACTGAGGGAAAGAGAGAGGACGGCTCAGGATAAAACCTCACCATTCCCTGATTCAACTGAGGGAAAGAGAGAGGACGGCTTGGGATAAAACCCCACCATGCCCTGATTCAACTGAGGGAAAGAGAGAGGACGGCTTGGGATTAAACTCTACCATGCCCTGATTCAACTGAGGGAAAGAGAGATGAAGGCTCAGGATAAAACCCCACCATGCCCTGATTCAACTGAGGGAAAGAGAGAGGAAGGCTCAGGATAAAACCCCACCATTCAACTGAGGGAAAGAGAGAGGAAGGCTCCTGATTCAACTGAGGGAAAGAGAGAGGACGGCTTGGGATAAAACCCCACCATGCCCTGATTCAACTGAGGGAAAGAGAGAGGACGGCTTGGGATTAAACTCTACCATGCCCTGATTCAACTGAGGGAAAGAGAGATGAAGGCTCAGGATAAAACCCCACCATGCCCTGATTCAACTGAGGGAAAGAGAGAGGAAGGCTCAGGATAAAACCCCACCATGCACTGATTCAACTGAGGGAAAGAGAGAGGAAGGCTCAGGATAAAACCTCACCATGCCCTGATTCAATTGAGGGAAAGAGAGAGGACGGCTTGGGATAAAACCCCACCATGCCCTGATTCAACTGAGGGAAAGAGAGAGGAAGGCTCAGGATAAAACCCCACCATGCCCTGATTCAACTGAGGGAAAGAGAGAGGAAGGCTCAGGATAAAACCCCACCATGCCCTGATTCAACTGAGGGAAAGAGAGAGGAAGGCTCAGGATAAAACCCCACCATGCCCTGATTCAACTGAGGGAAAGAGAGAGGAAGGCTCAGGATAAAACCCCACCATGCCCTGATTCAACTGAGGGAAAGAGAGAGGAAGGCTGGGGAAAGAGAGAGGAAGGCATAAAACCCCACCATGCCCTGATTCAACTGAGGGAAAGAGAGAGGAAGGCTCAGGATAAAACCCTACCATGCCCTGATTCAACTAAGGGAAAGAGAGAGGAAGGCTCGGGATAAAACCCCACCATGCCCTGATTCAACTGAGGGAAAGAGAGAGGAAGGCTCGGGATAAAACCCTACCATGCCCTGATTCAACTGGGGGAAAGAGAGAGGAAGGCTCAGGATAAAACCCCCCCATGCCCTGATTCAACTGAGGGAAAGAGAGAGGAAGGCTCGGGATAAAACCCTACCATGCCCTGATTCAACTGGGGGAAAGAGAGAGGAAGGCTCAGGATAAAACCCCCCATGCCCTGATTCAACTGAGGGAAAGAGAGAGGAAGGCTCAGGATAAAACCCCACCATGCCCTGATTCAACTGAGGGAAAGAGAGAGGAAGGCTTGGGATAAAACCCCACCATGCCCTGATTCAACTGAGGGAAAGAGAGCGGAAGGCTCAGGATAAAACCCCACCATGCACTGATTCAACTGAGGGAAAGAGAGAGGAAGGCTCAGGATAAAACCTCACCATGCCCTGATTCAACTGAGGGAAAGAGAGAGGACGGCTTGGGATAAAACCCCACCATGCCCTGATTCAACTGAGGGAAAGAGAGAGGACGGCTTGGGATAAAACCCCACCATGCCCTGATTCAACTGAGGGAAAGAGAGATGAAGGATCAGGATAAAACCCCACCATGCCCTGATTCAACTGAGGGAAAGAGAGAGGAAGGCTCAGGATAAAACCCCACCATGCCCTGATTCAACTGAGGGAAAGAGAGAGGAAGGCTCAGGATAAAACCCCACCATGCCCTGATTCAACTGAGGGAAAGAGAGAGGAAGGCTCAGGATAAAACCCCACCATGCCCTGATTCAACTGAGGGAAAGAGAGAGGAAGGCTTGGGATAAAACCCCACCATGCCCTGATTCAACTGAGGGAAAGAGAGAGGAAGGCTTGGGATAAAACCCCACCATGCCCTGATTCAACTGAGGGAAAGAGAGAGGAAGGCTCAGGATAAAACCCTACCATGCCCTGATTCAACTGAGGGAAAGAGAGAGGAAGGCTCAGGATAAAACCCCTCCATGCCCTGATTCAACTGAGGGAAACAGAGAGGAAGGCTCAGGATAAAACCCCACCATGCCCTGATTCAACTGAGGGAAAGAGAGAGGAAGGCTTGGGATAAAACCCCACCATGCCCTGATTCAACTGAGGGAAAGAGAGCGGAAGGCTCAGGATAAAACCCCACCATGCACTGATTCAACTGAGGGAAAGAGAGAGGAAGGCTCAGGATAAAACCTCACCATGCCCTGATTCAACTGAGGGAAAGAGAGAGGACGGCTTGGGATAAAACTCCACCATGCCCTGATTCAACTGAGGGAAAGAGAGAGGACGGCTTGGGATAAAACCCCACCATGCCCTGATTCAACTGAGGGAAAGAGAGATGAAGGATCAGGATAAAACCCCACCATGCCCTGATTCAACTGAGGGAAAGAGAGAGGAAGGCTCAGGATAAAACCCCACCATGCCCTGATTCAACTGAGGGAAAGAGAGAGGAAGGCTCAGGATAAAACCCCACCATGCCCTGATTCAACTGAGGGAAAGAGAGAGAAAGGCTTGGGATAAAACCCCACCATGCCCTGATTCAACTGAGGGAAAGAGAGAGGAAGGCTCAGGATAAAACCCTACCATGCCCTGATTCAACTAAGGGAAAGAGAGAGGAAGGCTTGGGATAAAACTCCACCATGCCCTGATTCAACTGAGGGAAAGAGAGAGGAAGGCTCAGAATAAAACCCCACCATGCCCTGATTCAACTGAGGGAAAGAGAGAGGAAGGCTCAGGATAAAACCCCACCATGCCCTGATTCAACTGAGGGAAAGAGAGAGGAAGGCTCAGGATAAAACCCTACCATGCCCTGATTCAACTAAGGGAAAGAGAGAGGAAGGCTCGGGATAAAACCCCACCATGCCCTGATTCAACTGAGGGAAAGAGAGAGGAAGGCTCAGGATAAAACCCCACCATGCCCTGATTCAACTGAGGGAAAGAGAGAGGAAGGCTCAGGATAAAACCCCACCATGCCCTGATTCAACTGAGGGAAAGAGAGAGGAAGGCTCAGGATAAAACCCCACCATGCCCTGATTCAACTGAGGGAAAGAGAGAGGAAGGCTTGGGATAAAACCCCACCATGCCCTGATTCAACTGAGGGAAAGAGAGAGGAAGGCTCAGGATAAAACCCCACCATGCCCTGATTCAACTGAGGGAAAGAGAGAGGAAGGCTCAGGATAAAACCCCACCATGCCCTGATTCAACTGAGGGAAAGAGAGAGGAAGGCTCAGGATAAAACCCCTCCATGCCATGATTCAACTGAGGGAAAGAGAGAGGAAGGCTAAGGATAAAACAGGATAAAACCCCACCATGCCCTGATTCAACTGAGGGAAAGAGAGAGGAAGGCTCAGGATAAAACCACACCATGCCCTGATTCAACTGAGGGAAAGAGAGAGGAAGGCTCAGGATAAAACCTCACCATTCCCTGATTCAACTGAGGGAAAGAGAGAGGACGGCTTGGGATAAAACCCCACCATGCCCTGATTCAACTGAGGGAAAGAGAGAGGACGGCTTGGGATTAAACTCTACCATGCCCTGATTCAACTGAGGGAAAGAGAGATGAAGGCTAAGGATAAAACCCCACCATGCCCTGATTCAACTGAGGGAAAGAGAGAGGAAGGCTCAGGATAAAACCCCACCATGCACTGATTCAACTGAGGGAAAGAGAGAGGAAGGCTCAGGATAAAACCTCACCATGCCCTGATTCAATTGAGGGAAAGAGAGAGGACGGCTTGGGATAAAACCCCACCATGCCCTGATTCAACTGAGGGAAAGAGAGAGGACGGCTTGGGATAAAACCCCACCATGCCCTGATTCAACTGAGGGAAAGAGAGATGAAGGCTCAGGATAAAACCCCACCATGCCCTGATTCAACTGAGGGAAAGAGAGAGGAAGGCTCAGGATAAAACCCCACCATGCCCTGATTCAACTGAGGGAAAGAGAGAGGAAGGCTCAGGATAAAACCCCACCATGCCCTGATTCAACTGAGGGAAAGAGAGAGGAAGGCTCAGGATAAAACCCCACCATGCCCTGATTCAACTGAGGGAAAGAGAGAGGAAGGCTCAGGATAAAACCCCACCATGCCCTGATTCAACTGAGGGAAAGAGAGAGGAAGGCTCAGGATAAAACCCCACCATGCCCTGATTCAACTGAGGGAAAGAGAGAGGAAGGCTCAGGATAAAACCCCACCATGCCCTGATTCAACTGAGGGAAAGAGAGAGGAAGGCTCAGGATAAAACCCCACCATGCCCTGATTCAACTGAGGGAAAGAGAGAGGAAGGCTCAGGATAAAACCCCACCATGCCCTGATTCAACTGAGGGAAAGAGAGAGGAAGGCTTGGGATAAAACCCCACCATGCCCTGATTCAACTGAGGGAAAGAGAGAGGAAGGCTCAGGATAAAACCCCACCATGCCCTGATTCAACTGAGGGAAAGAGAGAGGAAGGCTCAGGATAAAACCCCACCATGCCCTGATTCAACTGAGGGAAAGAGAGAGGAAGGCTCAGGATAAAACCCCACCATGCCCTGATTCAACTGAGGGAAAGAGAGAGGAAGGCTCAGGATAAAACCCCACCATGCCCTGATTCAACTGAGGGAAAGAGAGAGGAAGGCTCAGGATAAAACCACACCATGCCCTGATTCAACTGAGGGAAAGAGAGAGGAAGGCTCAGGATAAAACCTCACCATTCCCTGATTCAACTGAGGGAAAGAGAGAGGACGGCTTGGGATAAAACCCCACCATGCCCTGATTCAACTGAGGGAAAGAGAGAGGACGGCTTGGGATAAAACCCTACCATGCCCTGATTCAACTGAGGGAAAGAGAGAAGGCTGAAGGCTCAGGATAAAACCCCACCATGCCCTGATTCAACTGAGGGAAAGAGAGAGGAAGGCTCAGGATAAAACCCCACCATGCCCTGATTCAACTGAGGGAAAGAGAGAGGAAGGCTCAGGATAAAACCCCACCATGCCCTGATTCAACTGAGGGAAAGAGAGAGGACGGCTTGGGATAAAACCCCACCATGCCCTGATTCAACTGAGGGAAAGAGAGAGGAAGGCTCAGGATAAAACCCCACCATGCCCTGATTCAACTGAGGGAAAGAGAGAGGAAGGCTCAGGATAAAACCCCACCATGCCCTGATTCAACTGAGGGAAAGAGAGAGGAAGGCTCAGGATAAAACCCCACCATGCCCTGATTCAACTGAGGGAAAGAGAGAGGAAGGCTCAGGGATAAAACCTCACCATGCCCTGATTCAACTGAGGGAAAGAGAGAGGAAGGCTCAGGATAAAACCCCACCATGCCCTGATTCAACTGAGGGAAAGAGAGAGGAAGGCTCAGGATAAAACCCCACCATGCCCTGATTCAACTGAGGGAAAGAGAGAGGAAGGCTCAGGATAAAACCCCACCATGCCCTGATTCAACTGAGGGAAAGAGAGAGGAAGGCTCAGGATAAAACCCAACCATGCCCTGATTCAACTGAGGGAAAGAGAGAGGAAGGCTCAGGATAAAACCCCACCATGCCCTGATTCAACTGAGGGAAAGAGAGAGGAAGGCTCAGGATAAAACCCCACCATGCCCTGATTCAACTGAGGGAAAGAGAGAGGAAGGCTCCCGATAAAACCCCTCCATGCCCTGATTCAACTGAGGGAAAGAGAGAGGAAGGCTCAGGATAAAACCCCACCATGCACTGATTCAACTGAGGGAAAGAGAGAGGAAGGCTCAGGATAAAACCACACCATGCCCTGATTCAACTGAGGGAAAGAGAGAGGAAAGGCTCAGGATAAAACCTCACCATGCCCTGATTCAACTGAGGGAAAGAGAGAGGACGGCTCAGGATAAAACCCCACCATGCCCTGATTCAACTGAGGGAAAGAGAGAGGACGGCTTGGGATAAAACCCCACCATGCCCTGATTCAACTGAGGGAAAGAGAGATGAAGGCTCAGGATAAAACCCCACCATGCCCTGATTCAACTGAGGGAAAGAGAGAGGAAGGCTCAGGATAAAACCCTACCATGCCCTGATTCAACTGAGGGAAAGAGAGAGGAAGGCTCAGGATAAAACCCCACCATGCCCTGATTCAACTGAGGGAAAGAGAGAGGAAGGCTCAGGATAAAACCCCACCATGCCCTGATTCAACTGAGGGAAAGAGAGAGGAAGGCTTGGGATAAAACCCCACCATGCCCTGATTCAACTGAGGGAAAGAGAGAGGGCTTGGGAAGGCTGATTCAACTGAGGAAAGAGAGAGAAGAAAACCCCACCATGCCCTGATTCAACTGAGGGAAAGAGAGAGGAAGGCTCAGGATAAAACCCTACCATGCCCTGATTCAACTGAGGGAAAGAGAGAGGAAGGCTCAGGATAAAACCCCACCATGCCCTGATTCAACTGAGGGAAAGAGAGAGGAAGGCTCAGGATAAAACCCCACCATGCCCTGATTCAACTGAGGGAAAGAGAGAGGAAGGCTTGGGATAAAACCCCACCATGCCCTGATTCAACTGAGGGAAAGAGAGAGGAAGGCTCAGGATAAAACCCCACCATGCCCTGATTCAACTGAGGGAAAGAGAGAGGAAGGCTCAGGATAAAACCCAACCATGCCCTGATTCAACTGAGGGAAAGAGAGAGGAAGGCTCAGGATAAAACCCCACCATGCCCTGATTCAACTGAGGGAAAGAGAGAAGAAGGCTCAGGATAAAACCCCACCATGCCCTGATTCAACTGAGGGAAAGAGAGAGGAAGGCTCCCGATAAAACCCCTCCATGCCCTGATTCAACTGAGGGAAAGAGATAGGAAGGCTCAGGATAAAACCCCACCATGCCCTGATTCAACTGAGGGAAAGAGAGAGGAAGGCTCAGGATAAAACCCACCATGCCCTGATTCAACTGAGGGAAAGAGAGAGGAAGGCTCAGGATAAAACCCCACCATGCCCTGATTCAACTGAGGGAAAGAGAGAGGAAGGCTCAGGATAAAACCCCACCATGCCCTGATTCAACTGAGGGAAAGAGAGAGGAAGGCTTGGGATAAAACCCCACCATGCCCTGATTCAACTGAGGGAAAGAGAGAGGAAGGCTCAGGATAAAACCCCACCATGCCCTGATTCAACTGAGGGAAAGAGAGAGGAAGGCTCAGGATAAAACCCTACCATGCCCTGATTCAACTGAGGGAAAGAGAGAGGAAGGCTCAGGATAAAACCCCACCATGCCCTGATTCAACTGAGGGAAAGAGAGAGGAAGGCTCAGGATAAAACCCCACCATGCCCTGATTCAACTGAGGGAAAGAGAGAGGAAGGCTTGGGATAAAACCCCACCATGCCCTGATTCAACTGAGGGAAAGAGAGAGGAAGGCTTGGGATAAAACCCCACCATGCCCTGATTCAACTGAGGGAAAGAGAGAGGAAGGCTCAGGATAAAACCCTACCATGCCCTGATTCAACTGAGGGAAAGAGAGAGGAAGGCTCAGGATAAAACCCCACCATGCCCTGATTCAACTGAGGGAAAGAGAGAGGAAGGCTCAGGATAAAACCCCACCATGCCCTGATTCAACTGAGGGAAAGAGAGAGGAAGGCTTGGATAAAACCCCACCATGCCCTGAGGATTCAACTGAGGGAAAGAGAGAGGAAGGCTCATAAAACCCCACCATGCCCTGATTCAACTGAGGGAAAGAGAGAGGAAGGCTCAGGATAAAACCCCACCATGCCCTGATTCAACTGAGGGAAAGAGAGAGGAAGGCTCAGGATAAAACCCCACCATGCCCTGATTCAACTGAGGGAAAGAGAGAGGAAGGCTTGGGATAAAACCCCACCATGCCCTGATTCAACTGAGGGAAAGAGAGAGGAAGGCTCAGGATAAAACCCCACCATGCCCTGATTCAACTGAGGGAAAGAGAGAGGAAGGCTCAGGATAAAACCCCACCATGCCCTGATTCAACTGAGGGAAAGAGAGAGGAAGGCTTGGGATAAAACCCCACCATGCCCTGATTCAACTGAGGGAAAGAGAGAGGAAGGCTTGGGGATAAAACCCCACCATGCCCTGATTCAACTGAGGGAAAGAGAGAGGAAGGCTCAGGATAAAACCCCACCATGCCCTGATTCAACTGAGGGAAAGAGAGAGGAAGGCTCAGGATAAAACCCCACCATGCCCTGATTCAACTGAGGGAAAGAGAGAGGAAGGCTCAGGATAAAACCCCACCATGCCCTGATTCAACTGAGGGAAAGAGAGAGGAAGGCTCAGGATAAAACCCCACCATGCCCTGATTCAACTGAGGGAAAGAGAGATGAAGGCTCAGGATAAAACCCCACCATGCCCTGATTCAACTGAGGGAAAGAGAGAGGAAGGCTCAGGATAAAACCCCACCATGCCCTGATTCAACTGAGGGAAAGAGAGAGGAAGGCTCAGGATAAAACCCCACCATGCCCTGATTCAACTGAGGGAAAGAGAGAGGAAGGCTTGGGATAAAACCCCACCATGCCCTGATTCAACTGAGGGAAAGAGAGAGGAAGCCCTGATTCAACTGAGGGAAAGAGAGAGGAAGGCTCAGGATAAAACCCCACCATGCCCTGATTCAACTGAGGGAAAGAGAGAGGAAGGCTCAGGATAAAACCCCACCATGCCCTGATTCAACTGAGGGAAAGAGAGAGGAAGGCTTGGGATAAAACCCCACCATGCCCTGATTCAACTGAGGGAAAGAGAGAGGAAGGCTCAGGATAAAACCCCACCATGCCCTGATTCAACTGAGGGAAAGAGAGAGGAAGGCTCAGGATAAAACCCCACCATGCCCTGATTCAACTGAGGGAAAGAGAGAGGAAGGCTCAGGATAAAACCCCACCATGCCCTGATTCAACTGAGGGAAAGAGAGAGGAAGGCTTGGGATAAAACAGGATAAAACCCCACCATGCCCTGATTCAACTGAGGGAAAGAGAGAGGAAGGCTCAGGATAAAACCCCACCATGCCCTGATTCAACTGAGGGAAAGAGAGAGGAAGGCTCAGGATAAAACCCCACCATGCCCTGATTCAACTGAGGGAAAGAGAGAGGAAGGCTCAGGATAAAACCCCACCATGCCCTGATTCAACTGAGGGAAAGAGAGAGGAAGGCTCAGGATAAAACCCCACCATGCCCTGATTCAACTGAGGGAAAGAGAGAGGAAGGCTCAGGATAAAACCCCACCATGCCCTGATTCAACTGAGGGAAAGAGAGAGGAAGGCTCAGGATAAAACCCCACCATGCCCTGATTCAACTGAGGGAAAGAGAGAGGAAGGCTCAGGATAAAACCCCACCATGCCCTGATTCAACTGAGGGAAAGAGAGAGGAAGGCTTGGGATAAAACCCCACCATGCCCTGATTCAACTGAGGGAAAGAGAGAGGAAGGCTCAGGATAAAACCCCACCATGCCCTGATTCAACTGAGGGAAAGAGAGAGGAAGGCTCAGGATAAAACCCTACCATGCCCTGATTCAACTGAGGGAAAGAGAGAGGAAGGCTCAGGATAAAACCCCACCATGCCCTGATTCAACTGAGGGAAAGAGAGAGGAAGGCTCAGGATAAAACCCCACCATGCCCTGATTCAACTGAGGGAAAGAGAGAGGAAGGCTTGGGATAAAACCCCACCATGCCCTGATTCAACTGAGGGAAAGAGAGAGGAAGGCTTGGGATAAAACCCCACCATGCCCTGATTCAACTGAGGGAAAGAGAGAGGAAGGCTCAGGATAAAACCCTACCATGCCCTGATTCAACTGAGGGAAAGAGAGAGGAAGGCTCAGGATAAAACCCCTCCATGCCCTGATTCAACTGAGGGAAAGAGAGAGGAAGGCTCAGGATAAAACCCCACCATGCCCTGATTCAACTGAGGGAAAGAGAGAGGAAGGCTCAGGATAAAACCCCACCATGCCCTGATTCAACTGAGGGAAAGAGAGAGGAAGGCTTGGGATAAAACCCCACCATGCCCTGATTCAACTGAGGGAAAGAGAGAGGAAGGCTCAGGATAAAACCCCACCATGCCCTGATTCAACTGAGGGAAAGAGAGAGGAAGGCTCAGGATAAAACCCCACCATGCCCTGATTCAACTGAGGGAAAGAGAGAGGAAGGCTCAGCCCTGCCCTGATTCAACTGAGGGAAAGAGAGAGGAAGGCTCAGGATAAAACCCCACCATGCCCTGATTCAACTGAGGGAAAGAGAGAGGAAGGCTCAGGATAAAACCCCACCATGCCCTGATTCAACTGAGGGAAAGAGAGAGGAAGGCTTGGGATAAAACCCCACCATGCCCTGATTCAACTGAGGGAAAGAGAGAGGAAGGCTTGGGATAAAACCCCACCATGCCCTGATTCAACTGAGGGAAAGAGAGAGGAAGGCTCAGGATAAAACCCACCATGCCCTGATTCAACTGAGTGAAAGAGAGAGGAAGGCTCTGGATAAAACCCCACCATGCCCTGATTCAACTGAGGGAAAGAGAGACGAAGGCTCAGGATAAAACCCCACCATGCCCTGATTCAACTGAGGGAAAGAGAGAGGAAGGCTCCCGATAAAACCCCACCATGCCCTGATTCAACTGAGGGAAAGAGAGAGGAAGGCTCAGGATAAAACCCCACCATGCCCTGATTCAACTGAGGGAAAGAGAGAGGAAGGCTCAGGATAAAACCACACCATGCCCTGATTCAACTGAGGGAAAGAGAGAGGAAGGCTCAGGATAAAACCCCACCATGCCCTGATTCAACTGAGGGAAAGAGAGAGGAAGGCTCAGGATAAAACCCCACCATGCCCTGATTCAACTGAGGGAAAGAGAGAGGAAGGCTTGGGATAAAACCCCACCATGCCCTGATTCAACTGAGGGAAAGAGAGAGGAAGGCTCAGGATAAAACCCCACCATGCCCTGATTCAACTGAGGGAAAGAGAGAGGAAGGCTCAGGATAAAACCCTACCATGCCCTGATTCAACTGAGGGAAAGAGAGAGGAAGGCTCAGGATAAAACCCCACCATGCCCTGATTCAACTGAGGGAAAGAGAGAGGAAGGCTCAGGATAAAACCCCACCATGCCCTGATTCAACTGAGGGAAAGAGAGAGGAAGGCTTGGGATAAAACCCCACCATGCCCTGATTCAACTGAGGGAAAGAGAGAGGAAGGCTTGGGATAAAACCCCACCATGCCCTGATTCAACTGAGGGAAAGAGAGAGGAAGGCTCAGGATAAAACCCTACCATGCCCTGATTCAACTGAGGGAAAGAGAGAGGAAGGCTCAGGATAAAACCCCTCCATGCCCTGATTCAACTGAGGGAAACAGAGAGGAAGGCTCAGGATAAAACCCCACCATGCCCTGATTCAACTGAGGGAAAGAGAGAGGAAGGCTTGGGATAAAACCCCACCATGCCCTGATTCAACTGAGGGAAAGAGAGAGGAAGGCTCAGGATAAAACCCCACCATGCACTGATTCAACTGAGGGAAAGAGAGAGGAAGGCTCAGGATAAAACCTCACCATGCCCTGATTCAACTGAGGGAAAGAGAGAGGACGGCTTGGGATAAAACTCCACCATGCCCTGATTCAACTGAGGGAAAGAGAGAGGAAGGCTCAGGATAAAACCCCACCATGCCCTGATTCAACTGAGGGAAAGAGAGAGGAAGGCTCAGGATAAAACCCCACCATGCCCTGATTCAACTGAGGGAAAGAGAGAGGAAGGCTTGGGATAAAACCCCACCATGCCCTGATTCAACTGAGGGAAAGAGAGAGGAAGGCTTGGGATAAAACCCCACCATGCCCTGATTCAACTGAGGGAAAGAGAGAGGAAGGCTCAGGATAAAACCCTACCATGCCCTGATTCAACTGAGGGAAAGAGAGAGGAAGGCTCAGGATAAAACCCCTCCATGCCCTGATTGCCCTGATTCAACTGAGGGAAAGAGAGAGGAAGGCTCAGGATAAAACCCCACCATGCCCTGATTCAACTGAGGGAAAGAGAGAGGAAGGCTCAGGATAAAACCCCACCATGCCCTGATTCAACTGAGGGAAAGAGAGAGGAAGGCTTGGGATAAAACCCCACCATGCCCTGATTCAACTGAGGGAAAGAGAGAGGAAGGCTTGGGATAAAACCCCACCATGCCCTGATTCAACTGAGGGAAAGAGAGAGGAAGGCTCAGGATAAAACCCCACCATGCCCTGATTCAACTGAGGGAAAGAGAGAGGAAGGCTCAGGATAAAACCCCACCATGCCCTGATTCAACTGAGGGAAAGAGAGAGGAAGGCTCAGGATAAAACCCCACCATGCCCTGATTCAACTGAGGGAAAGAGAGAGGAAGGCTCAGGATAAAACCCCACCATGCCCTGATTCAACTGAGGGAAAGAGAGAGGAAGGCTCAGGATAAAACCCCACCATGCCCTGATTCAACTGAGGGAAAGAGAGAGGAAGGCTCAGGATAAAACCACACCATGCCCTGATTCAACTGAGGGAAAGAGAGAGGAAGGCTCAGGATAAAACCTCACCATGCCCTGATTCAACTGAGGGAAAGAGAGAGGACGGCTCAGGATAAAACCCCACCATGCCCTGATTCAACTGAGGGAAAGAGAGAGGACGGCTTGGGATAAAACCCCACCATGCCCTGATTCAACTGAGGGAAAGAGAGATGAAGGCTCAGGATAAAACCCCACCATGCCCTGATTCAACTGAGGGAAAGAGAGAGGAAGGCTCAGGATAAAACCCTACCATGCCCTGATTCAACTAAGGGAAAGAGAGAGGAAGGCTCAGGATAAAACCCCACCATGCCCTGATTCAACTGAGGGAAAGAGAGAGGAAGGCTCAGGATAAAACCCCACCATGCCCTGATTCAACTGAGGGAAAGAGAGAGGAAGGCTTGGGATAAAACCCCACCATGCCCTGATTCAACTGAGGGAAAGAGAGAGGAAGGCTTGGGATAAAACCCCACCATGCCCTGATTCAACTGAGGGAAAGAGAGAGGAAGGCTCAGGATAAAACCCTACCATGCCCTGATTCAACTGAGGGAAAGAGAGAGGAAGGCTCAGGATAAAACCCCTCCATGCCCTGATTCAACTGAGGGAAACAGAGAGGAAGGCTCAGGATAAAACCCCACCATGCCCTGATTCAACTGAGGGAAAGAGAGAGGAAGGCTTGGGATAAAACCCCACCATGCCCTGATTCAACTGAGGGAAAGAGAGCGGAAGGCTCAGGATAAAACCCCACCATGCACTGATTCAACTGAGGGAAAGAGAGAGGAAGGCTCAGGATAAAACCTCACCATGCCCTGATTCAACTGAGGGAAAGAGAGAGGACGGCTTGGGATAAAACTCCACCATGCCCTGATTCAACTGAGGGAAAGAGAGAGGACGGCTTGGGATAAAACCCCACCATGCCCTGATTCAACTGAGGGAAAGAGAGATGAAGGATCAGGATAAAACCCCACCATGCCCTGATTCAACTGAGGGAAAGAGAGAGGAAGGCTCAGGATAAAACCCCACCATGCCCTGATTCAACTGAGGGAAAGAGAGAGGAAGGCTCAGGATAAAACCCCACCATGCCCTGATTCAACTGAGGGAAAGAGAGAGAAAGGCTTGGGATAAAACCCCACCATGCCCTGATTCAACTGAGGGAAAGAGAGAGGAAGGCTCAGGATAAAACCCTACCATGCCCTGATTCAACTAAGGGAAAGAGAGAGGAAGGCTTGGGATAAAACCCCACCATGCCCTGATTCAACTGAGGGAAAGAGAGAGGAAGGCTCAGGATAAAACCCCACCATGCCCTGATTCAACTGAGGGAAAGAGAGAGGAAGGCTCAGGATAAAACCCCACCATGCCCTGATTCAACTGAGGGAAAGAGAGAGGAAGGCTTGGGATAAAACCCCACCATGCCCTGATTCAACTGAGGGAAAGAGAGAGGAAGGCTCAGGATAAAACCCTACCATGCCCTGATTCAACTGAGGGAAAGAGAGAGGAAGGCTCGGGATAAAACCCCACCATGCCCTGATTCAACTGAGGGAAAGAGAGAGGAAGGCTCAGGATAAAACCCCACCATGCCCTGATTCAACTGAGGGAAAGAGAGAGGAAGGCTCAGGATAAAACCCCACCATGCCCTGATTCAACTGAGGGAAAGAGAGAGGAAGGCTCAGGATAAAACCCCACCATGCCCTGATTCAACTGAGGGAAAGAGAGAGGAAGGCTTGGGATAAAACCCCACCATGCCCTGATTCAACTGAGGGAAAGAGAGAGGAAGGCTCAGGATAAAACCCCACCATGCCCTGATTCAACTGAGGGAAAGAGAGAGGAAGGCTCAGGATAAAACCCCACCATGCCCTGATTCAACTGAGGGAAAGAGAGAGGAAGGCTCAGGATAAAACCCCTCCATGCCCTGATTCAACTGAGGGAAAGAGAGAGGAAGGCTCAGGATAAAACCCCACCATGCCCTGATTCAACTGAGGGAAAGAGAGAGGAAGGCTCAGGATAAAACCACACCATGCCCTGATTCAACTGAGGGAAAGAGAGAGGAAGGCTCAGGATAAAACCTCACCATTCCCTGATTCAACTGAGGGAAAGAGAGAGGACGGCTTGGGATAAAACCCCACCATGCCCTGATTCAACTGAGGGAAAGAGAGAGGACGGCTTGGGATTAAACTCTACCATGCCCTGATTCAACTGAGGGAAAGAGAGATGAAGGCTCAGGATAAAACCCCACCATGCCCTGATTCAACTGAGGGAAAGAGAGAGGAAGGCTCAGGATAAAACCCCACCATGCACTGATTCAACTGAGGGAAAGAGAGAGGAAGGCTCAGGATAAAACCTCACCATGCCCTGATTCAATTGAGGGAAAGAGAGAGGACGGCTTGGGATAAAACCCCACCATGCCCTGATTCAACTGAGGGAAAGAGAGAGGACGGCTTGGGATAAAACCCCACCATGCCCTGATTCAACTGAGGGAAAGAGAGATGAAGGCTCAGGATAAAACCCCACCATGCCCTGATTCAACTGAGGGAAAGAGAGAGGAAGGCTCAGGATAAAACCCCACCATGCCCTGATTCAACTGAGGGAAAGAGAGAGGAAGGCTTGGGATAAAACCTCACCATGCCCTGATTCAACTGAGGGAAAGAGAGAGGAAGGCTCAGGATAAAACCCCACCATGCCCTGATTCAACTGAGGGAAAGAGAGAGGAAGGCTCAGGATAAAACCCCACCATGCTCTGATTCAACTGAGGGAAAGAGAGAGGAAGGCTCAGGATAAAACCCCACCATGCCCTGATTCAACTGAGGGAAAGAGAGAGGAAGGCTTGGGATAAAACCCAACCATGCCCTGATTCAACTGAGGGAAAGAGAGAGGAAGGCTCAGGATAAAACCCCACCATGCCCTGATTCAACTGAGGGAAAGAGAGAAGAAGGCTCAGGATAAAACCCCACCATGCCCTGATTCAACTGAGGGAAAGAGAGAGGAAGGCTCCCGATAAAACCCCTCCATGCCCTGATTCAACTGAGGGAAAGAGAGAGGAAGGCTCAGGATAAAACCCCACCATGCACTGATTCAACTGAGGGAAAGAGAGAGGAAGGCTCAGGATAAAACCACACCATGCCCTGATTCAACTGAGGGAAAGAGAGAGGAAGGCTCAGGATAAAACCTCACCATGCCCTGATTCAACTGAGGGAAAGAGAGAGGACGGCTCAGGATAAAACCCCACCATGCCCTGATTCAACTGAGGGAAAGAGAGAGGAAGGCTCAGGATAAAACCACACCATGCCCTGATTCAACTGAGGGAAAGAGAGAGGAAGGCTCAGGATAAAACCTCACCATGCCCTGATTCAACTGAGGGAAAGAGAGAGGACGGCTCAGGATAAAACCCCACCATGCCCTGATTCAACTGAGGGAAAGAGAGAGGAAGGCTTGGGATAAAACCCCACCATGCCCTGATTCAACTGAGGGAAAGAGAGAGGAAGGCTCAGGATAAAACCCCACCATGCCCTGATTCAACTGAGGGAAAGAGAGAGGAAGGCTCAGGATAAAACCCTACCATGCCCTGATTCAACTGAGGGAAAGAGAGAGGAAGGCTCAGGATAAAACCCCACCATGCCCTGATTCAACTGAGGGAAAGAGAGAGGAAGGCTCAGGATAAAACCCCACCATGCCCTGATTCAACTGAGGGAAAGAGAGAGGAAGGCTTGGGATAAAACCCCACCATGCCCTGATTCAACTGAGGGAAAGAGAGAGGAAGGCTTGGGATAAAACCCCACCATGCCCTGATTCAACTGAGGGAAAGAGAGAGGAAGGCTCAGGATAAAACCCTACCATGCCCTGATTCAACTGAGGGAAAGAGAGAGGAAGGCTCAGGATAAAACCCCACCATGCCCTGATTCAACTGAGGGAAAGAGAGAGGAAGGCTCAGGATAAAACCCCACCATGCCCTGATTCAACTGAGGGAAAGAGAGAGGAAGGCTTGGGATAAAACCCCACCATGCCCTGATTCAACTGAGGGAAAGAGAGAGGAAGGCTCAGGATAAAACCCCACCATGCACTGATTCAACTGAGGGAAAGAGAGAGGAAGGCTCAGGATAAAACCTCACCATGCCCTGATTCAACTGAGGGAAAGAGAGAGGACGGCTTGGGATAAAACCCACCATGCCCTGATTCAACTGAGGGAAAGAGAGAGGACGGCTTGGGATAAAACCCCACCATGCCCTGATTCAACTGAGGGAAAGAGAGATGAAGGATCAGGATAAAACCCCACCATGCCCTGATTCAACTGAGGGAAAGAGAGAGGAAGGCTCAGGATAAAACCCCACCATGCCCTGATTCAACTGAGGGAAAGAGAGAGGAAGGCTCAGGATAAAACCCCACCATGCCCTGATTCAACTGAGGGAAAGAGAGAGGAAGGCTTGGGATAAAACCCCACCATGCCCTGATTCAACTGAGGGAAAGAGAGAGGAAGGCTCAGGATAAAACCCTACCATGCCCTGATTCAACTAAGGGAAAGAGAGAGGAAGGCTTGGGATAAAACCCCACCATGCCCTGATTCAACTGAGGGAAAGAGAGAGGAAGGCTCAGGATAAAACCCCACCATGCCCTGATTCAACTGAGGGAAAGAGAGAGGAAGGCTCAGGATAAAACCCCACCATGCCCTGATTCAACTGAGGGAAAGAGAGAGGAAGGCTTGGGATAAAACCCCACCATGCCCTGATTCAACTGAGGGAAAGAGAGAGGAAGGCTCAGGATAAAACCCCACCATGCCCTGATTCAACTGAGGGAAAGAGAGAGGAAGGCTCAGGATAAAACCCCACCATGCCCTGATTCAACTGAGGGAAAGAGAGAGGAAGGCTCAGGATAAAACCCCACCATGCCCTGATTCAACTGAGGGAAAGAGAGAGGAAGGCTCAGGATAAAACCCCACCATGCCCTGATTCAACTGAGGGAAAGAGAGAGGAAGGCTCAGGATAAAACCCCACCATGCCCTGATTCAACTGAGGGAAAGAGAGAGGAAGGCTTGGGATAAAACCCCACCATGCCCTGATTCAACTGAGGGAAAGAGAGAGGAAGGCTCAGGATAAAACCCCACCATGCCCTGATTCAACTGAGGGAAAGAGAGAGGAAGGCTCAGGATAAAACCCCACCATGCCCTGATTCAACTGAGGGAAAGAGAGAGGAAGGCTCAGGATAAAACCCCACCATGCCCTGATTCAACTGAGGGAAAGAGAGAGGAAGGCTCAGGATAAAACCCCACCATGCCCTGATTCAACTGAGGGAAAGAGAGAGGAAGGCTCAGGATAAAACCACACCATGCCCTGATTCAACTGAGGGAAAGAGAGAGGAAGGCTCAGGATAAAACCTCACCATGCCCTGATTCAACTGAGGGAAAGAGAGAGGACGGCTTGGGATAAAACCCCACCATGCCCTGATTCAACTGAGGGAAAGAGAGAGGACGGCTTGGGATAAAACCCCACCATGCCCTGATTCAACTGAGGGAAAGAGAGATGAAGGCTCAGGATAAAACCCCACCATGCCCTGATTCAACTGAGGGAAAGAGAGAGGAAGGCTCAGGATAAAACCCCACCATGCACTGATTCAACTGAGGGAAAGAGAGAGGAAGGCTCAGGATAAAACCCCACCATGCCCTGATTCAACTGAGGGAAAGAGAGAGGAAGGCTTGGGATAAAACCCCACCATGCCCTGATTCAACTGAGGGAAAGAGAGAGGAAGGCTTGGGATAAAACCCCACCATGCCCTGATTCAACTGAGGGAAAGAGAGGAAGGCTCAGGATAAAACCCCACCATGCCCTGATTCAACTGAGGGAAAGAGAGAGGAAGGCTCAGGATAAAACCCCACCATGCCCTGATTCAACTGAGGGAAAGAGAGAGGAAGGCTTGGGATAAAACCCCACCATGCCCTGATTCAACTGAGGGAAAGAGAGAGGAAGGCTCAGGATAAAACCCCACCATGCCCTGATTCAACTGAGGGAAAGAGAGAGGAAGGCTCAGGATAAAACCCCACCATGCCCTGATTCAACTGAGGGAAAGAGAGAGGAAGGCTCAGGATAAAACCCCACCATGCCCTGATTCAACTGAGGGAAAGAGAGAGGAAGGCTTGGGATAAAACCCAACCATGCCCTGATTCAACTGAGGGAAAGAGAGAGGAAGGCTCAGGATAAAACCCCACCATGCCCTGATTCAACTGAGGGAAAGAGAGAAGAAGGCTCAGGATAAAACCCCACCATGCCCTGATTCAACTGAGGGAAAGAGAGAGGAAGGCTCCCGGATAAAACCCCTCCATGCCCTGATTCAACTGAGGGAAAGAGAGAGGAAGGCTCAGGATAAAACCCCACCATGCCCTGATTCAACTGAGGGAAAGAGAGAGGAAGGCTCAGGATAAAACCACACCATGCCCTGATTCAACTGAGGGAAAGAGAGAGGAAGGCTCAGGATAAAACCTCACCATGCCCTGATTCAACTGAGGGAAAGAGAGAGGAAGGCTCAGGATAAAACCCCACCATGCCCTGATTCAACTGAGGGAAAGAGAGAGGAAGGCTTGGGATAAAACCCCACCATGCCCTGATTCAACTGAGGGAAAGAGAGAGGAAGGCTCAGGATAAAACCCCACCATGCCCTGATTCAACTGAGGGAAAGAGAGAGGAAGGCTCAGGATAAAACCCCACCATGCCCTGATTCAACTGAGGGAAAGAGAGAGGAAGGCTTGGGATAAAACCCCACCATGCCCTGATTCAACTGAGGGAAAGAGAGAGGAAGGCTCAGGATAAAACCCCACCATGCCCTGATTCAACTGAGGGAAAGAGAGAGGAAGGCTCAGGATAAAACCCCACCATGCCCTGATTCAACTGAGGGAAAGAGAGAGGAAGGCTCAGGATAAAACCCCACCATGCCCTGATTCAACTGAGGGAAAGAGAGAGGAAGGCTCAGGATAAAACCCCACCATGCCCTGATTCAACTGAGGGAAAGAGAGAGGAAGGCTCAGGATAAAACCCCACCATGCCCTGATTCAACTGAGGGAAAGAGAGAGGAAGGCTCAGGATAAAACCCCACCATGCCCTGATTCAACTGAGGGAAAGAGAGAGGAAGGCTCAGGATAAAACCCCACCATGCCCTGATTCAACTGAGGGAAAGAGAGAGGAAGGCTCAGGATAAAACCCCACCATGCCCTGATTCAACTGAGGGAAAGAGAGAGGAAGGCTCAGGATAAAACCCCACCATGCCCTGATTCAACTGAGGGAAAGAGAGAGGAAGGCTCAGGATAAAACCCCACCATGCCCTGATTCAACTGAGGGAAAGAGAGAGGAAGGCTCAGGATAAAACCCCACCATGCCCTGATTCAACTGAGGGAAAGAGAGAGGAAGGCTCAGGATAAAACCCCACCATGCCCTGATTCAACTGAGGGAAAGAGAGAGGAAGGCTTGGGATAAAACCCCACCATGCCCTGATTCAACTGAGGGAAAGAGAGAGGAAGGCTCAGGATAAAACCCCACCATGCCCTGATTCAACTGAGGGAAAGAGAGAGGAAGGCTTGGGATAAAACCCCACCATGCCCTGATTCAACTGAGGGAAAGAGAGAGGAAGGCTCAGGATAAAACCCCACCATGCCCTGATTCAACTGAGGGAAAGAGAGAGGAAGGCTCAGGATAAAACCCCACCATGCCCTGATTCAACTGAGGGAAAGAGAGAGGAAGGCTTGGGATAAAACCCCACCATGCCCTGATTCAACTGAGGGAAAGAGAGAGGAAGGCTCAGGATAAAACCCTACCATGCCCTGATTCAACTAAGGGAAAGAGAGAGGAAGGCTTGGGATAAAACCCCACCATGCCCTGATTCAACTGAGGGAAAGAGAGAGGAAGGCTCAGGATAAAACCCCACCATGCCCTGATTCAACTGAGGGAAAGAGAGAGGAAGGCTCAGGATAAAACCCCACCATGCCCTTATTCAACTGAGGGAAAGAGAGAGGAAGGCTCAGGATAAAACCCTACCATGCCCTGATTCAACTAAGGGAAAGAGAGAGGAAGGCTCAGGATAAAACCCCACCATGCCCTGATTCAACTGAGGGAAAGAGAGAGGAAAGCTTGGTTTGGGATAAAACCCCACCATGCCCTGATTCAACTGAGGGAAAGAGAGAGGAAGGCTTGGGATAGAACCCCACCATGCCCTGATTTAACTGAGGGAAAGAGAGAGGAAGGCTCAGGATAAAACCCCACCATTCCCTGATTCAACTGAGGGAAAGAGAGATGAAGGCTCAGGATAAAACCCCACCATGCCCTGATTCAACTGAGGGAAAGAGAGAGGAAGGCTCAGGATAAAACCCCACCATGCCCTGATTCAACTGAGGGAAAGAGAGAGGAAGGCTCAGGATAAAACCTCACCATGCCCTGATTCAACTGAGGGAAAGAGAGAGGACGGCTCAGGATAAAACCCCCCCATGCTCTGATTCAACTGAGGGAAAGAGAGAGGAAGGCTCAGGATAAAACCCCACCATGCCCTGATTCAACTGAGGGAAAGAGAGAGGAAGGCTTGGGATAAAACCCCACCATGCCCTGATTCAACTGAGGGAAAGAGAGAGGAAGGCTCAGGATAAAACCCCACCATGCCCTGATTCAACTGAGGGAAAGAGAGAAGAAGGCTCAGGATAAAACCCCACCATGCCCTGATTCAACTGAGGGAAAGAGAGAGGAAGGCTCCCGATAAAACCCCTCCATGCCCTGATTCAACTGAGGGAAAGAGAGAGGAAGGCTCAGGATAAAACCCCACCATGCACTGATTCAACTGAGGGAAAGAGAGAGGAAGGCTCAGGATAAAACCACACCATGCCCTGATTCAACTGAGGGAAAGAGAGAGGAAGGCTCAGGATAAAACCTCACCATGCCCTGATTCAACTGAGGGAAAGAGAGAGGACGGCTCAGGATAAAACCCCACCATGCCCTGATTCAACTGAGGGAAAGAGAGAGGACGGCTTGGGATAAAACCCCACCATGCCCTGATTCAACTGAGGGAAAGAGAGAGATGAAGGCTCAGGATAAAACCCCACCATGCCCTGATTCAACTGAGGGAAAGAGAGAGGAAGGCTCAGGATAAAACCCTACCATGCCCTGATTCAACTAAGGGAAAGAGAGAGGAAGGCTTGGGATAAAACCCCACCATGCCCTGATTCAACTGAGGGAAAGAGAGAGGAAGGCTCAGGATAAAACCCCACCATGCCCTGATTCAACTGAGGGAAAGAGAGAGGAAAGCTTGGTTTGGGATAAAACCCCACCATGCCCTGATTCAACTGAGGGAAAGAGAGAGGAAGGCTTGGGATAAAACCCCACCATGCCCTGATTCAACTGAGGGAAAGAGAGAGGAAGGCTCAGGATAAAACCCCACCATGCCCTGATTCAACTGAGGGAAAGAGAGAAGAAAGCTCAGGATAAAACCCCACCATGCCCTGATTCAACTGAGGGAAAGAGAGAGGAAGGCTCAGGATAAAACCACACCATGCCCTGATTCAACTGAGGGAAAGAGAGAGGAAGGCTTGGGATAAAACCCCACCATGCCCTGATTCAACTGAGGGAAAGAGAGAGGAAGGCTCAGGATAAAACCCCACCATGCCCTGATTCAACTGAGGGAAAGAGAGAGGAAGGCTTGGGATAAAACCCTACCATGCCCTGATTCAACTGAGGGAAAGAGAGAGGAAGGCTCAGGATAAAACCCCACTATGCCCTGATTCAACTGAGGGAAAGAGAGAGGAAGGCTCAGGATAAAACCCCACCATGCCCTGATTCAACTGAGTGAAAGAGAGAGGAAGGCTTGGGATAAAACCCCACCATGCCCTGATTCAACTGAGGGAAAGAGAGAGGAAGGCTCAGGATAAAACCCTACCATGCCCTGATTCAACTAAGGGAAAGAGAGAGGAAGGCTTGGGATAAAACCCCACCATGCCCTGATTCAACTGAGGGAAAGAGAGAGGAAGGCTCAGGATAAAACCCCACCATGCCCTGATTCAACTGACGGAAAGAGAGAGGAAGGCTCAGGATAAAACCCCACCATGCCCTTATTCAACTGAGGGAAAGAGAGAGGAAGGCTCAGGATAAAACCCTACCATGCCCTGATTCAACTAAGGGAAAGAGAGAGGAAGGCTCAGGATAAAACCCCACCATGCCCTGATTCAACTGAGGGAAAGAGAGAGGAAAGCTTGGTTTGGGATAAAACCCCACCATGCCCTGATTCAACTGAGGGAAAGAGAGAGGAAGGCTTGGGATAGAACCCCACCATGCCCTGATTTAACTGAGGGAAAGAGAGAGGAAGGCTCAGGATAAAACCCCACCATTCCCTGATTCAACTGAGGGAAAGAGAGATGAAGGCTCAGGATAAAACCCCACCATGCCCTGATTCAACTGAGGGAAAGAGAGAGGAAGGCTCAGGATAAAACCCCACCATGCCCTGATTCAACTGAGGGAAAGAGAGAGGAAGGCTCAGGATAAAACCTCACCATGCCCTGATTCAACTGAGGGAAAGAGAGAGGACGGCTCAGGATAAAACCCCCCCATGCTCTGATTCAACTGAGGGAAAGAGAGAGGAAGGCTCAGGATAAAACCCCACCATGCCCTGATTCAACTGAGGGAAAGAGAGAGGAAGGCTTGGGATAAAACCCCACCATGCCCTGATTCAACTGAGGGAAAGAGAGAGGAAGGCTCAGGATAAAACCCCACCATGCCCTGATTCAACTGAGGGAAAGAGAGAAGAAGGCTCAGGATAAAACCCCACCATGCCCTGATTCAACTGAGGGAAAGAGAGAGGAAGGCTCCCGATAAAACCCCTCCATGCCCTGATTCAACTGAGGGAAAGAGAGAGGAAGGCTCAGGATAAAACCCCACCATGCACTGATTCAACTGAGGGAAAGAGAGAGGAAGGCTCAGGATAAAACCACACCATGCCCTGATTCAACTGAGGGAAAGAGAGAGGAAGGCTCAGGATAAAACCTCACCATGCCCTGATTCAACTGAGGGAAAGAGAGAGGACGGCTCAGGATAAAACCCCACCATGCCCTGATTCAACTGAGGGAAAGAGAGAGGACGGCTTGGGATAAAACCCCACCATGCCCTGATTCAACTGAGGGAAAGAGAGAGGAAGGCTCAGGATAAAACCCTACCATGCCCTGATTCAACTAAGGGAAAGAGAGAGGAAGGCTTGGGATAAAACCCCACCATGCCCTGATTCAACTGAGGGAAAGAGAGAGGAAGGCTCAGGATAAAACCCCACCATGCCCTGATTCAACTGACGGAAAGAGAGAGGAAGGCTCAGGATAAAACCCCACCATGCCCTTATTCAACTGAGGGAAAGAGAGAGGAAGGCTCAGGATAAAACCCTACCATGCCCTGATTCAACTAAGGGAAAGAGAGAGGAAGGCTCAGGATAAAACCCCACCATGCCCTGATTCAACTGAGGGAAAGAGAGAGGAAAGCTTGGTTTGGGATAAAACCCCACCATGCCCTGATTCAACTGAGGGAAAGAGAGAGGAAGGCTTGGGATAGAACCCCACCATGCCCTGATTTAACTGAGGGAAAGAGAGAGGAAGGCTCAGGATAAAACCCCACCATTCCCTGATTCAACTGAGGGAAAGAGAGATGAAGGCTCAGGATAAAACCCCACCATGCCCTGATTCAACTGAGGGAAAGAGAGAGGAAGGCTCAGGATAAAACCCCACCATGCCCTGATTCAACTGAGGGAAAGAGAGAGGAAGGCTCAGGATAAAACCTCACCATGCCCTGATTCAACTGAGGGAAAGAGAGAGGACGGCTCAGGATAAAACCCCCCCATGCTCTGATTCAACTGAGGGAAAGAGAGAGGAAGGCTCAGGATAAAACCCCACCATGCCCTGATTCAACTGAGGGAAAGAGAGAGGAAGGCTTGGGATAAAACCCCACCATGCCCTGATTCAACTGAGGGAAAGAGAGAGGAAGGCTCAGGATAAAACCCCACCATGCCCTGATTCAACTGAGGGAAAGAGAGAAGAAGGCTCAGGATAAAACCCCACCATGCCCTGATTCAACTGAGGGAAAGAGAGAGGAAGGCTCCCGATAAAACCCCTCCATGCCCTGATTCAACTGAGGGAAAGAGAGAGGAAGGCTCAGGATAAAACCCCACCATGCACTGATTCAACTGAGGGAAAGAGAGAGGAAGGCTCAGGATAAAACCACACCATGCCCTGATTCAACTGAGGGAAAGAGAGAGGAAGGCTCAGGATAAAACCTCACCATGCCCTGATTCAACTGAGGGAAAGAGAGAGGACGGCTCAGGATAAAACCCCACCATGCCCTGATTCAACTGAGGGAAAGAGAGAGGACGGCTTGGGATAAAACCCCACCATGCCCTGATTCAACTGAGGGAAAGAGAGATGAAGGCTCAGGATAAAACCCCACCATGCCCTGATTCAACTGAGGGAAAGAGAGAGGAAGGCTCAGGATAAAACCCTACCATGCCCTGATTCAACTAAGGGAAAGAGAGAGGAAGGCTTGGGATAAAACCCCACCATGCCCTGATTCAACTGAGGGAAAGAGAGGGGAAGGCTCAGGATAAAACCCCACCATGCCCTGATTCAACTGAGGGAAAGAGAGAGGAAAGCTTGGTTTGGGATAAAACCCCACCATGCCCTGATTCAACTGAGGGAAAGAGAGAGGAAGGCTTGGGATAGAACCCCACCATGCCCTGATTTAACTGAGGGAAAGAGAGAGGAAGGCTCAGGATAAAACCCCACCATGCCCTGATTCAACTGAGGGAAAGAGAGAAGAAAGCTCAGGATAAAACCCCACCATGCCCTGATTCAACTGAGGGAAAGAGAGAGGAAGGCTCAGGATAAAACCACACCATGCCCTGATTCAACTGAGGGAAAGAGAGAGGAAGGCTTGGGATAAAACCCCACCATGCCCTGATTCAACTGAGGGAAAGAGAGAGGAAGGCTCAGGATAAAACCCCACCATGCCCTGATTCAACTGAGGGAAAGAGAGAGGAAGGCTTGGGATAAAACCCTACCATGCCCTGATTCAACTGAGGGAAAGAGAGAGGAAGGCTCAGGATAAAACCCCACTATGCCCTGATTCAACTGAGGGAAAGAGAGAGAAAGGCTCAGGATAAAACCCCACCATGCCCTGATTCAACTGAGTGAAAGAGAGAGGAAGGCTTGGGATAAAACCCCACCATGCCCTGATTCAACTGAGGGAAAGAGAGAGGAAGGCTCAGGATAAAACCCTACCATGCCCTGATTCAACTAAGGGAAAGAGAGAGGAAGGCTTGGGATAAAACCCCACCATGCCCTGATTCAACTGAGGGAAAGAGAGAGGAAGGCTCAGGATAAAACCCCACCATGCCCTGATTCAACTGACGGAAAGAGAGAGGAAGGCTCAGGATAAAACCCCACCATGCCCTGATTCAACTGAGGGAAAGAGAGAGGAAGGCTCAGGATAAAACCACACCATGCCCTGATTCAACTGAGGGAAAGAGAGAGGAAGGCTTGGGATAAAACCCCACCATGCCCTGATTCAACTGAGGGAAAGAGAGAGGAAGGCTCAGGATAAAACCCCACCATGCCCTGATTCAACTGACGGAAAGAGAGAGGAAGGCTCAGGATAAAACCCCACCATGCCCTGATTCAACTGAGGGAAAGAGAGAGGAAGGCTCAGGATAAAACCCTACCATGCCCTGATTCAACTAAGGGAAAGAGAGAGGAAGGCTCAGGATAAAACCCCACCATGCCCTGATTCAACTGAGGGAAAGAGAGAGGAAAGCTTGGTTTGGGATAAAACCCCACCATGCCCTGATTCAACTGAGGGAAAGAGAGAGGAAGGCTTGGGATAGAACCCCACCATGCCCTGATTTAACTGAGGGAAAGAGAGAGGAAGGCTCAGGATAAAACCCCACCATGCCCTGATTCAACTGAGGGAAAGAGAGAGGAAGGCTCAGGATAAAACCTCACCATGCCCTGATTCAACTGAGGGAAAGAGAGAGGACGGCTTGGGATAAAACCCCACCATGCCCTGATTCAACTGAGGGAAAGAGAGATGAAGGCTCAGGATAAAACCCCACCATGCCCTGATTCAACTGAGGGAAAGAGAGAGGAAGGCTCAGGATAAAACCCTACCATGCCCTGATTCAACTAAGGGAAAGAGAGAGGAAGGCTTGGGATAAAACCCCACCATGCCCTGATTCAACTGAGGGAAAGAGAGAGGAAGGCTCAGGATAAAACCCCACCATGCCCTGATTCAACTGAGGGAAAGAGAGAGGAAAGCTTGGTTTGGGATAAAACCCCACCATGCCCTGATTCAACTGAGGGAAAGAGAGAGGAAGGCTTGGGATAGAACCCCACCATGCCCTGATTTAACTGAGGGAAAGAGAGAGGAAGGCTCAGGATAAAACCCCACCATGCCCTGATTCAACTGAGGGAAAGAGAGAAGAAAGCTCAGGATAAAACCCCACCATGCCCTGATTCAACTGAGGGAAAGAGAGAGGAAGGCTCAGGATAAAACCACACCATGCCCTGATTCAACTGAGGGAAAGAGAGAGGAAGGCTTGGGATAAAACCCCACCATGCCCTGATTCAACTGAGGGAAAGAGAGAGGAAGGCTCAGGATAAAACCCCACCATGCCCTGATTCAACTGAGGGAAAGAGAGAGGAAGGCTTGGGATAAAACCCTACCATGCCCTGATTCAACTGAGGGAAAGAGAGAGGAAGGCTCAGGATAAAACCCCACTATGCCCTGATTCAACTGAGGGAAAGAGAGAGGAAGGCTCAGGATAAAACCCCACCATGCCCTGATTCAACTGAGTGAAAGAGAGAGGAAGGCTTGGGATAAAACCCCACCATGCCCTGATTCAACTGAGGGAAAGAGAGAGGAAGGCTCAGGATAAAACCCTACCATGCCCTGATTCAACTAAGGGAAAGAGAGAGGACGGCTCAGGATAAAACCCCACCATGCCCTGATTCAACTGAGGGAAAGAGAGAGGAAGGCTCAGGATAAAACCCTACCATGCCCTGATTCAACTAAGGGAAAGAGAGAGGAAGGCTTGGGATAAAACCCCACCATGCCCTGATTCAACTGAGGGAAAGAGAGAGGAAGGCTCAGGATAAAACCCCACCATGCCCTGATTCAACTGACGGAAAGAGAGAGGAAGGCTCAGGAAAAAACCCCACCATGCCCTGATTCAACTGAGGGAAAGAGAGAGGAAGGCTCAGGATAAAACCCTACCATGCCCTGATTCAACTAAGGGAAAGAGAGAGGAAGGCTCAGGATAAAACCCCACCATGCCCTGATTCAACTGAGGGAAAGAGAGAGTAAAGCTTGGTTTGGGATAAAACCCCACCATGCCCTGATTCAACTGAGGGAAAGAGAGAGGAAGGCTTGGGATAGAACCCCACCATGCCCTGATTTAACTGAGGGAAAGAGAGAGGAAGGCTCAGGATAAAACCCCACCATGCCCTGATTCAACTGAGGGAAAGAGAGAAGAAGCCTCAGGATAAAACCCCACCATGCCCTGATTCAACTGAGGGAACGAGAGGGGAAGGCTCAGGATAAAACCCCTCCATGCGCTGATTCAACTGAGGGAAAGAGAGAGGAAGGCTCAGGATAAAACCTCACCATGCCCTGATTCAACTGAGGGAAAGAGAGAGGAAGGCTCAGGATAAAACCACACCATGCCCTGATTCAACTGAGGGAAAGAGAGAGGAAGGCTCAGGATAAAACCTCACCATGCCCTGATTCAACTGAGGGAAAGAGAGAGGACGGCTCAGGATAAAACCCCACCATGCCCTGATTCAACTAAGTGAAAGAGAGAGGACGGCTTGGGATAAAACCCCACCATGCCCTGATTCAACTGAGGGAAAGAGAGAGGAAGGCTCAGGATAAAACCCCACCATGCCCTGATTCAACTGAGGGAAAGAGAGAGGAAGGCTCAGGATAAAACCCCACCATGCCCTGATTCAACTGAGGGAAAGAGAGAGGAAAGCTTGGTTTGGGATAAAACCCCACCATGCCCTGATTCAACTGAGGGAAAGAGAGAGGAAGGCTTGGGATAGAACCCCACCATGCCCTGATTTAACTGAGGGAAAGAGAGAGGAAGGCTCAGGATAAAACCCCACCATGCCCTGATTCAACTGAGGGAAAGAGAGAGGAAGGCTCAGGATAAAACCCCACCATGCCCTGATTTAACTGAGGGAAAGAGAGAGGAAGGCTCAGGATAAAACCCCACCATGCCCTGATTCAACTGAGGGAAAGAGAGAGGAAGGCTTGGGATAGAACCCCACCATGCCCTGATTTAACTGAGGGAAAGAGAGAGGAAGGCTCAGGATAAAACCCCACCATGCCCTGATTCAACTGAGGGAAAGAGAGAGGAAGGCTTGGGATAGAACCCCACCATACCCTGATTTAACTGAGGGAAAGAGAGAGGAAGGCTTGGGATAGAACCCCACCATGCCCTGATTCAACTGAGGGAAAGAGAGAGGAAGGCTTGGGATAGAACCCCACCATGCCCTGATTCAACTGAGGGAAAGAGAGAGGAAGGCTCAGGATAAAACCCCACCATGCCCTGATTCAACTGAGGGAAAGAGAGAGGAAGGCTTGGGATAGAACCCCACCATGCCCTGATTTAACTGAGGGAAAGAGAGAGGAAGGCTCAGGATAAAACCCCACCATGCCCTGATTCAACTGAGGGAAAGAGAGAGGAAGGCTCAGGATAAAACCCCACCATGCCCTGATTCAACTGAGGGAAAGAGAGAGGAAGGCTTGGGATAAAACCCCACCATGCCCTGATTCAACTGAGGGAAAGAGAGAGGAAGGCTCAGGATAAAACCCCACCATGCCCTGATTCAACTGAGGGAAAGAGAGAGGAAGGCTCAGGATAAAACCCCACCATGCCCTGATTCAACTGAGGGAAAGAGAGAGGAAGGCTTGGGATAGAACCCCACCATGCCCTGATTCAACTGAGGGAAAGAGAGAGGAAGGCTCAGGATAAAACCCCACCATGCCCTGATTCAACTGAGGGAAAGAGAGAGGAAGGCTTGGGATAGAACCCCACCATGCCCTGATTCAACTGAGGGAAAGAGAGAGGAAGGCTTGGGATAGAACCCCACCATGCCCTGATTTAACTGAGGGAAAGAGAGAGGAAGGCTCAGGATAAAACCTCACCATGCCCTGATTCAACTGAGGGAAAGAGAGAGGAAGGCTTGGGATAGAACCCCACCATACCCTGATTCAACTGAGGGAAAGAGAGAGGAAGGCTCAGGATAAAACCTCACCATGCCCTGATTCAACTGAGGGAAAGAGAGAGGAAGGCTCAGGATAAAACCCCACCATGCCCTGATTCAACTGAGGGAAAGAGAGAGGAAGGCTTGGGATAAAACCCCACCATGCCCTGATTCAACTGAGGGAAAGAGAGAGGAAGGCTCAGGATAAAACCCCACCATGCCCTGATTCAACTGAGGGAAAGAGAGAGGAAGGCTTGGGATAAAACCCTACCATGCCCTGATTCAACTGAGGGAAAGAGAGAGGAAGGCTCAGGATAAAACCTCACCATTGGCTTGTCTTGCAGCACGGTCTGTTGGGATGCAACATTCAAAAGTCTGGTCTTAAAGATGGAGAGGCTTTTAAAGTACAACGTTTGTTGTCTTCATGAAAGGTGACTTGTTCACCCTAGAGTCAAAGCTGAACCATTTTCCCATTTTTCTGTGGTAGTGGTGAATTATTAAGTATATTTTAATGTCCGTGCCATCCTGTGTGTGTGATCTGAGCTCACTCAAGGGCCAACACTGGCACTAATGATGACAGATCGACAGGAAGTCCCACTGACAGTGATGCATGACTACTTCCTGTTGTGTGTGTGTCTCCTCTCTTCCTCTCCAAGGGGGCAGAAGTATGAGGACAGAGAGCACAGGAGCACAGGGACAGATTGTATCAGTTACTCTGTTGGCAGCAGAACCCAGTAATGACAGAGCTGGGGGTGGGGTGGGGGGAATGGGCCCATGATACAAAGATGAGTCCACTATGGTGCAGACCTACTGTCTCCTTCATTCCATGATCAAGTCCTTTTAAAACAAGCAACAAAGGTCAAGACAGTAGCTGATATGTACAGTTAGAATACCACTTAACACTCATTCAGGATCGAGCTGTTCAGAGTGATGTGTGATGTCATCCATCTTGATAAATCCTCCCTTCCCTCTAATTGGCTTAAACTTGCCACCTGATTTATCACCACCCAGTATGGCGCAAAGCGGCAGGCAGTGAGATGCTTTTGTTTGGGACAAACTCGTGTTTCTAAGCGATCCTCAGCTCTAAAGTTACCCAGGCAGATCGCAGCTAGAGGCACCGCATCCAAGTACAATATTTATCCTTTGGAGGAATAGCTAATGCAGGATGCCAAAGGGATTCATTACCACACAGACAATTACCTCTAGTTCTGGCAGGATAGGCTGAGAGGCTGGGAAACCAAAGTTAGGAATGTCTTCAATGTTTCTGGCCTCGTAGTAAATATCGTCCTTGCAAAGCAGCCCTGTCTAAATACCACTGTGTTTGTCCTGTTGACATGGAATAGCGACATCTCCTTCATTCACACACACCAGTGTGTGGTCTTAGAGAGAGAGGTGAATGAGAGACAGCGGTTGCCCAATGGCACCCTAGTCCCTATCTCAAAAGTAGTCAGTGACAGAAAGAGCAGTAGCTGAGTAGAGAGAGAAGCATTCATTCAAATTGTAGGTAGGAGACAATGTTTATCCATTACCTGTGACCTGACCCAGAGTAAACTAATTTAACATAGTGCGATAAAATATACAGTACTGTAAACTGTTAATATAACTGAGGCCATGACCAGATATACCCAGGGTAGCAGAGTATGGACCCGCACTGAGTACAGTAGGAGATAAGTAAATAGATGTTAAATACAGGGATGGATGATGTCACATCATGAAAAGGCAACAATGACAGCATTGTCCAGATGCAGAGAGAGAGAGAAGCACAGTGTGTTGCATTCCATGTCTGAAATGTGCTGTAAGTTGGTGGTTGAAGATATCCCTCTAGTGGTGTGGGGGCTGTGCTTTGGCAAAGTGGGTGGGGTTATATCCTGCCTGTTTGGCCCTGTCCGGTGGTATCATCGGACTGGGCCACAGTGTCTCCCGACCCCTCCTGTCTCAGCCTCCAGTATTTATGCTGCAGTAGTTTATGTGTCGGGGGCTAGGGTCAGTCTGTTATATCTGGAGTATTTCTCCTGTCTTATCAGGTGTCCTGTGTCAATTTAAGTACGCTCTCTCTAATTCTCTCTCTCTTTTTCTCTCTTTCTTTCTCTCCTTTCTTTCTTTATTTCCTTCTCTCTCTCTCTCGTAGGACCTGAGCCCTAGGACCATGCCTCAGGACCACCTGGCCTGATGACTCCTTGCTGTTCCAGTTTCAACTGTTCTGCCTACGGCTAATGAACCCTGACCTGTTCGCCGGACATGCTACCTGTCCCAGACCTGCAGGGAGAGGGAGAAAGAGGGAGGGGAGAGACAGATGGAGACGGAGGACAGATAGCGTTTGGGAAGTTAAATCTGATCAGGGAAGAACATAACCTTTATTGGAACAAACGCAATTGTTGAGCGAGTCTCCTCAGGTCAGGTGCATACATACAGTATACTGTTCATGTAACTGTGTACATAACCCACACAATAGTCAGATAGAGAGAGAGAGAGGGAGAGAGAGAGAGAGAGAGAGAGAGAGAGAGAGAGAGAGAGAGAGAGAGAGAGAGAGAGGGAGGGAAAGAAAGAGTGGGAGAGGGACTTACCCTGGGACCAATATCTCCTTGGTCACCCTATAGAGGACACACAAGAGGAGAACAACCATCAAGACACATTTAGCTCTAAATTTAGAACAGTTGACAGCAGTGCAATTACACAATTAGTAGTGATTCTACAGTAGGCTAGACAGTGCAAACCAAAGCCACTTGGAATCAAACCATTGCCGAACCAAGGAAATCTGGATTTCTGAATCAACTCATAGGATGGGAGCTGGGAGAGGAGAGGACATGCGCTGAGGGTAGCTGATGCTCTGACGGGATTTTGGGCTTTGTTTTCTCAACAGGGCCATCTATGGTGATTACAGAACACCTGACAATTTTACGGAACTTTAGCATCATCTGTCATTCCCAATTTCTTATTATCAGCAGGAATAAAATACAGCTGCTCCTGTGTATCGGCCTCTGAGTGACCTCTCCCTGAGGATAGGGGTCACCATAAAACATCACTTGGCGTTCTAAGTGACATTCCTGAGGATAAGGATGATCGCTGTAATTCAGCTATAGGCACTTTAAAGTGATCGACGTCTAAGTTGGCTGGTGTTTTGACCAGGGCCCAGGAGGCAGCTGGAGAGAGAACAGAGATAGCTGTCAGAGCAGCTCACAGATCACTGCACCTGTATATAGCCAATCTGTAAATAGCCCATCCAACTACATCATCACCATATTGTTATTTATTTTGCTCTTTTGCACCCCAGTATCTCTACTTGCACACTCATCTTCTGCACATCTATCACCCAGTGTTTAATTTGCCATACTGTAATAATTTCACCACTATGCCCCATTTATTGCCTTATTCTACCTCATTTGCACACACTGTATATAGACTTTCTCTATTGTATTATTGACTGTATGTTTGTTTATTCCATGTGTAACACTGTGTTGTTGTTTGTGTCACACTGCTTTGCTTTATCTTGGTCAGGTCGCAGTTGTAAATGAGAACTTGTTCTCAACTGGCCTACCTGGTGAAATAAAGGTCAAATATAAAATAAAAAATAAAGCTGAAGGATTTAGTGACTGTCTTCTCTTTGGAATGGGGCAGATTGGTACGTTGCAGGATTTTTGTTTCATAAACCTTTAAATATAGAATTTGTTTCCTTTATCCTTGTATCCAGGATTTCCACACCTTGGGCAAATTCACGATTCCTGACAGCTTCCATAATGCTAGAGACACACAGGTCTATACAGTGCCATCTGTTTCTAACATCTTGGGCTGGACAGAGTGTGTGAGAACATCTGGCCATCATAGTGAAGAGACGGATGTGATACCAGCACTACGCTACAGTACAGATACAGGACTGTAAAACTGTTAAAATCCTGAGGTGAGTGTCACGTGTGCTCCCTCTCTGGCCTCTAGGTCACCAGGATGCTCGTTATGGCGCACAACTGTCCCCATCGTTACGCGCACCTGCGCGTCAGACTCACCTGGACTCCATCACCTCCCTGATTACCATCCCTATATCTGTCACTCCCTTTGGTTCCTCCCCCAGGCGTCATTGTTTCTGTTCCATGTCTGTGTGCTGTTAGTGTTTCTTGTTTTGTATCATGTTATTTTATTAAAACACTCACTCCCTGAGCTTGCTACCCGCCTCTCAGCGCACATCGTTACAGTGAGAGACCTGTGACGCTGCTCATATAAGATCTCTGTCCATATAGGTCAGGTAATCTATAGCCTGTTGGATAGGGGAGGTGTGAAAAACTGTGTGTGGGTGTTTGTGTATTCTGCGTGGAATGTATGGGTTGTAAGATATAAGATGTCTGAGAACATGTGTGTCTGACTGTCAGTCAGTGTGTACAATGCGTGCATAGGATGGAATTCACAGTTACACAATACATCCATGTGCATGAATATAGTACAGCTGGGAGTGAGGTAAGATTCTATATTTGAACATACCTTATCTCCCTTGAGTCCCGCTGGTCCCTGGAGGAAGAGGAGAGATATAATGGTCAGACAGGATATATCAGTTATTATAAACCGCTTCTCATCTGTGTGTAATCAAGACCTTTCAACTTATTAAGACGACTCTGGGATGATCTAACTCCAACCCTAATGTTCATATCTCCTTGATTCACTACTAGCAGCTAGTGGATGGCTTTCGATAAAACAGAATCCCTCAAGGTGATTATATTGCCCAATAGCCATGTCACTCGCCGTAAGTCACAGGGAATAGGTTAATAGTTCAGTCTCTGAATGTGAGCAAGTATTAGAACGACCCAAGGGCTACGCTAACATTTAGCAACCTTCGCTAACGTTTGCCAATGGAGTAAAAAGCCTCCGGGAGTCCTGTCAAGAGGTTTCTGATGTAATGAGAGATCAAATTCAAAGTGCAAGACGTCCATTCTTCCATCTCTCCCTCAGAGAAAGACTTTTCATGTAATGAAATAGAACTATGTTGTTCAGTATGGAGACCATTAGCTATTATGGCTAAATGGAAACATAGGGGTTGGCAGCCACAGCACACTGATTCTCTGCTCTTACTGAGCTAATGCTATGTGGTCATGCTGAGTGTGTTGGGGAGGATTTGACTGGTTGACTGATTGAGTAGTTCCCCTATGGATAGTGGACTCATAGATGAGCTAATCCTCACTACGGGCCATCCTCTCACCCACCTCTCAGTCACACTGAACAATCGGATGACAAGTGGCACTGCGACAGTGAACGTGGCTCATGACCGAACTACGACCACAAACCCACTGTGACGGACGGTACTGGAGAAAACAACTGTGACCGCACTGGAGAGCTGTAGGGGACATCTGCTAGTAATGTCCTCCAGGTTGACAGGCTGAGCTGGGCTCCTCACTGTGTGTGTGTGTGTGTGTGTGTGTGTGTGTGTGTGTGTGTGTGTGTGTGTGTGTGTGTGTGTGTGTGTGTGTGTGTGTGTGTGTGTATGTGTGTGTGTTAGAAAGAGGTATGGAGAGAGAGAGAGAGAGAGAGAGAGAGAGAGAGAGAGAGAGAGAGAGAAAAAAATTTACCTGGAAGGATTCCTACTACCAAAGTTTCCTATTTCCTAGCTATACAGTAAATGCTCTGTCAAACAAACAACAGTAACCTGAAAACACCATCCAACCTGGAACTGAGTGAGTCATGTTTAGTCTGAAGCTACTTTTAAAGCCAAGAAGAAAAATAATATGATATATATTTTACTTTATAAGGACTGCATGTTAAATTAAGGTTGCTTGGTCAGAACATACCTGACTGCAACCTCAATTAACACTGAGGTGTGAAGTGAGAGGTGAGAGGTGTCGACTTGTTCTCAACTAGCCTACCTGGTTAAATAAAGGTGTTCTCAACTAGCCTACCTGGTTAAATAAAGGTGTTCTCAACTAGCCTACCTGGTTAAATAAAGGTGTTCTCAACTAGCCTACCTGGTTAAATAAAGGTGAAATAAAAAATAAATAAAAGAAAGCCCTTGAGCCCAACAATGGTAAGAGAGTTTCACAGCCTCCCCCACCCAAAGGCAGAGGCCTTTCAAGCCCCCTTCTGCTGTTCAGAGGTCATTACAATACAGTTTCCTCTGGATGTACAAAATGAGAAGGCACCAAAAGAGTAAAAAAATAAGTTCCTTATGGAAAATCAAGAAACACTTTTTGCTGACTTTTATAAAAATGTGAACATAAGCACCTTAATCTTCCACACAGACCATCCCCTGGCATGGAGCAGTGCTATTTTAACACAGACCATCCCCTGGCATGGAGCAGTGCTATTTTAACACAGACCATCCCCTGGCATGGGGCAGTGCTATTTTAACACAGACCATCCCCTGGCATGGAGCAGTGCTATTTTAACACAGACCATCCCCTGGCATGGAGCAGTGCTATTTTAACACAGACCATCCCCTGGCATGGAGCAGTGCTATTTTAACACAGACCATCCCCTGGCATGGGGCAGTGTTATTTTAACACAGACCATCCCCTGGCATGGGGCAGTGCTATTTTAACACGCTACCCCTCTGTTAAGAAGGGGGTGTTTACGATGAATGGAAACTCATAATATTAGACAACGAGGACTCTGAGTCAGCGAATGTAAACCTTTGTTTGTTTGTTTATTAAACCTCAATTTAACCAGGCAAGTCAGTTAAGAACAAATTCTTATTTACAGTGACGGTCTACCCCGGCCAAACCATAACCTGGACGACACTGGGCCAATTGTGCGCCGCCCTATGGTACTACCAATTACGTCCGGTTGTGATACAGCCTGGAATCAAACCAGGGTCTTTACTGACGCCTTTAGCACTGTAATGCAGTGCCTTAGACCCCTGCGCCACTCGTGAGCCCCATAATAATACACACAGGCACAAATGACCTGAGAACACAGCAAGAAAGGGTGGCCACAGCACTCAAGGGAGTGATTGAAAAAGCTTCTTCTACTTTCCCCAATGCACAAGTGATTTTCTCCACCCCAACCATGAAGTGGGTAAACGCAAGTGTTATACAAGGCAGCAGTGCAAACCTTAGCCAAGACCCTAAAGGACATCGCCCTCAACCACAGCCCCAACACCTCACACAGGAGCAACAGATCAACAACAGACACCCCGCCCAGACTAGCGAGACACTCTCCCAGACCTGCGGGGGCCCCCCCACCCTACATCCAGACCACAGCACCACCAGCCACATCCACACCCGCACCCCAACCAATCAACACCTCCCCAAGTCAACCATGTACTAGTCAGTGGCGACCTAAATGTCAGAACTGGACAAGAACCTGACACCCACAGCACACAGGGGGACAAACACCTACCTGGAGGTAACAGCATATGACAACATAACCAACAAAAACGGGTCACAACTCCTGCAGCTCTATCGCACGCTGGGTATGTACATAATCAATGGTAGGCTTCGAGGGCTGACTCCTATTTTAGGTGCACCTATAACTCATCTCTTGGCAGTAGTACTGTAGACTACTTGATCACTCACCTCAACCCAGAGTCTCTCAGAGCGTTCACAGTCAGCACACTGACACCCCTATCAGATCACAGCAAAATCACAGTCTACTTGAACAGAGCAATACTCAATCATAAGGCATCAAAGCCAAAGGAACTGAATAATATTAAGAAATGTTATAGATGGAAGGAATGTTGTTTGGAAACCTACCAAAAAACAATTAGGCAACAACAAATTAAATCCCTTTAAGACAACTTCCTGGACAAAACATTTCACTGTAATAGTGAAGGTGTAAACTTGGCAGTAGAACACCTAAACTGTATTTGACCTCTCAGCTTCCCTATCAAATCTAAACATGTCAAACCGAAAACCGAAGAAAATGAACAACAATGACAAATGGTTTGATGAAGAATGCAAAACCTAAGAAAGAAATTGAGAAACCCATCAAACCAAAAACTTAGAGATCCGGAAAACCTGAGCCTACGCCTTCACTATGGTGAATCACTAAAACAATACAGAAATGCACTACGGAAAGAGAAGGAACAGCACGTCAGAAATCAGCTCAATGTAATTGAAGAATCCATAGAATCTAACCTCTTCTGGGAAAATTGGAAAACACTAAACAAACAACAAACACAAAGAGTTTTCTATCTAAAACTGAGATGTATGGATAAACCACTTCTCCAATCTTTTTTTGGCCCTATAACAAAGAACAAAAAACAAAAACATAATCAAATACAAATCTTAGAATCAAGTATTAACGACTACCAGAACCCACTGGATTCACCAATTACATTGGATGAACTACAGGACAAAACGCAAACCCTCCAACCCAAAAAGGCCTGTAGTGTTGATGGTATCCTAAATGAAATGATCAAATATACAGACCACAAATTTCAATTGGCTATACTTACACTCTTTGACATCATCCTTAGCTTTGGCATCTTCCCGAATATTTGGAACTAAGGATTGATCACCCCTATCCACAAAAGTGGAGACAAATTTGACCCCAATAACTACCGTGGGATATGGGTCAACAGCAACTTTGGGAAAATCCTCTGCATTATCATTAACAGCAGACTCGTACATTTCCTCAGTGAAAACAATGTACTGGGCAAATGTCAAATTGGCTTTTTACCAAAGGATCGTATGACAGACCACGTATTCCCCCTCCAAACCGCAATTGACAAACAAACAAATCAAAACAAAGGCAAAGCCTTCTCGTGCTTTGTTGATTTCAAAAAAGCTTTTGACTCAATTTGGCACCTGGGTCTGCTATACAAATTGATGGAAAGTGGTGTTGGGAAAAAAACATATAACATTATGAATCCATGTATACATTTAAATTGTCAAAAAACACACACATTTATTTCCCCAGGGCCGTGGGGTGAGACAGGGATGCAGCTTAAGCCCCACCCTCTTCAACATATATATCAACGAATTGGCAAGGGCACTAGAAGAGTCTGCAGCACTCGTGCCCACCCTACTAGAATCTGAAGTCAAATGTCTTGTCACGCCCTGACCTTAGAGATCCCTGTTTATTCTTTATATTTTGGTTAGGTCAGGTTGTGACTAGGGTGGATACTCTAGTTTTTGTATATCTATGTTTTCTTTTCTTTGTTGGCCTAGTATGGTTCCCAATCAGAGGCAGCTGTCTATCGTTGTCTCTGATTGGGGATCATACTTAGGCAGCCCTTTTTCCCACCTTCAGTTGTGGGATCTTGTCTTTGTTTGGTTGCATGTATTTTTGCACAATTAAGCTTTTCATTCATTGTATTGTTTATTGTTTTTTTGCTGGTTCACATTTCAATAAAATATGATGAACTCAAATCACGCTGCGCCTTGGTCTACCCTTAACAACGAACGTTACAGAAGATCCCACGACCAACGGACCAAGCAGCGTGGTCAGGAGGACTGGACCTGGAAGGAAATCCTGGAGGGAGCAGGACCCTGGACAAGGGCCAGGGAGTATCGCTGTCCGAATGAGGAGATAGAGGCAGCGAAAGCGGAACGGCGACGATACAAGGAGTTCAACGAAGCACAAGGCAGCCCCAAAACATTTTTTGGGGGGGAGCACATGGGGAGATTGGTAGAGTCAGGGTTTAGACCTGAGCCAACTCCCTGTGCTTACCGTGGAGAGCGAGTGACCGGTCAAGCACCGTGTTATCCGGTTCTGCGCACCATGCCTTCAGTGTGCATCCACAGCCCGGTGCGCTCTGTGCAAGCTCCCCGCAGTTTCCGTGCTAGAGTGGGCATTCAGCCAGGACGGATTGTGCCGGCTCAGCGCTCCTGGCCTCCGGTGCGTCTCTTCGGTCCAGAATATCCTGCGCCATTTCTACGCACGGTATCCCCAGTTCGCCAGCACAGATCCCCGCACCAGGCTTCCAGTACGTCTCCTCAGTCCGGTGAGACCTGTTCCGGCTCCACGTACGAAGCCTCCAGTGATGATCCATGGTCCGAAGCCTCCAGTGATGATCCATGGCACGAAGCCTCCAGTGATGATCCATGGTCCGGAGCTTCTAGTGATAATCCATGGCATGAAGCCTTCAGTGATGATCCATGGCCTGGAGCCTGTCGTGACGATCCATGGCAAGGAGCCTGCATTGACGGTTCCCAGTCCTGAGCCTGAAGCTACGGTCCCCAGCGACGGTCCCCAGTCCGGAGCCTCCAGCGACGGTCCCCAGTCCGGAGCCTCCAGCGACGGTCCGCAGTCCGGAGTCTTCAGCGACGGTCTGCAGTCCGGAGCCTCCAGCGACGGTCTGCAGTCCAGAGTCTCCAATGACGGTCCGCAGCCCGGAGCCTCCAGCGACGATCTGCAGTACAGAGCCTCCAGCAATGATCTGCAGTCCAGTCTTCAGCGACGAGCTGCAGTCCGGAGCCTCCAGCGGTGGTTCCCAGTTCAGAGCCTCTGGCGATAATCAACGGTCCGGTCCCTCCGGCAACGATTCACGGTCCGGAGTCTCCAGCGACGATCAACGGTCCAGTTCCACAGAAGCGGAGGGATCCGGCGAAGGTCCGGAGTCTCCGGTGACGATCCACGGTCCGGTTCCACAGAAGCGGAAGGATCAGAGTAGGATCAGAGCGGGGGCTACATCCTGAACCGGAGCCGCCACCGAGAGTAGATGCCCACCCGGACCCTCCCCTATAGGTTCAGGTATTTTTTGGGGGGGGGGGGGGGGGGATCATACTTAGGCAGCCCTTTTTCCCACCTTCAGTTGTGGGATCTTGTCTTTGTTTGGTTGCATGTATTTTTGCATGAAGAAGTTTTTCGTTCGTTGTATTGTTTATTGTTTTTTTTGCTGGTTCACATTTCAGTAAAATATGATGAACTCAAATCACGCTGCGCCTTGGTCTACCCTTAACGACGAACGTTACAGTCTACTGTTTGCTGAAGATCTGGTGCTTCTGTCCCCAACCAAGGAGGGCCTACAGCAGCACCTAGATCTTCTGCACAGATTCTGTCAGACCTGGGCCCTGACAGTAAATCTCAGTAAGACAAAAATAATGGTGTTCCAAAAAAGGTCCAGTTGCCAGGACCACAAATACAAATTCCATCTAGACACCGTTGCCTCAGAGCACACAAAAAACTATACATACCTTGGCCTAAACAACATAGAGTGCGGGGAGAAGGGGCATAGAGTGAGGGGAGAAGGGGGATAGAGTGAAGGGAGAAGGGGATAGAGTGAGGGGAGAAGGGGACAGGGTGAGGAGAGAAGGGGGATAGAGTGAGGGGAGAAGGGGATAGAGTGAGGGGAGAAGGGGGATAGAGTGAGGGGAGAAGGGGATAGAGTGAGGGGAGAAGGGGACAGGGTGAGGGGAGAAGGGGGATAGAGTGAGGGGAGAAGGGGGATAGAGTGAGGGGAGAAGGGGGATAGAGTGAGGGGAGAAGGGGGATAGAGTGAGGGGAGAAGGGGGATAGAGTGAAGGGAGAAGGGGGATAGAGTGAAGGGAGAAGGGGATAGGGTGAGGGGAGAAGGGGATAGAGTGAGGGGAGAAGGGGGGTAGAGTGAGGGGAGAAGGGGATAGGGTGAGGGGAGAAGGAGATAGGGTGAGGGGATAAGAGGATAGAGTGAAGGGAGAAGGGGATAGGGTGAGGGGAGAAGGGGATATTGTGAGGGGAGAAGGGGGATAGAGTGAGGGGAGAAGGGGATAGAGTGAAGGGAGAAGGGCATAGGGTGAGGGGAGAAGGGGATAGAGTGATGGGAGAAGGGGACAGGGTGAGGGGAGAAGGGTATAGAGTGAGGGGATAAGAGGAGAGAGAGAGAGAGAGGGTGGGTGGGTGGGAAGGAGGGAGGTAGATAAGGGGTATTGGGGGAGATGGTAGGTTCAGCTCAGGGCAAAAAGCTGTGTGGGTCTCCAACGTCCTCGCTCTACTTCTCCTTATTCTTCTATCGTTCTCTCTCTCCTCTCCCTCCTCTTTTACAAATCATTCAAATATTATTTTCCTCAATTACTCCATTTCTCTTCATTCCTTCATTCCTCCACTCATATCCCTTTGTCCTGTCCCTCCTCCTCAGTCCTGTCCCTCCTCAGTCCTGTCCCTCCTCATCTGTCCTGTCCCTCCTCATCTGTCCTGTCCCTCCTCAGTCCTGTCCCTCCTCATCTGTCCTGTCCCTCCTCAGTCCTGTCCCTCCTCCTCAGTCCTGTCCCTCCTCATCTGTCCTGTCCCTCCTCAGTCCTGTCCCTCCTCCTCAGTACTGTCCCTCCTCATCTGTCCTGTCCCTCCTCAGTCCTGTCCCTCCTCATCTGTCCTGTCCCTCCTCAGTCCTGTCCCTCCTCATCTGTCCTGTCCCTCCTCAGTCCTGTCCCTCCTCATCTGAGATGGCCCTTCAGTAAAAACACTGGAACAAGGACTGTGTCACACCTGGTTGGCTTTAACAGCAGAGCTCTGGTGGCTGTGCATTTGTAGGACAATCTCAGCTTGACATCTTCTTTAACAAGAAACAACAGATTAATGATGTTTGGATGGAGTGCTATTGAAACAGCTCTCAGTCCCCTGTAAGTGGTTTATGTTTCAGTGGATAAATGGGTCCTCTCTTAGCAGATGAGGCTGAGCAAGGGGCCCTGTCGTAATGACTTTTTAAAGAGCCTCTGTTGAAAAGCATACAATCTCTCTCTCTCTCTCTCTCTCTCCCGCTCTGTCCCTCTCTCTGTTCATCTCCGTTTCTCTAGCTCTCTCTCTCTCTAGCTCTCTCTCTCTCTCTCTGCTCTGTGTTGGTTCCTCCTCCCCCTTCCCATCTCCCTATCTCTGTGGTGAGTGTGTTATGCAGTATGTTGGGCAGCGTGTTGGGCAGGGTGTTGGGCAGCGTGTTGTGCAGTATGTTGGGCAGCGTGTTGGGCAGGGTGTTGGGCAGCGTGTTGGGCAGTATGTTGGGCAGCGTGTTTGGCAGGGTGTTAGGCAGCGTGTTGGGAAGTGTGTTGGGCAGCGTGTTGGGCAGGGTGTTAGGCAGGGTGTTGGGCAGTGTGTTGGGCAGCGTGATGGGCAGTATGTTGGGCAGTGTGTTCTGCAGGGTGCTGAGCAGCGTGTTGGGCAGAGGGTTGGGAAGGGGGTAGGGCAGCATGTTGGGCAGCGTGTTGGGCAGCGTGTTGGACAGCATGTTGGGCAGGGTGTTGGGCAGCGTGTTGGGCAGGGTGTTGGGAGGTATGTTGGGCAGGGGGTTGGGCATCGTGTTGGGCAGGGGGTTGGGCAGCATGTTGGACAGGGGGTTGGGCAGCGTGTTGGGCAGGGGGTTGGGCAGTGTGTTGAGCAGGGGGTTGGGCAGTGCATCTCCAGGGACTGGCTGAGCCTAGGGCTGGGCTGAATGGGGCTTTCAGTGCTCCGTTCTCAGGTAGGTCTTGAGAGGCTGAAACAACTTTTGGATGGGTAACATGATGGTTACTGATGGTGACCTCACCAACTCACTATGGCTGGATTTTCCAACTGGGACAATACATAACAATTGATGATGAGCAGGAAAGTGTCACCTGGCTTACAGATTCCAAGATGAACCTGGTTCACACAGACTTAAATACATGTGCATAGAACTGTGTGGAATTTACCATTGTTTTCCCAATCCCAACATCAAGACAACCGAAGCAGGAATGAGACAGTGTACCTGACTTCCTTTAGGACCGGGGAGACCCTATGAAGAGGAGAGAGAGTTCCAGAGTTCAAATCAATGAAATAGTACAATGAGAGCACATTTCATTCATCTATCAAATAGATACTCACTGGTTTGCCATCCATGCCAAGCGGACCCTACAGAGAGAGGGAGAGAGGGAGTGAGGGAGGGAGACATTTTTTTTAATGACAGATTAACCCATGTGTTTTGAGCAGGGATTGTTCTATGCAGAGATTCAATAAAGAACAACAAATAAAATGAGTCAATCGCTGCTGGAAAATCTCACTGATGACTTAGATAAAGTAAAGGACGACACTGTTTCTGTTAGCCAAACTAACAATGAGGTCACCCCAGTAGTACAACATGAAACAGCCTGGAGGTATGGTCATTTATGGCGCTTGTATCCTCTATGTGTATCTGTGTATGTCTTGTATACAACGCACACTCACACAGATTCGGGCGGATGTATTTTCCCTGCCCAGACCAGACCAAACATCTGTAACAGAGGTAGGTAAATAAACTGACCTCCTAAACACTTGCCAGTTGGTCCACGCATGCTTTGAGTACACGTCCTGGTAATCCATCTGGCCCCGCGGCTTTGTGAATGTTGACCTGTTTAAAGGTCGTGCTCACATCCTGCTACCGAGAGCGTTATCACACAGTAGTTAGGAACAGCTGATGATCTCATGCATGCTTCAGTGTTGCTTGCCTCGAAGTGAGCATAAAAGGCATTTAGCTCATCTCGTCAGCTCGTGGCTGGGTTTCCCTTTGTAGTCCGTAATCATTTTCAATCACTACCACATCCGACGAGCGTCAGAGCCGGTGTAGTAGGATTCAATCTTAATCCTGTATTGACGCTTTGCCTGTTTGATGGTTCATCTGAGGGCTTAGCAGGATTTCTTATAAGCGTCCGGATTAGTGTCCCGCTCCTTGAAAACTGCAACTCTAGCCTTTAGCTCGATGCAGATGTTGCCAGTAATCCATGGCTTCTGGTTGGGATATGTACGTACGGTCACTATGGGGACAACGTCGTCAATGCACTGATTGATGAAGCCGATGACTGAGGTGGTATACTCCTCAATGCCATTGAATGAATCCCGGAACATATTGTAGTAGTGTAGCATCCACGTCATCTGACCACTTCCGTATTGAGCGAGTCACTGGTACTTCCTGCTTTAGTTTTCGCTTGTAAGCAGGAATCAGGAGGATAGAATTATGGTCAGATTTGCCAAATGGAAGGCAAGGGAGAGCTTTGTATGCGTCTCTGTGTGTGGAGTAAAGGTGGTCTAGAGTTTTTTTCCCCTCTGGTTGCACATGTGACATGCTGGTAGAAATGAGCTAAAATGGATTTAAGTTTGCCTGCATTAAAGTCTCTGGCCACTGGGAGCAATGAGCATTTTCTTGTTTGCTTATGGCCTTATACAGCTCATTGAGTGCAGTCTTAGTGCCAGCATCCTGTTTGCGGTGGTAAATAGACAGCTATGGATAATATAGATGAGAACTCTCTTGGTAGATAGTGTGGTCTACAGCTTATCATAGGGGAACTCTACCTCAGGCGAGCAATACCTCAAGGCATCTTTAATATTAGACATTGCGCACCAGCTGTTATTGACAAATAGACACATACCCCCGTTCAGCCACAACTCAGTGAAACATATGATATTACAGTTTTTAATGTCCCGTTGGTAGAATAGTCTTGATCGTATATCATCCATTTTGTTTTCCAATGATTGCACGTTGACCAATAGAACGGATGGTAGTGGAGGTTTACTCCAGTTTGAATTCTCAGAAGGCAGCCTGACCTCCGCCCCCTTTTTCTCTGTCTTTTCTTCACGCAAATCACAGGGATTTGGGCCCGTTTCCGGGAAAGCAGTATATCCTTCGCGTTGTACTCGTTAAAGAAAGGTGAGTAATCGCTGTTCTGATGTCCAGAAGTTATTTTCAGTCATAAAGGATGGTAGCAACAACGCAAAAAAACTAACAAAATAACACAG